>NC_081144.1:18910279-19216341 GCF_958295425.1 Solea solea | reverse complement strand
CACACTTTCAGAATCTCCAAATAACTCAAAATGCCCCTTGAGAGACTTGAATTAAATGGTATATGATGTGTGCAGAAGAGAAACGCTTTACAGGGTGTTAAGAATGTTCTAAACAATACAGGAATATAACATGAACATGCAGTTAATTTTTTTTTCAATGTTTTGATACAATAATTGAGCAAAACAAGCTTATTCAGTTGGTTGTTTGAAATAAGCAGTGTAAATACATGTTACTATACTAAAGGGAGAAGCCGAAAGGATAGAAGACGGCACTTGAGTAGCTCTCAGTAACAGCTTTCACACATTTTGGAAAGGCTGCGCACAAAGAAAAATGTTGGAGACCTCTGAGTTACTCAGACTTAATTACCTGTGCTCCTTGTGCTCGAGCAGCTGGCAGTCCCTGCAGGTTAAGGTGTCACAGGTCTCGCAGTAAAGCTTCAGCGTCTCCTGCTTATGGATGGGGCAGAACACAGGCCTCTGTCCTGACGTTCCAACAGACTCTGTAAACGCACAACAACAAAGCAAGTTGTGTTAAAGTCGTCATGGTTATGCCCAATTTTGCAAACAGAAAGAAAAAAAATAACTGCATAGTCCACCCAGCTAGAGGTACCATCTAACTAACAAGATTCTGCAGCACTGTTACCATGGCAACAACATCTTATGCAGCACCACATTCCCAGTGCATCAAACACAGGTTTGTCCTGTTCAGGCATTTGCAGCTTTTACTTTAATCTTAGTTTGTTCTCAAGTTTGAGGGTCACATCTTACCTGTGGAAGCATCCGCATCCTCCTTCGTTCGAATCTTGTGGTCCTTGGTAATTTTGACCCTTTGGTGGGCCTCCACACACGTCTGACACAGCCATTCTCCACACTCAACACAGAAGCCTATGGTTCCGGCATTGTCCTCACAACTTGTGCACACCTGAAGAAAATAACACTCATAAGCATCTAAAAACACAAAAACTCTAAATAGAATGAGAAGTCTAGAATCTGTAGTGGTGTTGAATGATTAGTGTGTGCTACAATCATTAACAGATGACAACGACATCTCAAGACCATTACTGTATGTTGGGAAAATAATAAACACTGGCAGCAAAAAGGAACATACAGTTTAGTAGCAATCATTGTAGATAAAAAAATATTATTGTTGTGGTGTAAGGCCAAATAGTTTTTTACTATAATTAAGCATTATCTTCAGGTTTTTGGAACCTTTCCTTCAAACCCCAGTTCTTCCTCCCAAATAGTTCACATGTGTATTTCCATATCTGGCATTATAGCAGAATGTTCATATTCATATAAGCCTGACTGCATGGAGAGGATTCAAAATGTGTGCAACAGTTTAGAGTAGGAGCAAACATATTTGCTGCTGAACAATGGCTACTTGAGAGAGGGTAAGGGTTTTGAATGAAGAAGAGGTGTAACCAAGGCCTTTGTGTGGTTGCACATCTGTCACATCTGTCTTTACAAAGCAGGCAAAACCTGGGAGCTGCTGAGATGACTCAACTGATGCTATGGCTTTACTAACCTAATTAATGCATTAAACTAAGAAAAAAAAAACAAAGACAATTCATTACCAGTGGAACTTTCATCTTACAATGGATGTGCATAATGAATACATTGCTCTCGTTTGTGCATGCATCTGAGGAGCAACTCCAGGGAAAATATTATAAACGCCTGTCAGTGCTTGCAAAGTAAACGGTTGGCAACCCATTCAGCTGTATTTTAGTTCAGTGACTGTCAAACAGAGTACAAAACTAATAATTTAATTAATCGATTCTAATGATTCAGTACACTAGTATTGTCACTAGTTTGTGTCACATATAAAACAACAGCACGACTGTTTTATGCAATGACAACCCCACCCACATTGAGGTGTTATACTATGGTAATGGTACCAAACTGAGTATTATAGAGCCGAGTAGTGCTAGAACTGTATAATGGAAAGGCACCAAAGGGATAAAGTGATTTCTTCTGTAAATGGAACTCAACAACCACACCCAGAAGAAGAGAGATAACCCGATTGTCAAGCACTTAAGATAGGGGGGGGCGGGGTCCATAGAACTCTTGGTATGGAGTTGGGCCTGTCAACAAAAACACCTTCACAATAAATCAAACATTCTTTTGACTCAGAACAATAAGATTTTGGAGACCACAACGGGATTTGACATTTGGAGAACTGCTATAATAAATGGATCCCACATGCCTTTTGCTCACCTGAACAGGAAAGTATGGACTGCCCAGTAGCATTTTCTTTTGCTATCTTCAGTTGAGAAATTATCTGAGATCTGCTTTAGGTCTTGGAATATAACTATGTTAAGTGATAGGTAAAAAAAACCTTTATGAGGGGAATATTAGAGACCGGGCAATGTCTATGTGTGCACAAATGCTATGAGATGAGAGTAATAGAGCAGATTTTACAAGCATCAGTGAACGCATGTGTTGTAGACACATGGAAATCATATTCCATTCTCCAGGTTGATAGATGGACATCATAAATGAATAGTTGTATTCCCCTTGAAAAGATTACATTCAGTATGCGAAGTAGGTTTGAGTATTTCTGGAAATCTGGCAGCCCTACTTAAGAGAAGGTGTGTGCAGCACCGGTATAAGGTGCGTTAATAATAGTCATCAGACAGAATTTGCAGAATGACAAAGTCAACGGTGTCTTTCTGCCCCCCCCCCTTTTTTTGTTGTGAATTAATTTAGCTAAAATATTCCAAAAACATTTACATAATAAACTGCAACTACTCAATTGAAATAGGCATGCGTCGCGAATTGCAAGTTTTGGTTGACAAGAAAAATACAAAACTTGAAAAGAAGAGACACACTTCATTCCAACTTGATGTGTCTTGGGAATCTTCTTTGAAAAACCTACTCAAATGTTGATAGTGTGGTGAAAGAATTGCATACCAACTTCACATTTTCTGGGGCTCACCTGTGCAGACTTTTCATCAGACGTGCTGGTGGCCTCTGTGGTTTCTTTGACAAAGTAGTTGTCAATAATGTCGGTCTGTTTGTAGTCCTGGTGGCACACCAAACACCGCATCACATTTACTGAGGAGAGAAGACACAAAATGCGAGGAGACGCAGGTCAAAACGTGGTGCAAAGGTGAAACACTGGGGTACTAATTAAGTGTTTGGTGAGTGGACATAGAAGAAAACTGAAACAAAGCAAAACAAAATGTCCCCACAAAATATGAAGTCCATATATGAACTACAACCTGAGGACCCCCTGAAAATGCTTCAAATAGAAGATGCTTAATAAAAAGCCTGCAGAAAGGTTTTCAGATCATTTCTTTTAGATCTATTCCTGTTATCAAAAATCCTTGGCACCACATGAGAATCGGTGCCTATTGGCAGGGGCTAATTGATTTAACACTCGTCGGCAGCAGAGAATTTAATCACGTCATCCCTGGCATTTTTACTAGAATATTAAATCATGTGGCTGAAAACGAGGACTGTTTCACTAAATCACTTTAGTTGGTCCTTTTAATGGAATTAGGTGAATTACAGCTGTAATCATACACCCCGACAAGTAATTACCCCAGCACATTAACTTGTTTTCTAAAGTCAAATATGAGGCAGAAGATTAAACTTCATATAAATGTTTTAGTCTGCATAATATGTTGCCCCCCCTAGATCTCACAAACTCATAAATTCCCCCTCACCAGCCAGCTGAGGTAAGAACCAGTGTGAGCCAGTGTGAGCCAGTTTGAGCCGGTCTACACTGGCTTGAGCAGCACACAGCCGGTTTATTTGAGCGCCAGCTGCATAGATCCTGAGTGATTGGTTGTGAAAGTAGCTGGACCAGAATTTTATTAAGGGACACAGACACACATATGCACCACACAAATGTCACATTATATATGCCCACCACCGCAAAAGAAAACACAAACACCCTCAATATAACTATATTTTTCACCTCAATTGTGGTTGCGCGTTTCCAGATGTTAACCAGCTGCCACTGAGACAAGAGACTGAGCATAGTTTAAGAATAAACGAGGAACCAAATCTCATTGAAAACAGAAATCGGAGATGACATGTTTTATCTTAAAAAGAGATGGATCTCTACTAGTGCCCACATATCAGGGTTCAACTGACTCAGCATCATTGCCTTGCATATCCTGGTAGCTACTCAGAGAGAGTGGTAGCTCCAAGCTACTAGTGGAACTGAAATCAGCATCAAATCTGAATATTTCTGAATATTTTTAAATCAATGTTAAAAACATTTCTTTCTTTTCTCATTCACTTATGATTGAGCTTTAAAGCACTTCAATTTTTTTTTATCTCACTCTGGACTGTTCATTCATTTAACAATTTTACAATAAATTACTGTTTTAGGCTGCACTATCATATTTTATGCTCTGTTTTAGTGTAATGTTTTTTATTTCTTTCCTCTCTTTTTTACAATGCTGTACTCATTTAACAGAGAACATAAAGTGCATAAAGTCTATCCATTGAACGTGGATGGGGCATCTCTTAATGCAGCTTTCTCCGCCATTATCCCGCACTAAAATCCCTCTTCTTCGGCCAGGTAACGCCCACCCATTTCCCTCACACATTTGAGCAGCGTCACCATGGGGAGACATCAAGTAGGAACACCTACAAGTGAAAGTGGCAGGTACTGTTTATTTTTATTTAAATATCTATATTTGCCCTGGCGTATTTATCGTATTGCACGAGGAAGTACAACGATATATCAATATTTTGACCCACCGTTAATAGAAAGCGGATAGATACAGCTGTTGCTGCAGCAACAGTCAAAGCAGTTGAAGTATGGAATTGTGTTCTCTAGTAGCTGCTGTAAATATTGTCTGAGTTTAGAAGAGCTGCCTGTGTGTGATCTGTAAAATTTAAATACCTGAGCAACAAGTCACACCTTTTATTTTAACCTATTACTCACCATTTACTGTTACTTAATGGCATTATCCGAGGGTTATTGTTTTATTAGTGTTCTTTTGATTGAAAGAGTGAGAACCGGCATGATACCACTTTTTTGTGTCCAATACCAATATCACAATTTGCATTTTAGTCATAATTCGCCAAATGTGCAATATTCTTCTCCCATGGGGAAGAAATAAGAAGACCAAAACACGACTGCTGATTTTAATTTACATTTTTACAATGTGTGCACAGTGAAGTGTGGGATATACAGTATAGGATTTTTGGATTGTATTGGATTTTCCATTTTTATCTGTCCAACGTCCAATTCAGTGATTTTGATCATATCATATCATATCATAGTATCATAGTATCAGTATCATATCGACTCATCACTAGTTTAAATTATTAAGTTGTTGTTGTGCTTACTTTGAAGCAATAAAACGTTCTTAAATCCCCATGTTAAATTTGGAAACTTGGCTTCAATAAACCATTCCTAAATATACATAAATATAAATGTAATAAATAATAAATTACACATTTGTTTGAGTCACAAGAAGACATTTTACACATTAAAGTATTTGTAACAGATTATGTCATGAGGACAAAAGACTCATCGAGTAAGTATTGTGCAGGTTAACACACAGACAACGGATTTCCTAAAATTTATACAAGAGTTGCATTATAAACTGCTTCCAGAGCAAACAGCAGACTTTATAAATGAGCAGAGACTATGACTATTTGTAAATGAATTGTAGATTTTGTCAGTCCAAGTAAAAAAACAATAAAGTTGTAAAAAATAACTTTGCAAACTTACAGATAAACCCAGGCCAATGAAAACATAACATCCTTGGGGAGGTAATGATTCCCCGCCATGTAAACACTTTGGCACTTACCACAAATTCTGCTAATTTATATTAAGACAGACAGACAGACACAGAGGACTTTATTAATCCCTTTGGACACCTTTCATTTCAACGCAATCTATCAATACCCGTGCTAAGTTGGCTAATTTTCAAACAACACTTTTCATGAAGCAGGCAACACTTTTTAAAGAAGCAAACAACACTATGAATTGAGCAAACAAAAATTAACCTCAAAATACAAATTGCAAATAAAATATCAATTTAATCATTCAAAAATATTGTATTTTATTTGTTTAAAAATACACTTTTTGATCTTAATTTTTGATCTTTTGCGTTTGTGCTCCCTCATAAATTCTTTTTTGTTTGTGATTCTGACCTTAGGAAGCTGCCTGCTGATTGGATACTAAGCTTTGGAGCGACAGCTCAATGGACCAGGCGTAGTCACAGGCTTGGAGTTGCTGTTCATCTTGAACTCGTTCCCCAAACTTTACCCCATCAGACTGTTAGTTATTGTACAGTTGACAAAGATAATATCTCAAAGGTAATCTGACAAACATATATACTTACAATAATTAATTAATTGTGTTGTTGAAAAGTGTTGTTTGAAAATATTGACACAAATCTAATTCCACAGAGAAGGGCATAACATAATTTTCAATAATTTGGAAATCAATGATTTGTGTGAATCAATGATATAGATCTCATTACTAGTGTTGATGCGGGGGTGGTAAATGTGTTATTTTCTGAAATGTTAAGACTTCCACAAAAAAGGTAGTAATGGAGAAGGACTGGGTGTGATGTTAAGCTGTTGATGCAGTAACTCAGAGGGAGAGATTGTAGCCCTGGGATGACTGGGTATGACAGCAATAGCAGCCAAAGGAACATTTTCTAAGTAAAATTTCCAAGTCAATTTCAAATTATAGAGCTGTGCCAAATCATTTAACCACATGATCTAATAAAGGTAAATTGCAAAATCCCCAGAAGCAATTCTATGTGGTAATGGGAAGTTCAGACCATGTGACTGAATCTCTCCAGAGACCAATACTAATGCAATTCCTGAAAACAGCCTTTAGACCATGTGATACTAAAACGCCCAACAGGGAATAAAACTAATAAAGTTATGACAAACTTTGTGGCAAGTGCTCAAATAAGGTGAAACTATACACACACTGCTAAAAAAAATTGTTAATAAAGAGTAATGTGAGATGTGGAAACAAGACACTTGTAAGAGTCCCTTCCTTGATCCAGAAATACGACACTAATTTGTGTAGACTGCCAGAACCAAGATCACTTTTCCAAGGATGTCGTGTGATTACATTATATCTGCTACAGTCTGCAGTAAAACTGCTCTTGTGTAGTTGTTCACCTGAACATTAAATGAGTCTGGGCACCTGACACTATATCATCAGAGAGACTTCTGCAACATATCTGACAATTAACCTTTCCAAAACAGTGTTTACATCACTTGGTACAGTATGAGCTGTGCATCCTTTAAAGACCCTGTAGTGTAAAGTGATACAATTCTGGCTTCTGTGCTGTGCGAGAGACAAGGCGGAAACGGTGGGCTATGGAGCACTCTCTCGGTGTGCAGCCTGCCAGATATTGTAAGAAGAAGTAGTAGAAAGGATTAAGGAATGGGGACAGAATAAGGATGAGAATGACGGGCTGTAGAACCTGATAAGGTAATAAATCCCTGATAATGTAATAACCCCGATAATGTAATAAAAATTCTCACTTGAGTCCATTGAAAATGTAATAAAACCTGATAATGTAATAACTTCCCGATAATGTAATAAAGTGCATTTCCCAATAATGTAATAAACTTTTTACCAATAATGTAATAAAGTTTAAATAGTTGCAGAGAAATTGGCTTACTTCCGGTTTGGTGACCTCAACGTCATGTTTGATTGTGCCTTTGAATTTCAAGATGTTGAATGCATTCGTGTGGCATGGTCTGAAGATCATCTGAACGATGTTTTGAGAAGATTACACAAAATGTGTGACAAGAGAAGCCTTTAAAAGGTTATGGATCAAATCAAAGATGGCAGAAAATCCAATATGGCCGAAAAAAACATTAAGGATGCGTTGAACTCAGCTTGGCCCAACTGTTCCAGTGAAACATCGTTTGTGAGAAACGGACAAAAGTTAATGTACATACATGCATGTCCTACTTTGTCCTGTTGATGGCGCTAGAGCTCTCGAGCTTGCATTGGTTACACAGTATAACGGGTGGTCTGCTGTTAAATTATTACAATATTGGGGAATTATTACATTATCAGGACCTGCGAAATGAGGGCTAACCTGATAATGTAATAACTTCCTGTTAATGTAATACTTTATTACATTATTGATAAAAAGTGTATTACATTATTGGGAAATGCACTTTATTACATTATCGGGAAGTGCAAATTTTTATTACATTATCGGGGTTATTACATTATTGGGGATTTATTACAATATCAGGTTCTACACGGGCAAATGCAGTATGTGTTGAGGAGCTTCAAGCTGTGATTTCAAACTTTCAAAATGTGATTGGGAATTTCAAAGTGTGGAGGGCAGCATTACACCTCTCACTTTGCAGCCTGCTTAAAATTCTAACTGTATAAAACAAAAAAGGCCAGACAGACAGACTATTCTTTTACTTCCACACTGCTTCTTTAAACTCTGATGAAATACTTTTCCAAGACTCTTGCTTCATAAGCAATTTATTAGTGAAATTGTAAAATTCATCTTGTTGTAAGTTAAGTTAGTTAATACATTACAATGTTGGGTTGAGCAGTGCTAAAAACAGTCATCACTTAATTTTGACTATTTCAAAAATGTTTGTTCATAGAATGGGCCGAGGTTTTTTGAATTACGGCGCAATAATAAATGTGATGACAGGTATGTAAATTATCTATTGTGAAATATTTAAAAGGTAAACAGGAATACTTTTCACTTAGTTGTACTATAATATGACAGTATATTATAGTATGTTATATCTAATATGTAACTGAAAAGGAATGTCTACATTTATCAAAGAATTGTATTGCAATGATTAGTATCAAATTTCATAATAAGAAGTTAAATCACTGAATTGTATAGTTGCCAATATGTCTAGATATGTATTAAATGGTCCTTATAAAAAAAATGTCAAAATGCAGTTTGGTAGTAGATTTTATCAATATTTTTTTACAGCACTCCCACCACACGTCACCGTAACACGTCTATCTAGCAATATGATTGGCTAATACGCAGGCAGTCTATTAGTTGACGATTCGCTGAAATTGTGGCCCATTTGTGATGTGTTGAGTTGGGTGAACAGACAGTTGTGTGCACACAGGGGGAGGTGTTAAGAGCATGTATGGAGACAAAAGAAAATACCATACGAAGTGAATGCACACACAAAACAAAGTATGTGCGTACTAAACACACTTGTTCACGCTCAACAATGTGGCACAAATATTATTTTGACATATTTTGTCTGGCCAAAATGAAACCAAAAATCGAATTTGGGGTAAATCTGATGAATTTAATATGAAGGCATATTTGACTTAATATATATGTACAATAAAATTATGATTATCCATAATTCCAGTCTGAGATGTCTACAACATATTTATGAGTTTAAGTTCACCTAAAGGATCTTTTTCATTCTATTCTGTGAAAGCGGTATTTTAATAACTGCTTCCATCTACGCGAAACGCCCAAAACATGCTGTAGTACATATGCCGGGCCTGTATGTGGCACTGTAACACTGCCACAAAAAATACTCCAAAAACAGAGAAGATGTGGAGCGTGTGTAGAAAGCATGCGTGGTGTTTTTTTGATGTTTTTTTTTTTTTTAAATAAATCATTTGAACCAGTATACAATAAAACAATAGAGACAGAATAAAATAAGCCATTTGGAGTATGAAGGAAAATAAAAGTTAACAGCTAACAAACCAAACAATGTTCATACACAAGAAAAAGAAATTACGAAGATAGTGACAGTGAATGCAAGCTGAAGAGGGGGGTGGGGCAATGACATTGTTTTCCCAAAGTAGCACATATACAAAAATACAACAAGGGTAGCAATTTTTTACACTCCGTTTTCCAAAGATGGTGTTTTTATGTCTACTTTAATTCTACTAAACTTGTTCTCATGTGTAGGGCCCTGAAATGGATGGTTGGATCCAAAAGAATTAGTTGATATTAGATGTTAACTGCCATATAGACACCATTACTAACAACTAACTAACTGAAGGGAAAAGGTACAGATAAGGGTATGTATTTCACTATCAACTAACTAATTAAGAAATTAATATATACACACAATGGGCAAAAAGTCTCAAGGAACCACCAGCTTTGTTGTTTTAGGTCTGTCAAATTCTGTGATCATTGGCATTTGGATTACAAAGATGTGACTCAAAGTTGATCCTAGCAAGATGTCAAAGAGTTTAACTCATACAATGTGTATGTAATACTCAAGCATGTCTAGAATTAACCCTAGCTTAATACTCTTTTCACAGCACATGTGTCAGACAAACAGGTTTTAACATTGACATTAATTTCAGGTCCGCCGGGGCCGTGCTATGGTTCAGTTGTGAGGGTAGGATACACTGAATGGCCATATTCTCGTGATGTTTGTTAAAATTAAAATATTGACAAATAATTACACTTTAGCTTGTTTCAAGGCAAGGAAACAAGGAAGAATAGGTCCTTCATATAAGCCTGGGCTTCTAGACCTCTCCTGGTACAATTTAATATTCTCTTTGCCTTCTGGATTTTATGTTATTTGAGAGTGAAAAATATATTAAAACTAAATTTATAGCATTGCTGAAACAACTAGAGCTGAAACAATTATACTAAACTACGCTAAATACTAAATTAATCGTCAACTATTAATCGATTGATTGTTTCAGCTTCTTAAATGTTAACATTTTCTGGTTTCTTTGCTCCAAGAAATAATTCAAAACGGAATCAATTTGGTTTGTGGACAAAACAAAATATTCGATAAAATCATCATCCCCAGGTTTGACAAACATTGATCAACATTTGTTAACGTTTTCTGACATTTTATGGACCAAAAGATTACTCGAGTAATCGTGAAAATAATCGACAGATTAATTGATTGTGAAAATAATCGTTAGTTGTAGCTCTGGAAGCATGCTGGCCTATGACATTTAGATTTCCTCAATTCGTATTATGGAAATCTGAAAAACTGAATTTAAAATACATATAATAAAATGCCCCACACAAATGAATGAAACATTACATCATCTGTCCAAGGATCAATTAAGTTGTCAATATTATCGAATTATCCATAGCTTCGATACATATGCAGCCTATTTAAGATTAATCGGATCAATCAACCCTCCTAACTTTAATTGAGTTTCGCGTCATTATTAGTTATGTTCATTGATCATGCTTTTGCCTGGATACACAGAATAAAGCAAACTTCAGATGACACAGCGGAGTTGCTGTTAACAGGTAGACTCAGCTTGTAAAAACTCACCGATGTGTGTGTCCGCTTGCCCGTGTGGACCAGGGACCTGTACGGTTATCTGTCTTTCTGGTTGCGGGATACATTTTAGGCAGAATGAGTGCAGACAAGGCAGAAGTTTAGGCTCACAGTCTCGGTTCTGAAGACTTTGTTTACACACTGCGCACGTATCCAGTAAATTAATGGGAGTGGATACCGGCGTAGCCGGTGGAGCAGTAGGAGGGGGGGACATTTCGGTAGAGAGTCCACCATCTCCGGCAGCATCCCCGGCACTCGGGCTTTCAGTGGTTGCTGGCTCTGTGCTGGAACAGTTGGTCTCAGCGGGGCTCACGGCGTTGCTAGCGCTACCATTGGCTTCCCCTCCCGCACCGACAGTCGCGACGCTGCTAACGTCTCCTCCGTCGCTAGTGGGTGTTGGTGCCTCGTTCGCGTTATCATTACGCTCTGTTTCTTCATCACCCTTCGTATTCGCTTCTGTAATTATTGTCGCACTTTCCTCATTCGTCTCTGACTGCTCGTTATCTGGCGCTGAAGGCAGGGAGTCCAAATTAGCAGACGGTTTCAAATCTTCCTCGTCTTTGTTGTCCGCCATCTTCCTTCCTCTTTGAACCGCTGCACGTCCTACGTAACTTCTCGAGCCCCGAGCACGTAAAGATACGTCGTGACGTCAAGTTTTGTTTATTTGCTTACGCTATGTTGTCGGTTTATTAGGTACAGCTAACCGACATTATTTCAGGATAACAATCCCGCTTTGTGTCAGACCTGAAGCGCAAACCTGAATTGGTTTCAGAAAAAAAAAATAATTTGCCCACCGTAATTTGCAAACTTGTCTTTATATTATTACTGTTAGTAATTGCTTAGCAATGCAACACAAATGAGAGCTCTCCTATCAGCAGTAGTAATAACATTTCTGTTGTAGCTCTTATGTCAATTCTAACTGTATTATTTATTGATAGTAATGTCAGGTGTTTACGGTAAATATGACGTAATATGAAATATTCGTCACAGGTCAGGCGGCTACTGTATGTTTTCCCCCGACTCGTGACACACTTGTGTAGCCACGCCTCTTTTCTAATGAACCCTGCCATTGTTCGTTTGGGATTGGCAGATAGATAGATAGATGTTCGTTTGGGATTGGCAGATAGATAGATAGATAGATAGATAGATAGATATATCTGCTTTACCACCACAACAACAGTGAACAGGCCACCAGTCCATCACAGGGACAACACATGGAGACAAACAACAATTCACTCTCACAATCAAACCTACAAGTGATTTAGAAACTCTGGTGTGGGGGTTAACCGGAGTTGCTGGAGAAAACCCACACCAAGGTGAAGACATTCACCCTGCATTCCTGGACAGAGTAACCTTGAGAGACAAGACCCATCGGAGAAATTAACAATCTGGCTCATTTTTATCTGTGTGTCTGTGTGACTGACAACAACAGCACAGACTCATTGGATTATACTCCATAATTGGTTACCTTCTATCACTGAGCATTTTCCTACATCAGCAGCAGGTGGAAGCTGACTGAGTCTTTTTTTTCCACATCTTAATGAGATGTTTGCTAACTTAACACAAACTGGGAAATAACCTCAGATCAGCCGATTCAGGCGTCACGCCAGACAAAGTTCCGCTTCAAGGTTTGCGTGGGTTTATTCACATGTGAATGATGAGGCTTTGCATAGGACAACATGATTTCCTGTTAGTCTGCTTTGGATGTTTGGATAAAATCTTCATAAACACCAGCAGTGTATTAGGATTTGTATAGGGAGTACGTTGTAGTAGTGGTAATGTTACAAAGGTGAGAGGTCTAAAGTTGTACTAAATCAAATTCCTTCATAATTTCAAACAGTATAATGCTGGAAAATGAGAATAATAGGTTCTCTCTAACTTTAAGAGCATGTTCTTGTCCGCACTAAAATTCACATTTCTAAAAATGTATACACAGCCTTTGTTGTTGTTTTATAACACAACAGGATTTCCTGTTAGTCTGCTTTGGATATTTAGATAAAATCTTCATAAACACCAGCAGTGTATTAGGATTTGTATAGGGAGTATGTTGTAGTAGTGGTAATGGTACAAAGGTGAGAGGTCTAAAGTTGTACTAAATCAAATTCCTTCATAATTTCAAACAGTATAATGCTGGAAAATGAGAATAATAGGTTCTCTCTAACTTTAAGAGCATGTTCTTGTCCACACTAAAATCCACATTTCTAAAAATGTATACACAGCCTTTGTTGTTGTTTTATAAATACTGAACCCTGAACAACTAAAAAACAGTAACAGTCCAATATGACTATTTTTGCTTTTATTTGCTAATGTGTGTGTATTTTTCTAGAGTAGAGAACAAAATGAAGTAGTTTTATTCTATGAAAATATTTGTGCAACAGAAAAAGAGTGTAAAAATGTCAACAGCTGGACCAAGTAGAGGAGACTGCTGACAGAGGCAAACACTGCAGCCAGTCAGAGTCCCATGAATTAGCGTAATGAAAACTGACTGGTTGAAATGGACAGTTTATAGGCCAATGGTGCATATTGGACACTGGATTTTTGCCGAATGTGCACATTTAGTAGTGGTGTCAACAATGGTGTGCTGCTGCATGTGATTTCTCAAGGACACGTAGATTTAAAGCTGAATCTTGTCACTGAAATTGTGAGGTACAAACTTGATTTCTACTGAAGCAGACACTGCCTATAAGCAGTCTAAAAAGAAATGACAATGAGTGTGTTGAGAATGTCCATCCAGTTAAAGGTAAAATAAGATAGTCCTTTGATAGACATTTCCTTTGCTAAATGTTGGAGATTAACACTGTTTTCAGTTCGGCATTGTTCTCTTTGATTCTTTTGTCGGACATTGCACTCATGACTCTTCCAGTGACGACCAATCAGTGAATGCTGGCGTCACATTTTAGTATCGCCTCAGTTCGCTTGGAACCTCGCCAGAGCAGATAGTAAAAAAGAACCAGGTACTATCAATAATGAAAAAATAAATAAATAAATAAACGAATAGAGTCGAGCTGTGCCGAGTCGTGTTTTGAACTGTAACGTGGAAAAGCACCATATGGTAGCTTTGGTTAAGTGTTAGTTTTGTCCATTTAAACATGGTGGTCCATCCTAGACTCATGATGTAAATATAAAAGGCTCATTCTGTGGTAATGAAAATAATAATTATAAATTCAGGTGATTGTTAAAAAAAATCAGTATAAATATTTTATTTTCCACTTGTCCAAAAGAATTTCACCTAAATCTTAGACACTGATCCTTTAACAGTGCTCGGCAAGTAGGTCAGTGTATTTGTTGTTGCATATATAAGTCATTTATCCCTGTAGTGGTCGACTGATCTGAAATAGAAAAATATAATTTTATATATAGTTTTTATAATATAGTTTTTTTTTTGTTTCTTAAATTTTTTATATTTCAACAATTCATACATAAAAATATTGAGGCCATTTTTTGTTACTTTTTCGTTAATTTTCGTCTTTCTCATCACAACAAAGGCGACAGCATGTCATCGGTTCCACAGCTGCTGCCTCAGCAGTCCAAACATTGTTTTTTAACCTACATTTCTCGTTAAGAACATAAGCTTCTCAACTGTCACCTGATCAAGCAGCACTTCTACTCCACTCCACTAGATGTCATTAATGTTTTTTTGATGGTCGTTCCGTCGGAAGCGGAAATCGAATTTGTTGTTAATGTGTTGCCTTGAGGAGCGGTGTTTTATTTTAAGACAAGTTCAATAAACTCAAAAACAAAGTAGGCTGATTAAAATGGCCGGGACGGCTTCAGTAGCGGGTGAAGTGTTCGTCGATGCGTTGCCATATTTTGACCAAGGATACGACGCAACGGGAGTCCGAGAAGCGGTGAGTTCACCGGCACCAAACCGTGAATCTGTTAGCCGCAGCATGTTAGCTCAGCTAACCATGCTGTTCTTAAACATGGACATAAATGACACTCTGCGGCACTTTCGGTGGACCAGTTATCATACATTTAATCTGGTCACGATTAACTATCGTAATGCGTATTAATTACTACACGTATTTTCATTAAAGCTCTCGGCTCAATGGGACGAAGAGCAGAGATACTGCTTGTGTAGAGACCAACTTTTTGGCAGGAAATGCCCACTCTCAAACCTACGGTCAATTTAGATTGTCCAGTTTACCTCATCCTCAAATCTGTATGTTTTTGGCCTGTGGGAGGAAACCCACTCACAGGCACATAGAGTACATTTAAACTCCATATAGTCACAAACTCGGGTTTTCTTCCTGCTAAAACCAAAACTTGTTTTTTCATTTAAAATATTAATTTCTTAATGTACTAATTTTACATTTTATAACCTTAATCTACTTTTACTTTTGAAAATGTCTTATCTTTGAAGTTACTCACCTCTTTAAAAAAGTGTGAGGTTCCAATGGTGGAAACCACAGGAGGTCAACAACAACTTTATATCATTAATTTGTGTTTCAGTAATGACCTCAACATCTGTCATACAGTAAATGTCATAATGCCCAGTTTGCTGGCAGCTATAATGGAGAAACACAGTGAGTGGAAAACACTTGTACAGTCTTAAGGCCGACTTCAGACATTATTTTTCCCATTTCATAGAATTTCTTACTGGGGAAATCCTAAACTTCAATAAAGTCTCCTGTACAAGAAGGTCTTTAGAGTCAGTACTAAGAGAAAACTCAATTTATATGTAGCTCCAGTGCTTTGACCTGATTCTCCTTCATCTTATAGGCTGCAGCATTGGTTGAAGAGGAGACCAGAAGATACCGACCTACCAAGAACTACCTGAGCTACTTGCCCACACCGGACTTTGCTACTTTTGAGGTGACCAACTCCTCAGAGCTCTGAAACCTTCTTTATGGCTTTGAACACTGTGACAGAAGAAAATGATTATTTTTTTCTCTTTCTGAACTCCAGACAGAGATCATGAAGAATGAGTTTGAGCGTCTTGCAGCTCGCCAGCCCCTGGAGCTTCTGAGCATGAAGAGGTAAGTTCTACACACTGCAGGAGCTTGTGATGCATCATGGTGGTTTAGACAAAAGCCATTTTTTCCTCATTTGCCTGAAAAGACAAGTTGTATGTTTATTAAATTTAAACTATGTTAAAATAGAATGATTTATTTTAACATAATTTTTTTAGCATCATTTTACTTTAAGGCAACATTTCAAATCTCTTTTAAAGACCCATCTCTTCTCCTTGGTCTTCACTTCAGGATAAAATCTCGACACACCTAGATTTTTACCATTTTATTATTTATTTATTTTTAATGTTTTTATGTTTTATACCTTGTTGCTGTGCCTTTAACTCCGTAAAGCACTTTAGTCAACCCACGTTGTCTTCAAATTTGCTCTAGAAATTAAGTTGACTTGACTTGAACCATTTTCTTCCCCGTGGAGATATGAGCTGCCTGCGCCTTCAGCAGGACAGAAGAACGACATCACTGCGTGGCAGGAGTGCGTCAACAACTCCATGGCCCAACTGGAGCACCAGGCAGTCCGCATCGAGAATCTAGAGCTGATGTCACAGTATGGAACCAATGCGTGGAAAGTCTACAATGAGTATGTGACCTCAGCCTTTTATCCCAGACGCCAACACAGAATCAGTCTAAAGAGTTAATCTAATATGTTTTTTTGTCTTTCCCACAGTAACTTGGCTTATATGATTGAGATGGCACAAAAGGAGCTTCAGAAATTCAGGTGACCAACGTGTGGAACGTAAAAATGATGTGTTAATTTTTACATTTAGTGGTTTTTAATTTATTTTTTCGGTCCACAGGAAGCAAATTCAGGACATCAACTGGCAGCGCAAGAACGATCAGTTGGCAGGAGGAGCCAAACTACGAGAGCTGGAGTCCAAGTATGTTTTATAATGTGACTCTACACTGAGGGACAACACACTTTAGATTTCCTTCTTTTCTAACGTCTGTATCTGTCTGTCAACAGTTGGGTGTCTCTGGTCAGCAAGAACTACGAGATCGAGCGAGCCATCGTCCAGCTGGAGAATGAAATCGCTCAGCTCAGACAACAGCAGGGGGACGAGAACAAGGAGAATATTCGGCAGGACTTCTAGATGACGCCTCAGTCACACAGATGTCAGCTTGTTTCATAAACGTTTGTGGATTGAGAAGCAAGAAGGTGGTTAAGTGACCTGTTCGGAGGAGATTTAATGTGAATCTTGCCAATAACGTTGACCTTCAGGAGG
The DNA here is from genome assembly GCF_958295425.1 of Solea solea. NCBI lineage: Eukaryota > Metazoa > Chordata > Actinopteri > Pleuronectiformes > Soleidae > Solea > Solea solea. Next base: position 19,198,919 of record NC_081144.1, on the reverse strand, counting down.
ATCCACCAACACACACTTCACCACACCTCATGTTTCACTGTACAAACAGTGTTGGAATATGGTTCAATGAGACTTTTTCGAACAGTTTCTCCCCCCTGAGGAACCCAGATATTAAGTGATCCCATGTACAGTCTACAAAAATACAAGACATTCTTACAAAAGAAGAGTTAGATTCTTAAACAATAAAATATTACTACTTTGGTCAGTAGCTCATGTTGATGCTTGAGTCGGTTAAGTGTTTCCCAAACACTGAACTGTGTTATTTGTTGAAATCCTCTTCACGTCTAGATAGTCATCAATACATAAGGTTGTCTGTGGAAGTGTAGTTTACAATAGCTGATAAACTGGGTATTGAATAATACTTTGTGTTTCATTTAATTTTGTCATATCACTTTATACGTTAAGCCCCGCCTTCCTCTTCTCCTTTAGGGAATGAGCTCCGTCAACCAATCAAGTGCTGTTACAAGTCAGTCTAACAGCTGCCGCATCGTTATTGGTTCACTCATGAGAATCTGAATACTGTATCAATCCCTGAGGGAAATTGGTTGCATTACCTTTTGTTCCCTCAGTATTAAAATCGTATTAATAATTTACAAAAAGAGTAAAGTTATCAAAACACAATAATGGCAATATATTCAATTGAACTTGAAATGTAAACGTGACAAGAAATATGACCCCTTTAAATTCTATAACAAATAAACATAAATAAAAAGGTGTGAATGTAATGTATGTATAGGAAAAGTAAATTTTGCTGTCAAATCCAAAGGGTTTTTTAAGAGCACAATTATTCACGGTAACAGAGAAATATTGCACATATTGATGGATTGTGTTGGCTGACCTATACAAATTAGTCCAGGCTTTTGGTTTTGAATGTGTGACACAGTGAGGGACGCATGAACAGCCAATGGCAATGATTTCCTGTGGCGCTCTGCAGTACAACATGGAGGAATGAGTCTGTCACTGATGTGTTTGTTACAGTGAACCACATTCTTTTCCTCTCGTTTCCAAACACCCTTCTTTATTGACGCTATCACAACGTGGATTTCAACAAATAAGATACAACGTTAAAGAAACCAATAATGGGCTATAGTTGGAAGATAAACTTAAATGTGTAACAGGCAGATTTGTTGCTGCTTTATCTCTCAGTCTTTGTTTTGCATTTATTGTTTGGTCACTCAATGTCACATGATGGTTGTACTTATCACTAATACCATCATGCAGGTTTCACTGTGTACATACTTTTTAGAGTCTGCTGAAGACTAAATGATGTCAGTGAGCCTCTCCTTCATTTCCTTTAGATTTTTTATACTGTTGAATAAAATACACATTTCTTACATTTCCTTGTGACTTAGATTCATTTCTCACATCAAATATCACGATGCACAATCTCGCTCTCAATGTTCCAGTTTTGCTTATACTATAAAAATACTATGCTATAAAGACATGGATTATGCATTTTTTAGGACAGTTGCGAGCATCTTTGCAGCTCAGACTACAATGATTGTTAAATACCAGAAGGTGCAGTTTATTCAAGTAACTTCTCACTGATTTATGATATATTTACATACGTGGCTTGTCAGAAATGTTGTCTTTATTCTTGTAGAAACGACATAATCCAAATCTGTCAAATTATTATGTTAAGATACAACCAGTTAAATATTTAATAGTATGTTAGTGAACTGATTGTTAAAGGTATGTGTAACTCATTAACCAAAGTTAGTGAGGTTATGCTATTCCCATTAGTGTGAATTGGCATCATTTAGGGTTCATAAAATATCACAGGCATGACACCAGTCACTGTCCTTCACAGGTCATGTCCTTCATGAGTGAGATTGGCAGTAAGTTTACAAACTGAAGGTAACTCATTACCCAAAGGGACCCACGTTGGAACAGCAGTTTGACTGAAGTAAATCAGCTGAGTTTATAAGCTGTTTAACAGGCTAACAACTACTCAACAATATATGATCCACTGTGTTTGTGCCGTGAATTTGTGTTTTGTGAATATGTTGATGTTTACAGTTTAACTACTGGAAATTCACCCAAGTGACACTGTGGGAATAAAGTCCATGTAATGATTATGAACTTAGGAAAGTCACAATAAAGTCTCAGTTTTGCCAACATGTGCATGTCTGGATATGACACTTTGAAACACATTATCTGATGGACGTTAACAGTAAAGTATAATTTATTCTCTTTTTTTTATTGCCACATTCCTTCAACAGTGTGCAAAACAATCTTTCAATTGCTCCTTCGCTTCTTTCTTTGGTCAGATCGAACAAAATCTGATCTGAATAAATGTCAACTCAACCGGTGGCAAATAAGAAAGCCCAGCTTCACAAAAATGATCTGCATGGTTGTCATGAAAAGTCAAATGTCCAGCATAGAGCAGGCGGGGGGGATAGGTAGCACAGAGGGTCAGTTTCTACATAAACCAACACCAACCAGGGACTGAATCCAAACCCAGCAACACTGAGAATCTAACGCTTTCACTTTTGCAACTTCCATTTTCACTCTCTCACACAGTCACACTCTCTCTCACACTCTCTCACTCACACACACACACACACACACACACACACACACACAGTTTGCAGGCACCGTTATACTGTTTGCAAAGAAACTATAGGAGTCTCTTTAGGAAAAGTCATCCACTGTGACTGAACCAATTCTGACTATGTGCAAAACCTTGTGGACAGCGACAGCCACTGGTAGCTAAAGAAACAGTAGGTAATTTTTGGCCACGCTCCAGTCTATATACTGAGGGTGTTGAGAGCTGGTACTAAAGTAACAGCTTCTGGCTGGTTCTGGTTCTGGTCCGGGCTTCCTTTGCTCTGGAGAAACTTCTGCCGATGCCTCTCCTCCTGACGCTTCTTCTTCTCTTGCCTCTGCTGCTCCTTCCTCTGCTTGTTTGATATCTGTGGATGTTGGAAAACAAAAAGATTTTTCAAAGTCATTCCACCATGTTTTAATGAGTATAGTGGATCTTAAAATAATTCTAAAATAATTCTAATTTCTAAAATAAAAATGATAATTCTGTTTTGACTTCACCTTAGATTTCTGTAGGTTGCTGCCCTCTGCTGACTGCTTGTGCTCACTGCAGTCTGTGGCTGCAGCTCTGCAGGCCGAGCAGGATCCTGAGGCACACTGGCCCTGGCAGGCCTGACCCAACACTGAGCCAACAAGCCATTCAGCATTAATAGTTGCTGCACTCAGCTGGAGGAGGTTCTCCTCATCACCTGTGACAGAATAAATCACTGAATGTGAATGCCGTTGTTAAGATCAAGAAAATGTTTGTATATTATTGAACAGATAAGCTTAAATATTCAATTGTTACGGAGTTGTCTGTAATAAAGTCTGGAGAAAGGTTTTTGTCTTTCACTCCGACAGCTTAATCCTTCCTGCAGCTAATGAGTCAAGTGTGATGTCTGACCCTGGATTCCACGATTTTTTATTGAGTTCAGTATCACATTGTCCTCCTCCGAGGCCGAGTTGGAAGAGTTCTTCTGTCTGTCCCTCTGACCGTCCCCAAACTCACGCTGCTGGCCTTGCGAATTCTGCATATTCTGGAGACAGCAAAGGTGAATAATCATCAGAATCTCACAGCCTCATTAAGCTAAACGTATTGCAGGACATAACACACTCTTGACACACATTTAATCTAAAGCAGTGACTATATGATTTCTACTATATTTAAGCTGAAACAGATATAGTATATACCTCTATGCGGAGCTGAGCAGGACTCTCAGAGTTGTCTCCGGTCCGCCTCACGCTGTCATAATGATCTCCATAGCGGTAGGCAATGTGAAGCTCTCTGCACACCTGCTTCTCTGCCCCATTTATCTACAAAGAAAACAGACGAAAATAAACTGTGCGCTGTTGCAAATGATGCTTAGGTATCATTGAGTAATTGTCTTTGCTTGTCCCTACCTCCCATAGTGGGGTGTTCAGCTGATGGATGACCACTTTCACCTGTTGACTGCGAGCAAAAGCTACAATAGCGTCGTTGCCAGCAAATGTACCAGACTGTGAGAGGTTTGACACTGGGCGGAAAGCAAGAAAAGGACTTATTCACAATCTGGTCACACACACCATTCTTTCTTCCTTTTATATGTGTTGAACAGCAAATAGAGTTCATCTTATTAAAATAAATCATCACTAAATCATCATTAAGCAAAGTTATATCCGCTTGCAACCACACATTAGCAGTCACAGAGTCAGATATTTTTAGGAAACAATCGAGAGAAGTCTGAAAATATCAAATATCAAAATGTCATTTTGGAAACGTAGTTCTGTTGCTCCATTGCAAGCAGACGCAATGACCACCAGGGGTCAGTGCATTGTTGCTGTACAAATCTCTGTTTTATCAGTCTTATTTCCTCAGTGTCACACACTGAATCCTCCTTACAGTGCTGTGTAAAGGGAACGTCATCCTCAACGAAGGGTTCAAAGTCTTGTCGATGAGACATCATATACTGTACAGTTTCCTGACGAAGCTGCAGGTGACCCCGCGAGTGACCCTCCAACTGGTCCCCTAAAGCTCTGAACAGACAGTTCCTGCGGGGGAAAGGAAAATGAAATCAATATATCCGTTAGAGTTGGCATCCTTTGGCAAAGTATTGGGATTTTGACAATAACATCAACTTAAATCTTAACAGAACACAAGTTTACTAGACCTTCAAACTCAGCAGTAAACATGACTAATTAAAAATGCTGCCTTTGCTGTACAGCAGCCATGCAGCTGTAGTCTAGTTGATATTAGGGATGGCCATGAATATGTGATTATTTTAATCATAAAAGTTAGTCAGTTAATCAGTTAATGTGACTAAGATGCAAAACTTTAAAATTTAAGAAGTTTCTTGAATCCGAGCGTCTCTGAATACATCTCATTCGCTTCCCCTCTAAACTCAAAACTGTTGAGTGGAGAATTTCTGTGTGATAAAATTATGTCTGAGCCCAATAATTATACATATATATACATATATATACACACACATATACACACATATACACACGTATACATATATATACATATATATATATATATATATATATATATATATATATATATATATATATATATATATATATATATATCAGACACGAGCTGAAGAAAAACATAGAGCTGTCACCACCTTAAATGTAATTTTGTGTAAATTATCTAAATGATAAACTCGTGTGGTGTCAGCACTGTGTGGGTCGATGCTGAGAGAGACCAGCATAAATAGATGCCACAATCTTTTACTAGCTCTTACCCATCTCCTGGGACTTCTCTGAGCTTGAGCCCCAGAGCCTGGAGCTGATTGGAGAAACTAACAAACTCTGCACCTTCATCACCATCCTGAGGCCGGTTCTTACGGTCTTTTGCGATGGCTCGGCGTGCTGCTCGCTCATCCCTCTTGCGCTCCACTTCATTCTTTTTGTTGCTCCGCACAGGTTTTAATGTCTGTTTCCTAGACATGATGGCTGCAGGTGTTTCTGCACGCCTGCAACACCAAAGAATGTCTTTGTTAGAGAGGAGCTGGCTGTTTTTGGTCACTCAAAATAAACAAGCACAAAGGTGAACATTTGTGTGCGTGTGTGTCACTTGAGTAAGATAGTTTTGTGTAAATTAAACATCCCACTTTAGTTTTTCCCCTCACGTAAAATACATCACACTAGAGTTTCTATTTTATCTAGTCCTCTAGTCCAGTTGACAGAACTTGCAGCAGTTTCTTCCAAAGTGATCTGGGATTTACACTGAGCAATTTGATTCAAGCTCATTTTATGGATTGTTAGAGAATCTGATCACTTACGTAAACTGGTGTTTGATGTACATTTTTAACAAATACACAATAACATCCTAAAATATGTAATTGTGTTTTTTTTTTAACTGCAATTATGAATAGATTTGCAAAAAAACTTTTTATTTAAAGTCAGCTTCAATTACATTTATTGTGTAATAGATAAAAACTGTTATGGAGTTTTACGACAAGACACCATCAAGACATTACAGGACCAGTGTGTAGGATTAAGTGGAATTGTATTTGTCTCTATATTTTTGCACTGCAATGGACTGGTGACCTGTCGAGGCACACCACATTTCACTCTGTCAGATGGGATTAGCGGCAGCATCCCTGTGACATTCATGTGAAGGATGAAGCAGTACACAAAGGATGGATGGATAGAAGTGAAGTTACATATTGAAACAAACTAAGTATGGGTACAACATGGAAGATTCCACGAAAGAGTTAGGTGATGAAAACAATTCAGGTCATCGTTTTCAGTAGATCACCATAATTTTAGATATTTTATTAAATATCTGTTGTTAGCTAAATTCTACACAAGTGGACCTTTTAACTTTTAAATCGTTGAGATTGGGCTGGTAAATGTAGGAGGAGATAGCAACCAAAAATCAGTGGAAGATGAAGACGAGTGGTAACTGCGTCGTGAAGTGAATTTTCACTGCTGCTTACAAAGATATGGAAGTTGACTCGGACTCGGCGTCTGTCACGCTTAAGGATATTTTCTTTTGGGCAGCCCGTGGCCAAGAGGAAGAGAATTGGGGTCGTAAACTCGCCCGGTTTGTGTGTGTTCACTACTTGTGTGTATTAAGGATGAGGATAAATTCACTCTCACTAATTGGTGTATGTGCAAAATCAACAATTCTAATTATAAGTAAAATGTTCTGTGACTATAACTAGCGCTAAATAACATACGACGAGATTTGTTATATTTCTGTTTCTGATGCTTCTGTTTAGTTAACTCACTAGTCAGTCCTGCGTATTAACTAGTATTAGTTTGTGCAGGATTGTGTTGCTTTTGGCTGACTCAAAACACTACAATATCGGCGTCAAGTCCAGCTAACAGCTAGCTAGTTAGCTAACTAACATTCACGGCTTAATGTTACATAACAGTTCGTGTCTTGTCGATAGCAGCTCTAACCGGACAGTAGATAACTGGAGGAATTCTCGTTTTTGATAAACTGACACTTACCTTTAACGCTCTGCTCTCGAGGGCCAAATTTACGTCGTTTCTTGTATTTTTTTGCCTCAGTAGAACGATGTATGTTTCGGTTTTGTTTACAACGGAAGTTCTGCATACGTTACTCGGTTGTACGTCAGATCGTAGCTACGGAAGGTAGAATGGGCCAAACTGCAAAGGCAATTATAAATTGCTCTGAGCTGAATGTGGCATTTAGAAACTGATTGAAGCCACAAATAATTAAATCTGTCTGTCTATCTATCTATCTATCTATCTATCTATCTATCTATCTATCTATCTATCTGTCTACCTGCCTGCCTGCCTGCCTGATAAGTGTGTATCTATTAGATAATTTTATGAGTCAGGAAGCTCTGAGTCATTTCATATTCTAGACTTTGACTTGTGAGAAAGTGGGAGGTTACAGTTACAATTCTGAAAGATATTTTGAATCTGAATATGCCTCCACCTTCTCTCCAAATCCACTCACCACCAGTTCCTTCTGATGACTCCACACAGTTGGTGTGAGTGGGGGAGGAGGACTGGGTTGAGAAGCAATAAACAGGATGTTTGTTGTGTAGAAAAGACCAGACGCACTGAGGCATAGAAATAAAAAGCCCAATGACATAAAACTGCATCAGAAAAAAGGAAAAAGCAGCAAGACTTAGTAAGATCGTATTTTCGTACCATGCCAGCTGGCATGAAAGAAACAGGGCACACATCTGCAGATGTGAGTCACTGTGTCCTTTATAATGCACCTAGTTGAGTGATGGCATCATGTGTGAGCAGATGTAATGTCCTGAAGGTTATTCATGCATGTGCAGCAATCAGCATCACCTGAGAGGAACAGGGAATCAGTCAAGAATGGATGATATATCATTTATACTGTACATGTACAATATGTTTGTGTGTGTGTGTGTGCATGGGTGGGAGTCCAGTGCAGTTCAAAGGTACTTTAAATCATTGTTTTACAGGACATGCCTTTTTATCACGTGATATAAGGCAGTAGGCAACAAGAACAGTATATCGACAAAAGTCAATTTGTTTTGCGGTTGCAAAGGTTATACTCAATTTCTGCTTCACTAGACTTGCTCAAAGGTTTTCCCATGACATTTGTATGCTTACCACCTGAACACATGTTCACATGTTCATGAAAATACATGGTTATGACACATAACCAACTCATTGGCCTATACGTTAATATCCAATATGAGAAAATACAGTGCACTAAGAAAGCCGAGGTCAAAAACTTGACTGCATTATTCCAGAGTATGTAGGAAATTATTTAAAAGATGGCTGCACAATACAACAATACAATACAATACAGTGAAATCACTTTTTTTCTCTTTTTAGCACCATTAATGATATTTCAGTTGTTTGTTTTGATGTGTCAACAGAAATCATTAGGGATAAATGTAAACTTGCATGTTTAGATTCTGTCAGAAAATAAAACAGATCATTAGACTTTGTAATTAAAGCTGCAGTGGACAGGATCACTGGAAAATAGTTGATTGTTGAGTTTTACCACAGCTTTTTTTTTTTAAAGAAATATATATATATATATATATATATATATATATATATATATGTATATATATATATATATATATATATATATATATATCCACATATATATAATTTGGCATTGCAGCTCTCTGACAAATGACCTGAGGCAATGTCTCCATCTCTGAACCCTTATTGTACTATTCTCATTTACACTTGTTCCATATTTTTTTTAACGTTTCTTTGTAGTGTAGGAGGTTTTTGTCAGACCCAGGTGGCAACCAGTCGTGACATTACTCATAAGAATCTGAATTCCTGTCTTGAATCCTAGCGATTTGTGATTTGGCTTGTGTCATGTTGACGTTTTGTAAATGGAAGTTCACAGACATCATCTGCCACCATCCTATTGGACAATACCAGCTGTCAGTCACACTGGGACCCACTCATGTTGTCTAAAAAAATACCTTAAACTATAGCGATTGAGACCATTAACTCCTCAGTGAAAAGGTTACTCACGTTTTTAATCTAGTGAGGATTATTTTCCCATAGACTTCCATTCAAACAGGGTTCTTTTGCAAACAGTGTCGCCCCCTAATGTCTACTAAATATATCCTTGCTTCCTGGTTCTTTTCAGGAGGAAACCAGAGGACTATGTCTATTTTGATATATGGTCTATGGTTTGTGTATGGGTTTTTTGTTTTTTTACAGTTAAACATTTACATTAACACCATTCTACCCCCTGATGATTTTTCAATTAGAGCCTGCTACACTGGTGCCTTGCTTAGATGTATTATTTCACTGTGGGAAGTCGGAAACACTAGCAGATGTTCTTGAATTGTACACAAGAATATGAGTGGCTATTGAGGATTTTTGTAACACTGTTTCCTTTTCTGTGTTTTTGTACAGAGGTTCAGAAAATCTCTTTTATGTTAGAAGTCCAATGTGTCGTCGCTGTCCTTGGTTCTGAACGGCTGTTCATTTATTCAGTTCATTTAAATTGTTTCTGAATCTGATTAGTTTGGCTTCCTCAGTATGTATCGTGGTCAAGATATACCTTGATATTTCAACTCATGTTCACAACAAGATTCTATATGTCAGCCATAATATATTCAACCTCTCACATTCACATTTCATCATTTATTTTTCCCAATACAAAGAAAGAATCCCCAGACATCCATGGCAAATAGATCACATCAAGGAAGAGCTTGAGTGTCTGAGTTTGCAGATTTTGGAGAGAAAAGTACACCAATGTGGGATTCCAGAAAAAATATCTGCTTATTTAAAGAAACAAGTCACAGGGGGTTATGTTCCAAAAAGTGTTAGAGTATAAAATGTATATTTGAGCCTCTCTTTGGACATAAAACATGCAGGATAATGGTGCAGAATCAGAACCTGAAGAACTGCAATGTCTGAAAGAGAATTATAAAGCCAGGCAGCATGAGTGTGTGTATGTGGGCGGGACCTGTTACAGTAATACAGTCACATCATGGTGACTTGTCTTCCTTATGAGGATGAAAAGCACAACTGCCTATAATGTAGGCAATTCAAATCTAAGACAATGGTTTGCTTTAGGGCTTGTCTTAGGTTAGGACCGATGGACAAAGTAATGTCCTAATGTGTATGTGTGTGTGTGTGCATGCGTGTGCATGTGTGTTTGTATTCTCGTTTAAGTTACCTCTATAGGACATTTCCTCGTGTTAAACACTGACGTTTTAGCACCGGTGATCCCAATTACCTCCAAAGCTCTGTCCTAATGAGGCAGGACCTCATTTCTGAGGCTGTGGTTTAACCTTTTGGTATAGGGTTAGGCATTGAAGGTCCAGTGTGCAGCATTTAGGAAGGTTTATAGGCAGAATATGAATATACAGTACTACCAATAAGTATATAAAACAGTGAGGTCTGTGGACCACTGGTCTTCTGTGAGCGACCCCTAGTGGTCCACGAGTTGACAAGCAGGTAACATTATCATGTTTTAAAATTTAAAATGTCAGTGTTTTAATTTCAGTGTAATCTCAAACTGCCTGCGACATATATGTGTTGTTTTCAATATCAAATTAACTAGTAGCCTATGTAAAATCAAAAGATATTTGTTTTGTGGCATTGTCTGACTTGAGCAGTGCAGTGGACGGGTTTGCGACACCGCTGACCGCAACTGTTTTGTGGCTATTTTGAGTTAGGTGGTGTTTTTTTATGGGTTAAGTGGTCCTTGGTCTGAAAAAGTTTGAGAAACCCTACCCTAAAATAAAAAAAATGTTTGGTTTTCATGTCCTTAGAATACGCTTCTTATACAGTATGTACTTTACGCAAGGGCCATTGCTTTATGGAGGCCACCATCTTGTGCCATCAAGTTTCTGCAACAGACTGAATGGACAAAGGAGCATGTATTTCATGTTTTGAAGTGGATGCTTACTACACAAATGAAGAAGAATGTAATTGTTTCAGGTGTGCAAAGCCACTGTATAGATGCCTTATTTTCTTGGAAAAGGGACCGGTGAGCAGGAGTCAGTTACAATCTACAGTGTCACAAATTATTACACACTGGACCAGTTAATAGTTAAGGTAAGGGATGAGGCTTAATTTATAGTGTGTCCAAATGCATTAAAGTTGATACATGGTCCTGACAAGATGTCCTTTTCAAACGCAAACCAGGGTTCATGTCATTCCACGCATGCAAACTCAATCTGCAATTTCTCCTCAGGAAATCTGCCTCATTTCTATTTCCTTGCAGTATTTGAGTTGTACATGTGTGGGTAATGGCAGATTTCCGCACATAGCCTCATGTTTCCATGGTTACCCTTCCTCTTTGTTGTGTCTTTTGATCAAAACAAGAGCGCCCCACAAACTGTATTGGAAAAGTGTTGCGTTATAGGGAGCAGGCACAGTCGGCACGTATGTACTGCACACAATCAAACTGTATGTGTGCACGCGTTTATACACGCCTGTGTGTAAATAAACTCATGACAACAAGGGGATGAGACTGAAGAGACAAGGAAGAATGTGACGGACTGAGTAGTTTAGTTTTCTAATTCCAGAAGATGTCAGTAATGCAACATCATCGATGCAAGCTGTCGTGTAAACCCCATAGAAGAAGAAGAAGAAGAAGAAGAAGAAGAAGAAGAAGAAATTTACATCAGGCGGCCTTAGGGTTAGTGGACAGGGGATACATTGTGTCCATTTACAAAAATGTGTGGGTAGTTTTTCTGACCTTTGTCCTCATGGAGACCAAAACCTGGTCCTAATGCTTCAGAGACTCATTACTAAGTAACTGGTTAAGTTTAGGCAATTACAGTTAGGTTAGGGCTAGGCATTAATATGTTATGGGTAGGGTTAGGGTTTGTTTAGGCTGTCCAAATGAATGGAATCAATGCAGTGTCCTTAGAAGAGTAGTTGCCTGTGTTTGTGTGTATGTGGGGGGGCGGTTAGGGTTGGGGTTGGGGGGGTTAAAAAGGGGTTAAGCCTCTGAAAAAAAGGTTATATCATCACGAAGAATGTGATTCTTGAAGCCTGTTCCAGTAGATCTTTAGGTATCCACAATAAATAATGAGCCAGTAGGCCAGTTCTCCACACACACACACACACACAATCTCTATCTATCTCTATGACACGCGCGCACGCGCACACACGCGCACATGTATCAGGGGTGGGAGTGGATGCTCGTGGAAGTCAGGATGGGATAATCCTGCGTGTCTGGCTGCGGGCGTTGATGCAGCTGCCGTTGCTGGATCCGGACTGGGCTCGGTGCATTGGGTGGGTCTAGTTCCTGACCGGAGCGTCTGTGTCTCTGGACCACATGTCGATGGTATCAAGTGGAAGAAGAAAGACGAGGGCGATGGTCGTGAGAGGAGTTGGTGCAGTTTTCTGAAAACGTCCAGGCGAAGAAACATCGACCGTTTTCGCCGATGGAGAACAGCGTCGGCCGGTGGTGATAAAAGCGCAGCGCCGGTGTGGAATAACTTGGAGCAGCAGAGACGAGGACGCGGAGGATTAAGAAAGGAGCACATTTCTTGTTGTATTTATGGTTTTCTAAACCGGGATAGGAGCTGAAACGCGTCTGGAAAGAAGGGATCACTTTTGCATCGGTAATTAGAGGAGAGGACAGCCTCCTTGGAGCGAGCGGCAGCCGCATCCGACACACGGCGGGGTGGGTGGGGGGGGGGACACTTGGATGGAGAGGGCGCAGTGATCGGGCTGAGAGAGAGCCGTTTGCCGGGTGTAGGAGGGCAGTGAGACCGGGTAGTTTGGAGGCTCGGGGAGCCAGGTGCGGCGAGGTAGCGGCTCCATGAGCGGCTCCTGCCGGGACAGAGCGCCCAGAGCCCAGCCGGAGCGTCTGCACCGCCGCGGGTAAAAAGCCCCGGGGCCACAGGACGGCGGCCAGTTTGGAAGTTTTGATGCATATGATCACAACCACCATGATTTTTATGATTCTTGGTGCTTCAGTTGTAATGGTAAGACACATTCACCTCCCTTATGCCACAATGTGGTTTTCCAATCCCCTCTCACCCAGGCCAGTGTTTTTATGAGATTATTACAAATAATGCCATAAATGTGCAACATTTTGCGACTATAACCTCCTTCCAGCAGCAGCAGGAGGCCTATCAATGACATGTGGAAGTAGGTTAGTCCACCTATAATTACCTGCTGTCATAAATAAATAATATATTTCCGTTTTGAGGCAAAAGAGGGTCCCCCTCTTAGAATCGGGAGGATCCACCAAGGATATTTTCTGTCCTTTTTTTTTTTACCCCCTTTTGATGACTCTCTGTTGTTATTTGTCTTTATAATAACATAGTAATAAAAAAAAAAGACATTTGATTCGCTGTCTATAGCCTATAGTCTGTTGCCTGACATGTCCCAGCTGACTGGCATGGTTCTTTGCAGGCGATAGCCTGTTTAATGGACATGAACGCACTACTGGATCGCTTTCACAACTACATCTTACCGCATCTACGAGGGGAGGACCGCGTCTGTCACTGCAACTGTGGGAGGTAAATGCCACCGTCCTCGCACAATTATTGGGATAAACATGGTGATGTGCGTGAGTGTGAGAGAGCTTGATGTATGTGTGTGTGTGTGTGTTTTCCCTTTCACCCAGTCAGTTCTTAATTGCTGAAGAAGAGGCCTCGAAGATTTGTGGCGGTGAAGCCCCGCAAAGACACCGCGGTGTCTGCGCGTTTTTACATAGCAACTGGGGCTTTTAGGATTCGCACCAACACACACGGTGCGACGATGACATGTTTGGTCGCGTGTGTGTGTGTGTGTTATGACACATGTATAAGCTCTATATTGCGAGGGTTTCGGGGGCTTTGCAGCATGTAGCCCGCATGCGAAGGTGTGTGTCGGAGCCATAAATAGGTAATGAACTATGAGAGAAATGATGAGGCTGTTCAAAAACAATATGAGCATCAAGTGGAGGTGGAGATGAGGCTGGAGACATGGCTGAGGGTATTTACTGGTGTACACACCTGCTGTTCTCTGACACTGTGAGAGCAGGTTGGAAGTGAGGGGGGAAACAGCAGCATAGACACTCATTAATATATTCATTCTGATTTAATCTGCATTGTTATACACTGAGCAGCTACAGTTTAGCATGAAATACAGCAGGCGAATGTTGAGCTGAGACACAAAGGCCCTCTGCTATTTTAATTACAGTCTTTGTAGGGAAGGGACAACACACAATAATATCTCACACCTCAATAAAAATCCCTCACAGCTACAGAGGCAGACCGATTAACGAGCCGGTTATTGCCATTTTTAAATAATCTTCATCTGCTGGTTATTATTTAATAGGCTGAATGTTGCTGTTTTATATGTTTACACATTTTGTTCCCAGAAACTATTTTATTTTCATGCAAAAGTTTATTTGAAGACGTCTTTTGTGATTTAAAGGTCCAGTACATAAGATGTAGCAGGGTTTATTGGCATAATATATATATTATAAATAGACTAGTGTAAATCTTTGGTTGAGCTATAGCTTTCAAAATAAACAATTTACATGTATTGTACTGTTTCTGTAGCAGTCTGAATGATAAACCAGCCATACCTGGACTGTGTAGGCCACCGTAGTTCCACGTGTCAGGAGAAGGAGTCCCCCAGTCTTTGTCACCAGTAGATGAAACATATTATAATTGTTGTTCAATAAATGTTAAGCAATGTTGTTCATCATTCATTATTATAAAATGGTTATATTCTACCAAACGACAGGAAAAAGAAAACGTATCAACCCCGCTGATTGTGGTAAATTTCTATAATTTCAAATCATTATTTGTCACAGGAGTGACAAGACTAGTGATTTATTTTTGAGTGCCCACAAGGGGGAGCCTGAATAAAAACCTTGTGGTTCACTTAAAAATGTTCACTAAAACATACAGCGTTACGATGTTTTTGTAACATAAGAACACTAATATTTTTTTGGTCATGTAAGTAACATTGTTTTGTGTCATTTGTAATTAATTCCCCTCCTTTGTCTTTATCCATAAGCTTTTCAGAAAATACGGACGAATGAGCTTATCTCATTTTCTAAAATCTTAAGACTGCAAACCAATTATATATGGACAGACGGCTCCCCTGTTTACATTTAAGCATCTAAAAAACTAAAGTATGTTAAAGGGTTAAAGCATATTTTACCCTTGTTTCAATATAATCACAAAATGCCATCATTTTGGTCAGAATAATAAGACATTTTCATATCATACCTAGTCTCCAAATCCACTTGATAGGGTATTGTAAAAAGAATAAAAGTAAAATCTTAAACAGTATGACCTGTAAACCATAAACATGGCAACATGCTTTAAAATCAGAGCGAGAGAGAGCTGCAAATGTCTGCCTTATAACTGGTAACTGATAAACTAAATGGTAAATACATCAGCACAAAAGTACAGCTACATTGTTTAGTATCAGTATAGGTAGAAATTCAAGATTGCGATATCGATATTATATCAGACAAAGAAAAGTGGTATAGAGCCATGCCTCGTCTCTACGGCGCCTGAGGGTAAAGCAACACGATTTAAAGTGAGAGATCTTGTAACCAATAGATTTACCTCTATAATGTCCTCCGATATTGGATCGAGATTGGCCCTTGTCCTCCAGACAGCCCATAGCTACAAAAGTGATTAGTGGTTTAGTAAAGCAAATGTCACTGGTCGTAATCGTGCAAACTGAGGAGATGCATATGAAACCAACACAGCAGTCTGTAGTGCGAGTGCTGCAGTGAGGGGGTTGATGTAGCCTACTAGCAGTTCATTAGCAGCATTAACAGGCCAGTTCCTCTGTGTTTGTTAAGCCTGTAAATCTCAAAAGGTGCTGTGAGATAGGATTTATAGTGAGGGGGATAGTGTGAGTCAAAGTTTGGAAAAAGCCTTCTGCTTACTCCAATGCATGTTTGGAGGAAGAGAGAGTTTATTTTGAGATCATGCACCACTGAGTCTTAAAGAGCCACGTTTGGGAAATGCAAAATGTAAAACGTAAAGTCGTTTCAGACTGATGACGACAAAATATGACGACCGATAATATTTTATCTGTGATGAAATAAAACACATACATAAGCAGTACACGCAGACCTGTGCTCCCTCTGTCAGTTTTCCGGTCACCGTAAATGTAAAGTGAATCTCACTGACCTGGAAACTCTCCGTAAACAGCAGAAATGTGGGGCATGCGGTGAGTGAAGCAAAATTTGTGCCCTTCCATGCATTAGGCATGGAGGTGCCATGGCACCCACTGTGCTTGGGGACACAGCCAGTGTTGTTTTCTTTGACAGCCCCCGTCTGTGCTTTGATTTGGAGATCACTAGTGGACGGTGTGTGTGCGGGTGGATACGCCATTATTTTGGTGTCATGCTGAATTGCCCTGAGTTGAGCTGGACAATAATTAAATTACAATATCATAATATTATTTTCTTTAATGTCAATATAACAAAGATTCGGTATATATATCGATAATTATGTTTAATAACCACAGATATTGACAGAAAAGTGGACATTATTGACTTCCAGTTTGCGAGTTGAAATTAATCAGGAAGCAAGTATATATTAAATAGCCACCAGGGGGCGACTTCTGTTGGAATGAAACATGAAAACCACCTATGTTTAGGTGGTTTTCGTAAACATTTTCTTGAGGAGTTAAACTTTGAAAAGTATGTTCCTGTATGGGGCCACATGGTGGCCTAGTGGTTAGCATGTTCTCCCCGTGTGTATGCCTTGATTTTCCCTGGTTTCCTCTCACAATCCAAAAACATGCAGAAGCTCACTGGACACTCTAAACTGACAGTGAGAGTGAATGGTTGTTCGTTTATATGTTTGCCCTACGATGAACTGGTGACCTGTCCATGGTGTGACCCCGCCTTTCGTCCGATGTCAGCTGAGATTGGCTCCAGCATTCCTGCAGCACTCATGTGAAGGATACAGCGGTAGACAATGAATGAATGTTCTCATATGAGTGGACACCTGCAAGGTGGACAGCTGGTATCAGTGAATAAGAGCAGGTGACGTCTGCAAATTGAGTTCAGACTCTGACGGTTGATGTCACAAGTGGTTGCCACAAAACTAAATTTCCAATAATATCAGATTTGAATTTCAAAAGAGTTCAGATATTTGTAGGGCACAGGTGAACAGGACTTCTGTCAGTGTAAAGATAAACAGGCAGCCATAAATAATGATCCTTCCTTTTATTTACAGGTGTACAGTATGTGCAAAAGCCCACCCCAGGGACAAAGACCGAGATCCAGAGGAATGTTCTGTCTTATCTTTACTTATAGCTGAGCTTTATTTATTGTGAAATAACAAAATGTTTTTGCTGTTAATGGACCTCAGTGGCAGCCCAGTGCAGGTCAGCGAGGTTTAATAGTGGGGTTTGATCCCCCATGTGACCATATCTCTTTAGTGAGATACTAAGTGAGGTGCTAAACTGCAAGATCAGATTTATTATAAAGTGTGTTTCTGCTTCGTTCTTCCCAGAGATCGACTGCCAGTACAACAGTGTATCTTTATAAAGCTGAATCTCTCTATAGGAAAGAGAAGATGTAGTCTTTGTTCACAGCTGGCCATGATTTTATGCCAAACAGGAAACATGCATTAATACATACTTTCAGTGAGCTAACGACAGTAGCTCTCAGATGTGCTGTCAGTTAAGAGAAGTGTTAAATACCTGGGGTGTGTGTAGTAACTTAAAAGTGCACACTCACAAGGCAGGGAGCGTCTATAAAGACTATCATGTCAGCAGTGGTTTGAATACAATCTGATTTTGTCTCTGTACTAGGGCTGGGCGATATGGACCAAAACTGATATCGCGATATTTTTTGTTTGAATGGCGATATGTGATATTATAATGATATTTTGAACAAAACGGGTTAGCTCGCTAGCTCACCAGTTGGCCGCTCAGCTGATAGCTGAAACCCGGTGTCCGGAGTGTACAACAGAAACCCGGTGACAGGAGACCAGAAACCCAGAGACCAGAGACTTGGTGTCGGACACGGTGAACAACAAGCTGCTGATGTGTTTAAAGTCCACTTGGAGCCGAAATCTGTGGCTAACAGCTGAGCGACTGACAGCTGGTGTCGCTAAAAACTAGCGACAACAAACAGGCATTACGTCACCAGCAGGTTTGGAGTAAAAGTACACATTTTATTTAGGAAAATATCAGCGCCACTATTCTTTTTCTTAGCCACCAACTGCTCACTCTCTACCTGCACCGTGTCCGCCACGTTTTCGTTCAAATTTCTGTTGTTATGCGTAGCGTGTGTGGGAGAACATTACGTAGGACGTACATGTAAGGGGCGTGATTGAGCAGCTGAACTAGGCATGGAGGCTCAGAGAGAAGCGGTCGCGGAAAACAATAAAACCCTATTTTCTCAGCAGTGGCTGAACTGTTTGTTCTGAAACTTTAGGGTTTCATAAACGAGGTAATGACGCAGATACACACACAAACGCAGCGTTAATTGGAGCTTCCGGTCTATGTCGCCTTTAAATAGCGTTCGCAAGGCAATGTAAAAATAATGTATAATATACCGGTATGGCGATATGGTCTTAACTTATCTCTTTCAAAAATTGACCGGTATAACTCTTACTACCGGTATATTGCCCAGCCCTACTCTGTACTGCATTTACTTTTATATTTTTGAATAAAAATAACATATAAATGTTAAATGAGGTCATCAATAAAACTACGCTAGAATAAATTTGTAGCGATGTAGCTGCATTTATCTAGTTTCTGATGACAAAAATGTGTAAATTTAGATCATACTAATTAAAATAATAATTGCCTGAAATATAAAAAAAAAAGAAGAAAAAATCAGCTCAGCCAATTAATTTTTCTACCCCTAATAGGTTTTTACAGTGGAGCAGAGTTAGTGCTGGATATTGTGTCACAGTGAATGTAAGTTGTAGTTTTGTTGGACAGTAACTGGCGTAACGGTGGTGTTTGACACTGCAGCTGCATGTGTTGCCTGTCACACTGCACACCAATCATTTCTGTGAATCTATGAGCAATCATCAGGTGTCTTTAAATTAACATTACTTCAGTGACACATCGACACATTACCCTGCTGTTCCTCTAACTTCTCCTGTGAGACCTGAACACCCGGCTGCGCATCCTGAGGATTTTGTAGAAAACAATTAAAACTGGCTTTACACACAAATTCTTTCATATTTCTCCAGTTGGAAACAAATATAAAGAGATCACTATCTTTAGTTTGAAATGATAATTATGATGACTCAAGAAATACAACCCTAACCCGTGTGAAATGTAAGGCCATGAGCTTTTACTGCTGATTCAAAAGTACAAACCGACCTTAAAAGCCATCTGAGCATCTGAGGAGTTTAGAGTTTAGAAAATACTTCTGTTTGATAAGTCAATTTCTAAGGTGAGGTTAAATAAACAGAGGGGTGCACTCGCGAGCCATTTCAGAGGGTGTACACATTCATCTGCTTATCGCAAATATTTATTTGAAATTTCATTTACTAGGAAGTCACATTGAGATTAAAATCTCTCTTACAAGTGAGACCTAGATCTAGTGAGAGATGTGGAGAGAACCCACGCACACACAGGGAGAACATGCAGCCTCCCCACAGAAAGGCCCTGGGTTGAGCTGCCTACAGATGATAAGGCGTAGGTGACTATTTATATGTGGTCTAACCTGGATTCAAACCGGTGACCTTGTTGCAACAATCCAGACTATCACCACCACACCGTGTGCCCAATCCAGTAACAAAAATATCTTAAATCAGTAAATTGCAGCAACTGAGTGCATGTAGACATGGACAAGAAGACGACAACCTGCTGACGTTCACACTGAGCATCAGAAAGGTGATTTAAGTGACTTTGAACATGGCGTGGTTGTTGGTGACTATTTCACAACCTGATGATCTTAGATTTTCACACACAACCTTCTCTACAGTTAACAAAGAATGGTCCAAAAAATAAAAAAATATCCAGTGTGGGGGGTAGCGCTTGGTGCCAGAGGTCAGAGAAGAATGACCAGAGAAATGATAGTTCCACTTCTGCTTCTTTATTGGATGGCTTGTGTACCTAATAAAATGGCCGGTGAATGCATATGATATCCAAACACTACACACAAGGTGTAAGGGTGTACACTATCGAGTAAGAAAATCAAGAAAATGTTATACGAGTATTAGGGCCACATGTAAAAAAAAAAGAAAAATAATTCTGAGATTAAAGTCAGAATTCTGACCTTTTTTCCTCAGAATTCTGATTTTAATCTCAGAATTCACACGGTTTTATTTTATTTTATTTTTACATGTGGCCCTAATAATCTTCCGTACAGATCTGTGAAGTGAAACCAAACAGCTGTGAGAGATTGTGGACTGGAGCCATGTTCTGAACAGTGTTCTCCACCAGCATCATCCCAATACCTAATGTGTGTTTTACAACAGCTTAAGTTCAGACACTATGAGCACCAAAGCTTATGTTTTCTGTGAATTGTTATTCATTCATTCATTGTCTACTGTTTTATCCTTCACATGAGGGTCATGGGCTGCTGGAACCAATCCCAGCTGATATAGGGTGAAAGGCGGGTCACATCACACCCTGGACAGGTCGACAGTCCAACACACAGAGACAATTCACTCTCACATTCACACCTGCAGTCAATTTAGAGTGTCCTTTTAACCTCTGCATGTTCTTGGACGGGAGTACCCAGAGAAAGGCCACGCACACACGGGGAGAACATGCAGACATCACATGCAATAAGAATAATGTAATGATATGTTGGACTGTTAAAAAGAATCTGTCAATCCTACAGTTGCTGTAAATCTAACTCTCTCCTCACCTTCCCCTGTCTGTCAACAGACATCATGTCCACTATGTAATCCCATATGATGGGGACCATTCGTTGGTGGACTCATCAGAGAACTACTTTGTGAGTGACAGTGTGACCAAGCAGGAGATGGACTTGATGCTCGGGCTGCTGCTGGGCTTCTGTATTAGCTGGCTGCTGCTGTGGCTGGACGGAGTCCTACACTGTGCCGTCAGGGCCTGGAGGGCGAGCCGCTACTACGGTAAGCTGCTGCTTCACAAACTCTAACATGTCAACAACACAACAAAAGGTACAACATTTTTAATATTTTGTATTTGTCGAGCGAAATAGCAAAGTATGTAAAAGTAGGATTTATGATGGCACGTCTTATTAGTGAAATGCTTATGCGCGGGGAGATAAACAGTATGTATCCACCATGCATCTGTTTGTGTGAAATTGTGCCAGATTTTACACAGCAGTTGGTGGAGCTCAAAATGACCTTCCCCACAATGCTTGGCCCAATTTTGGCTTGTCCCGCTGATTTTTTCCTCTTAATTTACTGTGACTTCCTGGGAAACCACAGCCAAACCTTCCAACTGTGTGATGATTCAGATCCTAACGGCGCAGGTGAAACCACACTCGACTGGCTGTCTCCTCTTTTGGAAAGCCTAAATACCTTACACCAATAATCTTCCTGATTTGATTTCGGAAAATATTTGCAGTCTTATGCTAATGTAATAGAACAGTCATTAGGTCCAATTACTATCTGAATATATTAAACTTAAAATGATCTCATAAGGCAACATAAAATCATATGTTAATGAGTGCTGCAATTGTACTCTTACCAACAACCTGCGCCGGTCTCATTTAACCCCTTTTATACAAGGGTTTCACTTATGTGCACTCATACTTGGCCAATAACACTGATTCAGATTCTGTGTAATTCTTGTTAGAAAATAAAATCAAGCTATCAAAATGGTAGAAATGTGGCTTTTTCTTTTTGTGAAACTTTTGTAAACCATTTTTCTTTGCTGCTATGACCTGACAGTGTTTTCCAGTATTAGCCAGATTGTATATAAAGATGAATGATCAGCAACTCCCTGCTGCCTGCGTGCGCTGCTGATGTGATTTGGATGTAGACTCTGCGTTGTGGTGACTGTGAGGCGTCCAGGTCCTGCTGATAAACCCATACGCAACTGAACAAGTCATTCTCAGCTGTCAGTTATGATGTTTAATGTTTTTGCATCTTCAAATTACAAATGAAAATGAAACTTATCAGAGACAAGAACACTTAAAAAACATATTTTTGTCATTAGACAGACCCAAAGTTGAACAAAAAATGGCAGCGGTGATGCACATTAATGTTATAAAATTGTGGTTAATTCTGCATGAGCTAATTAAGATGACCTGTATTTTCTGGAATGACCATTTTAGGTTATGTTATGTTATATTGACTGAAGATGCCACACGTGGTGATTTGCTGGTCCTGAAGATCATCCCATCACTTCTTCCCCAGCTCCACCCTCTCATCCAAACATGGTCTCTTCTGGTTTCAAAAAAACCTCTGTTCACAAAGCAATGGTGGGTTTAGAGAAAACCATCGTCTCCTATGGTGATGAGAGGACACATGGTGATTGTCCGAAGGGTTCTGAAAGGAACCTCAAGCAGCGGTCAGGCTTGTGTGTGTGTGTGTGTGTGTGTGATTTTAAACTTCAAAATCAGCTCTAACATTGTCGTGCAGCCTGTGAAGAGGGACGAGGATTGAAGTGATTAGGCCATTACTGTCAGAGAGTGTGATTAACCTCAGAGCACTGTTCTGAATAAAATGTACTAAGATGATGTGGTTTTTTTCTGTTGAGGTAACAAGCACAGCACAGCAATCAAGTGTGGAGCAGGTAAAAATATGAGTGACCTTCTCCAGTGCAGCAAGAAAAAGAAAGATCTCGTCTTCGTGATTGGCCCTAGTTAAATAGATCATGATTACTTACAGATTGGGGTAAATAAGACCTGTTACATCAGAAGTAAACCAGAAAAAAACACAAACGCTATGGTTCACGCTGTCAAAGGCCAAGCTAAGGTCAAGGAAAATTATAGGACGGGTGGGGTTTTGTTTTTTATTTTTGTTTTTTCCTCCAGAATCCACCAGAATGGTGATATTTCTGCTAAAAGGCATTGGAGGTTCTGTTTCACAGCCTTTTCTGCAATCCAGGCTTTTGGAAAAGACATTTGTGCTGTGTCATGTTTTGAGAGGCACTGTTCATTTTGGCCCGGGATTTTATTTTCTTTTCTTACAGCATTATAGCTCAGTGAACGGTGAGTAGGCAAAGCTAGAGCACCCTCTATTTTCTACTTGAGTATTAGCAGAAGCAGTTAAACGTAGTTTAGTTTAGCAGTTAACTTCTTTAGCCAATCTGTTATACATATTATGTTCCATTGTCTCATTCGGTTTAGAAAAGTGTCTGGAAATATAGACTCATTATCTCAGGAAATGTATCATTCTGTTTTGGTTTAAGGAGGAAAAGAAAATATCGATACTATCGAGTTGCAATACCTGAGGAATTGTCAGAATTGAATATGTCAAACGCAAATCATCCCAGCCCCAGAAAATTACACCAATTAATTTGGGTGCAGTCACCACTGGTTGCCTAGCAACTGTACACAGTAATGACAAGACATCAGTCATGGCACTTGATAGAAAAATTAATTATCGAGCATTAGTGATGGTGGAAGGCGGATTTTTAGGCCTCTGCTGTTTTCCCTGTACTATCCACTTGAAGACCCTGACTCCATTTTCAATCAACTTTGAGCAAAAAAAAAAAGCAGTTATGACAGAAATATAAGTTTTGATCTGTGTGCACTAAAGCTGAGCACTGCATTGAAGACCTGGGAGCCAGGATGTGTTGACCCATTTACACACACATGGATGTTGAGCCCATTTCTAAGTCAGAAAACGTCTTAAATAGGATGTTATAGTGCTATAGGGCCTTGTTTTGGTGTGTATGTGTGTTACCTCTTTAGATCCTGGAGACCATCCTCGATAGGTCATATGCAGGAATTACGACTTATATTTATGTTTTCAAAACCAGCGCCCCTAGTGGTCATATCTGGTACCTTGGATGTGTGCTCATCCAGCAGCTTCACTGAGGTTTCCAACGGCATTTCGCTGAGTGGTTAAAGCATTGTACTTTGTTAGGGTCGACACAGGTTTGACTCCCACGGTAGACTTTTACACACGCTAATTTTGACTCATTTTAATATTGACTCATTTTTCATTTTTACTGCCTAACCCTAATCTTCTTTTGTTTTGCCCTAACCCTCAGTAACACCTGTGTTGTAGCAGATTGCTGTTATTTACACTACTGCTACTTTAAAAACATATTTAGGGGGTGGACAAAACGACCCATATTTGTGTTTCATTTACTGCCATGACCAATAGTCATGTAGTCCTGGGGACCAAAACCTGGTCCTGATGAGGCAGAACCTAATTTATGAGGAACTGGTTAATGTCAAAATGTCTTCAGTGGGGAAAAAAACGGCCAATTCTCTGACACAGCATTCACACCATGTCTGGTGTTTCCAAAATCCCTCTCAGGTTGAATATGAGAGGACACATATTAACCAGACTCCATTAACCAAACAGAATTGCTGTGCTGTATTTAGCCATGCTGCTTGATTTGTAATGGCTAAGTTTGGAGAACGTGCTTAAATGGAGTGTAAGGTGCTGCATATGAGGCAGCATTTTTTTTTTTGACACTGACGATATGGAAGACTTTTCTCAAGAAAATGTTCTGACATCAAAATGTTGCATCAGACTGTACGGTCAATATTCTACTTGAATTCTGTGAAAACGAAGAAGCCGTGCAAAAATCAACATATTGCCGGAACTCATGTTGCGTTGTTTCGCTGACACAGCTATTGATTAATGGATATCGATCCATTTTATTTGCCAAATTGAAATGGAGTGGAAACCACGCCCACCTGGCACAAATCAGTACTGTGCAGTTTATAGATAAAGGCTCATTCAAAAAACAACAACAGGGAGATTTCAGTCAAGGGCAGCGTGTTCATACTCACACAGTCCTGTAGCGACTGCGTGACCTCTGTGGGTCCACTGTCTATGCACTCAGCCCATGACATTAACTCTCTGTCAGTGTGTCCATCCCAGTGGTGGAGAACAGTGGTTTGGTGGTGAACACTCTGTATGTTGTGTTACATGTGTTACACTTTCTGCATGTGCTGCATGTGCTTTTCTTGCCTCAGTCCAAAGTCAGTTGAGGTGATAATGGAAACTCACTTTTAAGCATAGTGTGAATGGGAGTGTCCACGCTGTAACGTGACCACAGGCTGCATATTAAAATGGATGTAAAACCTTGTCCCATTTAGACTAAAACATATGATAAAGCATTAATACAAGTATTACAAATACATCATGAGACTGATAGCTCAGTCAGGCCTTTTCTTGCCTGTTAACCAGGATTTATATGTATATGTTGTTGAATGTTGTTCCCACTGGTGATATAGTGTGGTAATAAGGAGATAAAATGATATCCTGCTAATAGAATATTACTATTGTAATGTCTTTACTTGAAAATGACTGAATAACAGTGGAAAAGTACATTACAAGCTTCACACACACATTTTGTATTGTTATTACCTATAGCCATTGCTTGGTGATTACACAATGATTATCATTACCATATTTTACTGTACTGTAATGTTAAGTGTTACCAACATATCTTTTGAAATGTCAAGTCTATTCAGAGTAACAGATAAAAGATAGGTCTCCACAGTACACATGAGCTGAGCATGACCTCCCTGGATTGTAGT
This sequence comes from Solea solea, assembly GCF_958295425.1. Taxonomy (NCBI): domain Eukaryota; kingdom Metazoa; phylum Chordata; class Actinopteri; order Pleuronectiformes; family Soleidae; genus Solea; species Solea solea. The sequence continues at coordinate 19,173,388 of NC_081144.1, read as the reverse complement.
GTTTCACTGACTTCTTGACTCTGCTGGATTTCATTTTCAAAAGGAAACTGAATATAAGCATTTCTTAAAAAAACAACAGGATTTGGCAAGAGCTCAGAGTTGATATTGCGTGCTCTCAGCCTGTATTATGGAGTTGGCCTGGATCCTCACTTTTAACAATAATGATAAAGTAGGTGATGTGTGACCTGGATTCTTGGACCGCCTTGGAAAAGCTCCTCAGGCAGGGATGGGAAAGCATCAAGCAGCAATCAGAGGATGATGATTATTAGTTTGAAGCTTTTGACATCGCACTCATACTCGCTCTTTTTAAAGAGAGGAGATATGATGTAGTCTCATCCCCCAGTGTTTTTAAATGCTGCAACAACAAACTGTGTGTTTGAATTTCTACAAGCTTTGATAGTTGCAGGATTCGGCTTTGCACTGAGGTGTTTAAGATTTTGCAGCAGCTGGCGAGACAAGGCTCTTTTCTCCAGTGCAGTGTGAAATACATCATTATAAGAAAGGAGGGGGGGGGGGGGGGGGGTTATCCATATTCATTAAAAGCGGCTATAGATTGGAGGATATAGGCTTATTCTGTTGTACTGCACGGGAATATCCCCTCTCATTGTGTGAGTGTGGGCTGTGACGCTGATGCTAGGTCACAATCGTTTAGCCTCCCTGGGATGAGGAGTGAAGGTGAGGCTGACAGAGAATGTGTGTGTGTGTGTGTGTGTGGGTATTGGGGGTGCAGGATGGAGATGCTGTCATATCCCCACCCCCCACTTACACACACATTCACTTAGCTAGTGCTATAAATAGAATGAGAGAGAGAGAGAGGAACTGGAATGGCAAGTGAGAACACACACACACACACACATTTAGATTCCCATTGCTTGTTTTCTCCTCCTAATTTCATCTCCATCGCTCCCTCCCTCACTTTATTGAATCTACTCTTGGTCATTTCCTTCACAACGTTTCCTGCTGCTACTCCTCCAAAAGATTATGACTTAGCATTCAGCATTAACCCCTTCCTCTCTACTCGTCTTCTCCTCCTTCTACAGCTGTGTCTTCATCTGCCCGTTTCCTCCCCGCATTATCATTTTCCCCCAACTCCATCCCCATCCTTTTATTCAAATGAGAAAAACCTGTCTCCGTTGCCCCTTTTCCTTTGGATACCCTTCAGAGCAGTCCTTGTGGACAGCGTACTCACTCACAGCTATAAATAACTCTCTCTTTCCTTCCCTCGCTCCTCACCCTTCACCCCCTCCTCCCTATCTCCACCACCATCACTAGCACCACCACCTCCACTCGCTCATCCTTTAGCAGAGCCATTTGCTGCCGTGTTTTGCTGTCTGGGGCTCTCCCCTCCTTCCTTCTCGCTCTGCTGCCTCTGTGGACCTCGCTTCGCCTCACCGCCTCCAGTTTATAACCCCGACAAGCCTGAATGTCTGCTCTGCTGTTCCCCTCCTCACGTTATAAACCACACATTCATGAAATTCATTTCCAGACAGTCCCTGACTTCCCAGCAGGTCCGCCCTTTTATTGTACAGCCTGTGTATTCTGTATGTGGTTGTCCCATAGACCGTATGTTTAAAATAAAAAATAATATAATAATTGACTTATTCTTCTGGTTAGCTCCTTGAGACAACCACGGAATAAGATGAATAGCCACAAGTGAGAGACTCCTGTGGCTGCAAAAATAACTCAGTTTGGATGGAAGTCTACAGGAAAATGAATCTGCTTCCTATTTGATTTATTACGTCAGTAAACATTTCCCTGAGGAATTAACGGTCTCAATTTCACTGTCCCAAGCTTTTACGCATTGTCTGTCACTGTCCTCACTGTAAAAAGTTCATCCCTACTCCACAGAAAAGGTGCAACAGCTATGATAAACTGGAGGATAAAAGAAACACATATTAAACATCAGCTTTATCCAGTCTGTTGCCTGTAAGCAGCTCATAACTGTTGTAAAAAAAAAAAAAACTCAAAAATTCTAGTTTCTTGGTCTCTTTTTTGTTGGTTTTGTTTATCTGGTCCATTTTTGAAAATAATACATATCATAGAAATAATTCACACACAGAAGTATAATCAGTGTGGGGATGTCAAGAGATTGACAACATCCATGTCTGCATAGCCCGTAATTATTCATATATAATCCAGAGGAAACCGCAACAAGGAGGTGTTTAGACTAAACAGGATCAGTCCTGTGTTGCTGGTTGTTGATGTTTTCTGTCAGACTTAAAAGAATTGCTTAGTCAAAGCTGGTATTTATTTATTTTTTTACTTACATTGGGTAATATTTGCAAAACCCACTGACAAACATAAATTGACCAAATTGATTATGCAAAAAAACAATTGACAAAATATAAACATGACATTCTCATGGATATTTATGAGTAGGGCTAAAGTATGAAGAGGGAAATAATCAATATTTTTGATATATTGTGACGATGACAAAAAGTATCAATAGTTTGATCCATTCTGCTTCCTGTCAGTTAAGTCAACTGTGTGGCTGTTACTGGCTGATTCTGACTGTGGACATTCGTTATGTGTCATCTTCTTTTTTAAGAAAACAAGAGGGCAACTTATTCTTTTGATACTTGTGATACTTCAGTTTAATAATAACATGAAGGCTTGAATCAATACATCAGCTGTACAGCCCCGACACTGTTACACCACTGTAGTCTTTGTATCTTTATTAAATTGAGAGCACCTTAATAAACACAACCGGTTTGACTCCTGCTTTGTTAACAAAGTGAGGGACGTTTTGTTACATATTTACTCCCACATTATGTTTGTTTTTATTTAAGCTTGTCACAATAGTGACATACAGTAGTTCACAAGTATTTAACATGAATTGCTCACCCAGAAGTAGAGGAAGTGGCAGTGGCTGTAACAAAGTGATGTGTTTTAACTCTGTGACAGTATTTTTGGTGATGTTGAGGATGAGAAACAAACGTGACCTTTTTAAAAACCACAGATGTTTAGTTTGTCTATCATGGGCTGTAAAAACATGGCGGCCCAAAATGGCGGCCTCTGTAGAGCCGACCCAGCTCCTGATATAAATATAAAAGGCTCATTCTGGGCTGATGAAAAAAAACAATTCTCATACTCTGAGCCTTTGATTTAGCATCAGAATAAATCATATACATGTCAAACCTGTAACACCTGTGCTGCCTCTCCTCTCTTTCCTCCAGATACCCCGTCCTGGTCATGGCTGCCGCAGTTCTGCAACCTGCGGGACCTTCGTCGTCGAGCCCAGCTCCGACAAATGGAGGACTCCAGCGGCAACATGGTCCACATCAAACAGAAGCTCTACCACAACGGCCACCCCAGTCCCCGTCACCTCTGACTCTAAAAAACAAACAAACAAAAAACAAAAATATCTCAGTCCCCGTCTCTAAAACACACCCTCCTTTTCCCTCACTTATCTTTCCAAACAGCTCGTTGGCCAGCGATTGCCTCAGAGACCCTGGAAACTGCCCTCCACTAACACGGCCCAGTTAAACCTCCGTGACAGGGCTTTATTATGACTAAAATCCGGCACCTGTCAGCACAGGTATAAAAAATTTAAAAAAAATCCCAAAACGGAGCGAGATGACGATTATTTGTTGCCAATGAAATCTTGTCTTATGTCCATGTCCACCATTGTGGGAGAAAGAAGGGGAAAAAAAAAACATTTTTAAGGGTGTTTTTTCTGTATAGGGACGTTTTCTGTGTTCATTGTTAAACTTGGCATGCTCTTTTAGAACAGGGTAAGATGTGGGCAGTGTATGGAATGGGGTGGCAAGATGGGTGTCTTGATGTTTTTTTTCTCTGAAGGGTGGGAGGGGGACTTTGTTGGTGTGGGGAGGGGGGAATGAAACTGTTGGGTGGGTGGATTTTTGTGATAGTTAGATTGCTGCTTCTGTAAATAGTTATAAATATGGGCAAATGGGATTTGACTGTCTTTAAGAGGGGGGTATGTTGTAGTGGTGGTGGGGTGTGGGCGGGGTTTGGTGTGAGTTGGTTATCAAAAGAAAAGCAGTGGAAGGCGTGTGTGGGTAAGGATTGTCAAGAATGTGACAGAAGGACGAGTCTGTTTGGAAACCTGGATGTGAAACCATGTGATTTCTGCTAAAACACAGATTAATTAGCTTTGTTACTTAGTGAATTAACTGAATGTATTAATTTTTTTCTGTAAATATGTGAGGGGGAGGGGAGCGTGTACAGTTGTGGTCTGGGTTCTCTTCGCTGCTTCATCATGCTATCACAGACATGAGAGTGAACAAATGAATGCCAGCCAAGATGAGTCAACAGGTACACACACACACACACACACACACACCTAACACACACACGCACACACAGAGAGATCCCTCTTCATCGTCCCCGCACTGAGCTCAGCAGCACAGTTCAATTTTTCTTTATCCAATTCCTTCTCACTTATCAGGAGCAACCAGCCTATCAGCAGAGGGAACCCTCACCCGGCCCCCCCTCGCCCTCTCTGTCCAGACATTGCTGTTGTGAGGATGAAATGTCTGTTTTATTAAAAGTGCCATTGAAGCACAACAGTGACCTCTGATGTTTGATTGTGTCATTCCAATCATATACTGTATGAGCCAAGATTAGAAGACAATATGTTCTCATAGTCGGGGGTTTTCCAACAACAGACTTAGATTATACAGTGAGTTTATTATGATTTCAAATAGAAATGTCACAATGACTCACAATGTCAATCATTTAAATGAATATTGGGTTAAATATGCAGAATTAACTGCAGGTGTAACAAATACTTATTTTCACTATTGAGTAATCAAATGTGCATAGCAATTTTCTCGAGCCAGAGTTTACGAGGTTGGCGAAAAGAAGAAAATCCTCATCTTTTAGAGGCCTGATCCAGTGACTGTGATGAAATGTTATTGCATAAAGGTTTGTTTACCAAGTGGTGCATGAAAGTGAAATGATAGATAACTCACAAATTTAAAACAGAAAGAGAGAATATATCAGTCAGTATGTACAAGTCATCCAGGTCATTGTGAATATTTAATAAGGAAGCTTCTTGTATGAGAGGTGGAATGTCAAAACCAAAACTCCTAAGCATACAATATAGAAGACGCATAGCCACTAAAGACAAAACAAAAAATAAAACGCCTTCAAATTGAATAAAAAAAACAGTTTGTTCTTGCACTTTTAAATAAATGTATGACTTCATTTTCCATGAGTTTACTTCTGATGACACTGAAAAATAGATGTTCATTTTGGTATTTTTCAAATCTGTTTTTGTGCATTTAAATTTATGCATAAGAAGGTAACAAAGTGACAAAAGGATGAAAAAAAAAACGTTTAAGGTTAAAAAACACACAGGGATGAAACAAGCAGCAAGAAAGTAAATAAAAACAGAGCAGACAAACTGACTGGAGAGACTGGGGAGCACAAACACTAAATACAGGAGGGAGGCAGGGATAATTGAACACAGGTGAAAGACATCAGGGCAGCCAGACAAATTACCACTGGGGGAAACCAGACAATGACAGGGAATAAAACAAGACAAGGCAGACACTATGGGAGCAAACTGCAAACTAAAACAGGAACCACAAAGATCCAATGAAATAAACAACAAAGAAAACCAGGGACACAGTGCAGAGCAACTGAAGACCATGACAATACATCAGAAAGTCCAGTCAAACAAATCTACCTCAGGAAAAATACAAAATCATTACATTATTCAGCAGAGTCCAACAGCCGTGGGCACACAGCCACCTGGATGGATCTCATATACTGTATATGCGTATAGTGAGCAGCATTGGATAAAATAAATGACAAACGCCTGATGTGAGGTGAATGTTTCACACTTAAATATGTAACCAAATGTCTGTTACATTCAAACCATTGCCAAATGACTTCATGGCTACATGGCTATCTCTGTAATTGTCAGTATGATGGTGTTAAGATCTTGTGTTGCTCTAAGACATTAACACACTGCACACAGGAAGTGATTTAAAGTGTAGACAGATGGAGGCAACAGCAACATTGCTGCAAACAGCAAATTTCCCCATGTGGTACAAACACCCTTTGTCCAATATAATCACTGTCCCTCCTCTGCACATGACCAAACCATCTCAACTTGACTCTCTTTTTTTCATCTCCAAACCATTCAATCTGAGCTGTACCTCAAATGTGTTAATTTATTGTCTTGTCCATACTGGCCGCTCCCAATGAAATTGTCAGAATCTTCAGATATGACACCTCCAGCTCCACATCCTGTCTCCACATCATAGCAGGTCTCACTGCCGTCTTGTAGACCTTCCCTTTCACTTTTGCTGCTATCCTCCTGTAACACATGTCTCCACCCACTCCACCTTGCCTGTTCTTCACCTCTTTTGTCCAAAGCTCATTGCGTTGGATGGTTGACCCCAAGTGTTTAAACCGGTCATGCACACACAAGTAGGTATTCTGTTTTGCTCCCACTAACCTTCATTCCTCTTCTCTACCAGGGCAGACCTTCACCTCTCCAGGATCACTTCCACCTGTCACTATCATCTGCAAACAACATAGTACCATAGTCCATGGAGACCCCTGCCTGACCTCATCTGTCAACCTGTCCATCACCATTGTAAACAAAAAGGGGCTCAGAGTTGATCCCTGATGTAATCCCACCTTCACCTTGAATCCATCCGTCACTCCAGCTGCACACCTCACCGCTGTATGACTGCCCTCAGACATTTGCTGCACCACCCTCACATACTTCTCTGCCACTCCCGACTTCCTCATACAGTACCACAGTTCCTCGTTTGGCACACAATTGTAAGCTTTCTCTATAGTGCGCCTCCTTCTGGGCTTCTCTATACTTCTTCATCAGCACAAAAATCACATCTGTGCTATTGTTTCTTGGCATGAACCCATACTGCTGCTCACTTCAATAACTCCTTCCCATATTTTCATTGTGTGGCTGATCAACTTTATACCTCTGTAATTACTACAGTTCTGCACATCACAAATTATGATGCATCGCTTCCATTTATGATGACCAAACAGCGGCAGAATAATAACATCAACAACAACAACAACAACAACGACAACAAATCCCCAAAGGTTACGCACTGCAGCTTTAAGCTAAAACTGTAAAAGAGCATTTGATTACACTTGGTTTATGGTAATGATGTACATGAACTCACTGTGATAAATACATCCCATCAGTGCAGTCTTTAGTAGTGTAGCAGGACAGTTTCTTATTCACAAGCTCCAGCATGAACCCAAGGTGAGAAAATGAGACTACTTGGAACTGGCCCGTGACCTTTTCAGTCACAATGATGACCTTTTCAAGCTCAGCCATGCACAGTGAATAATGTAAGACAGCTTGTTACCCTGCTCCCTAGTGTGGTAGAGGAAGGTATTAAAGGTAGCGCTGAGGTCCTCACAGATTCTCTCCTGCAATGTAAAAATCATGACTGGATATGGGGTGAACATGCATCCCCATGGCAGTGATACTGCAGCTGAACTCACTGTTGCTCACTTGCGTGGAAACACAGCAGCATCATCTACAAACAGAGAGACGGAGCACAGAATCAGAAAATATCAAAAAGAATGAGCTGAAAAATGGAGCAGTCTTCAAAGCTTTAATGCCATTTTATTGAAATAAAAGCAGATACATACTGTCTGTAAAGTGTTTACATTACTCAACTCTTTTGGCAGGATGTGTTGTGTGCTTGCTGTGGAGCTGCTGCTATATTTTCGTGGAGTTTATTTAATATGCTCTGTATACAACTCGACAAATGGACTTCTAAATGTGAAGCCAAGCACCAAATATTTCACATTAATGGATTCAGGGAACTGAAATGCTAGAGTGTTTCACTTTGAAATATACAGCACATGTTTGTGACGTGTGACAGATATAGACAATGAAACTGTGGTTAAAGATGATTTCCATTGTCTGTTTTTGCTGTGAAACTAAGGCAGCTCATGGGAAAAAAAATAGGTTATGAGGTCTAATCCCAACTAGAGTAATGTGGCCCCCTAGCAGGATATGCATCGGCCTGTAAGTAGCGTTACAGCGCCACATACAGGCCTGGCATATGTACTAGGGTTTAGAGTCGTTTTGTGTGGCTGAAGACATTTCTTGAAACAAACACAGTGTTTACAGAAAACTTTATTAGAACATAAAAGAAAAAGATCATATAGGGAAAGCTCCCTTTTCAAAGTCAAGAAAGAATCCTTGAATGGATCAGCAACATCAACAGTTCACGCACATCATAGCTTCAGCGTCCACTTAAATCTTATACCAAACTGGTGTTTCAAGAACAGCAGGTTGTCAGTCAGTCAGTCAGTCAATAACACAGCGACACTTGCTGGCCTGTCCCATTTATGCATTCTCACTGTGCTAGGAAGGAGTCTTGCCATGTCCTTGAAGGACCCCACTCAGAGGGATCCTCTCTACTCAGGAGGGATTCTTGGATTCCATGACCCATCAGTCTGTCCATCCATCCATCCATCCATCTTCTCCAGCTTTATCTGCAGTTTATTGTCTTGACTGGTTACTGGAGTGTTGACCTGGAGGTCTTGCACTAAAGTGAGGACTTGCCCAAATTAGCCCTGAGGTAGTGCCCACTTTACCACTGTGGCATTCCTGCTGTAATTCCCTCGTCCTGCCAACAGAGTCAACCCAGAGACCCGTGCAGGGAAAAGCAAACACACATTCTCAAACATAGTGTACAGTATATCAATTATGACTCTGTAATCCTCTGCAGTCTTCCTGTGTTAAAGGTGTGACAAAGCGTGATAGGACGTGGTTTTATTGTGGCAGTGTGTGAGTTTGTCCCAGTCAGCGATGACAGCCATAATTCTTTCCCCAAACACTGCTCCTGCCATCCTGCCAAGAATAAAACACAATTATCACTCCGACTGCCTCCACTGTGGCAGTTAAACTCACCGCTGCCCTCTGGGATTTTTGTCTAACAGCTTCTTACAGGTGAGACAGATTGCAGGAGATAACATTCCAGTTATCCAAGGGATTAAGGAGAGGGGAATGTCATTTTGCCTTCACCTTGTAGCCTCAAGGACAGTTTGCTATAGTGTTCAGCATCTTTCAGGAGGATCTGTTCCCTGATCTGCATTTTCTCTCTCCACCTTGCAAGCAGGTCAATTGCATGTCTTTACGCTTTTATTGGTTCAGTCATAGCTTGAGGACAGAGATATTATTAACTATATTCTTATGAGCACTTCTTAACCTACTTCAAATCACCATGGTTTAATTTACGATTACATTAAGCTAAAACTAGAGTGTTCTAGTTTAAAGATATTGTCGGTTTCAACTATGTCAGCATGCTTGAAGTGTCGCCTGTTATAGACATAGTCGTGGTTTCCTGATAATGTCATTTTCCAGATTCTGTTATAAAAAACTACTGATAATGGGTGCAATTAAGTATTTTTTTTATGACCCTTATAACCTCCTTCTCTTGTTTGTGATGTTGTCCTCATTATACCTTATTATGCATATATACTGTATGTATAATACAACTTATTATGATGATATAATACCAAAAAAATTAATGTTGGGAAAATATTTCTAAACAGCCAAAAGCTTGTAAGTTTAGAGCACTAATAATGATGATTCCTCATCACAGCAGTGTGTGTTTCTTAATTGTTGTTATAGCTTACATGTAACTGACCCTTGTTTCCCACAATGACACTTGTGAAATAGTTTAACATATGGTGCCTTCACGTGCTGTCGGATAATTATTATTTATTTTTTAATTACACCTAATAATGCAGAATATTGATTTATATAATACCACCTGACTTAAATGATGTTCGCGCTTGAATCTTATTGTGTTATTACTCCTGTGCGGCTGATTCGGAACATGCAGGGACCACAAACCGTGTAGGGAGTGATTGTGACTGAGTTTGACGGGAGCTCGTGAAAGCAACAGCTGTGACGCACATAGTAGGGCGGGGCTTCTGCGCCTGCACTGTTTATAGTTCAGACTGGATTCATTTCAGAAGTTTGCCTTTGATCTGCGCATGGGTTGCCGTGGTTGAAGATACTATTTAGCATTGTTAGCTGCATTTTCTGTGGAAATACACATTTTCTAACCCACGACCAGTGACAAACATGTTTGCTGTGTGTGTTGCCATGAGCCGAAATGTTTCGGCTGCCAGGAATTCTGTCATGACTATGGTGGTAAGTACAAAATCATTCTTTTTATTAACAAAGTTTTACGCTGGTTAGTTTGTGTGTCAGCATAAAGGAGTGTGTAAATACTGAGACAAATGTTTGTATCCTTGTCATTTCCAATCAATTCTAACATATTTTTTTTCTAACCTATTCATTTACTATAAACGAGCTGAGTTTCTCCTTATGTAAGACTCACACTGCAAGTCTGGCAGTTTTAAAGTTGTTTTAAACACATGGTCATTTACTTAACACATTCATTATCTAACATATGTTGATCAAATTTCATTGTACAGTGAATGAGCAATGGCAGTAAACATGTACTATATACAAAGTTCAGGTTGAAGCTCAGGTTATTGTGTGTAAATTGTGTGTCTTTCAGTGTTTCGTAAAGTCAGTTAGGTAATCTCAGACTGCATAGTGATGTAACTGTCATCACAGTTTACCCAAGTCACCACTAGGGGGAGACTCCACACTATACTGTGGACAAAGGAGTCCACAGTACAATACTACATAACTGACCATTATTACATGGCAGCCTAAAAACAAAACACACAGATTATTATTGTCATAGTATGTCTCTAAGAAATCTAATAGTACTTTAAATATTTAGTTTGGTTTAATTCATGATATGGATCATTATTTGAGAGTTTTGACATCATGCTCCTCATTGTGTCTTATTCTTGTTGCCTGTAGAAGTTGAGGTAATAGCAAAGGCGTTTCATCGTCATCCTAATTAATGTGACTATGATCTACAGTGCAACCACTTTATAAAAGTAGCACTGTTTCTATCACACATCTGATGGCACAGTTTATAGGAGTTAGTTGACTTGCCATGGAGACTGAAGGAGCAGGGGATTGAACCCCTGACAGTTGGAAGACAACCTGCTCTACACACTGAACCACAGCTGTCAGTTTGATGTGTGTGTCTGGGTAAATGCAATAATTAAATGCTACAACTGTATGTTATATATATATGACCTTCGTCATTTTTCATATTTATTATCTGTGATTAGGTAGGGCGGTGTGTTCAGACAGCAGCTGCTCCAATTACTGAGCCCAGAATCAAGAAGTTCCAGATTTACCGCTGGGACCCCGACACTCCTGGAGACAAACCACGAATGCAGTCTTATGATATTGATCTAAACACGTAAGTATTTAAGTAATTATGTTGACAAGGCTGGTTATTACAACATTGCTGAGCTGTTTTTATGGTAATGGGGTACATGTCATAACCTACTGGCATCTTTCTTGTAAAATAGCTGCGGTCCAATGGTTCTGGATGCACTCATAAAGATCAAGAACGAGATTGACCCCACACTCACATTCAGACGCTCCTGTCGTGAGGGTAAGAAACAAAAATCACCTGGATTCGTCTTGCATTTGACTACTACCAATACTGTTCTGATTAAAACAAATCAAATCTAAACAAGTAAGTGAAGTATGAAAACTTGAATCTTTCTGTCTTTTTCTTCAGGTATTTGTGGCTCATGTGCGATGAACATCAATGGAGGAAACACACTGGCGTGCCTTAACAAAATTGATACAAATACAAGCAAAACAAGCAAAATTTACCCGCTCCCTCACATGTATGTGGTCAAAGATCTGGTGCCCGTAAGTACCTACAATTATAGAAAATGACCATATGGCCATATCACGATAGCATCATGGTTACATGCATGAATATAAAACATGTATAATAAATCATATTGTCTGATTGTCATGTTTGATTTTCTGCAGGATATGAGTAACTTCTATGCACAATACAAATCCATTGAGCCTTATCTGAAAAAGAAGGATGAAGCTCAGGAAGGGAAGGAGCAGTATTTTCAGTCAGTGGAGGATCGTCAAAAACTGGTAAATGCAGCAGGAGCTGAAACAAATGATTGGTTTCTTGCTATGTTGCTGGTTGCCATGACTTGGTCCTGGCAGCTAACAGATAAACAGGTTTTATAATTACATTTGTGGAGCCATAAAAAAACCATAGAGACCGTGAGAATAAGCTGTTTTCCTTGACTCAAAAGGACGGCCTGTACGAGTGTATCCTGTGTGCATGCTGCAGCACCAGCTGCCCCAGCTACTGGTGGAATGGAGACAAATACCTGGGACCTGCTGTTCTAATGCAGGTGAGTTAAGACGATTTGAGGACATGTCTTGCCTAGTTAGTGACGCACTCCTAATTAGGTAAATAGAGACTATGAAGAAGAAGTAGGTGACCATGGCACCTGCTTGAGATTATGTGAGCAGGTCCCCCTGTACTGAGATGAGATGTTCATTTCAGTAATAAAAAATAAAAATGCCTTAATGCTTAAGAAATATTGTTTGAGTTGGCCTCACTCATCTCAGAAGAACAAATGCAAATGTAACTTCAGTCTGAGTTGTAGAGTCATCATGTCAACATCATGTGGTGGATTTTAACTGACCGTAGTGTCTGCTGTAACTTCTAAGCAACAAAGTGAATCAAGATATTTATCTTTTTTGCGAGTGTGCTTCAAAATGTTCCAGATGGAATAAATAAAAAACTGTATGTTCCTACAGGCGTATCGATGGATGATTGATTCCCGTGATGAGTTCACTGAAGAACGTCTGTCTAAACTTCAGGACCCCTTCTCTCTGTACCGCTGCCACACTATTATGAACTGCACCAAGACTTGCCCCAAGGTACTATAAATAAAACACACCTCCACAAACACATGTCTTTCTATAGTTGTGAGGACACGCATACATAATTTATTCCCTACCCTTTTACGCTAACCATTACCATCTCAGCTAAGAGCCTAACCTCACCCCTAACTAACCTAATCCTAAACCCTTTAGGCTGAATAAAATGTCCTCACAAGTTTTAAACCAAAATGTGTCCTCACAACCATAGATAGAGATGCTTCAAACACACACAGAGTCTTACAGAGTTAATAGAAGTTTAGATTCTTATTGTCTGCTCAAAACACTTCTCCACAGGGACTTAACCCAGGAAAAGCAATTGCAGAGATCAAGAAAATGATGGCGACCTACAAAGAGAGGAAAGCAGCAGCTTCATGAACGTCAATAAATCCATGATCCTCAAAGAAGGAAGAGATCAGCACCTGATGTGTTTTGCATGAGTGTTTGGATGTGTGCGAGTGTGATTATGTAAGAAGAAAAAAGAAGCAGGAAAGTCTGCTTGGAAACTGAAGTAACAAACTCTCAAGCAAATCATTTTGACCAACAGAACATGTTGGACCACATCTCTGTATATGTGTGCATAGGATCTGTCATAATTATTCATTCATACTGTAAATATTGTTTTTTTTTGTTGTTGATTAAAGGTGTACGGTGCTCATTGTGAAAGGCAGTCATGTGGTTTTGGATGAGTAAATACAAAACACCTCCTTTTGTAGAATGCCTCTGCAACCAACCTTACAGTAAACAACACTGAAGGATCTAATGAGGTTCCAGTGAATTACCACTTCATCTGAAAACTGTAGTGTGTCATTTTTGATTGTAACAATGTATTTGTTGCATTTAAAGCATGTTCAAATTAGTTCACACAAAGCTGTTAAGGCCAGTCAGCTCCACATAACTATCTTCTCCTTACTTCTGCCTGTCACTGTATACACCCTAACAGCTTTTTTTCGCAGCAGACATTTTGACAAATTCCAGCAGGAAAAGCACAAGTGTTACTGATAACATTAAGCATGGCTCTGTCCAGGCCAAATCAAATCAGGACAGTATCACAGAGAATCAGCAAGTGCCTGAAACTAGGGAGACAAAAAGAACTGAACTGAAATTAGTATTTACACCTGTATTTTTCCTACTGTAAAACTATCACCTCAAAAAAAGGCAAAAAAGCTTTCAATTTAGCTAACAGTTAATGGTATAATTACAATTACTAACTACTTAACAGAAATCAGGTAAAATAACTGTAAAAAATAATTAAATAAATTCTTTATCAGAGAATAATTCAATAATGTAAATATACAGAGATCAGCTGAGCTGTAAAGAAAAACCAGTAAATACCACAGCTGTCAAAGATCTCAGCGCTCATCCCGCTCATATGCATGGATGTGACAGTTTTGGACTATGCGGCTTTCCGTAGACGAGTGTATTTGTAGCTGAAGCAGCTAACTGTCTCACTGAAACTCAACTCTGAGCTTCTTCGTTCAGACCAAAATGCTGTGAAGTAAGACGATGTGGAGGCTGCCGTCGTAACGAGACAATGGACAGACAGGGTAAGAGTGTTTAAATGCTGTGGTTTGCTCCAGAGAACTGAGATAAAGCCGCACAGTTGTGTTTTTGCTAACATTTAGATAAGAACAGTTGTTATCTGCTCTGTGCTGCTGACTGTGGAAAACAACATGTACCAGTTCCTCTTGTGTTCTAAACTTAACATTATCCACTGTGTCCTTATCAAAAGCGTGTTTATTTAACAGCTTAGCACAAAGTATAACAACAGCAGCACATATTATAACAAGTCAAGTCAACATTCTGAAATGAAGTTTAAGAAAATAATAGAACAAGCAATAGAGAAAATAAATATAACGTAAAGAAAGTAATCCTGTCTTATTGTCCATAATTGCACTTTTATCTGGACGAACTGAATGTTTTATTTTTGTGTATAAGGATGAAATGTTATATTGTCCTTGTATGAGGATGAATTTGATGTTTTATTGTCTGAATAAGTGATGTGGACTACAGATGGAAATTAGCTAAATTAGCTAGAATCTGGTGCCAGGATATTTGCTCTGCAGAGCCTAATGTTTTGTACACTGTCCCTGATAATGAAATAGTAGCTTTGTTTGAAACAAACAAAAAAGGCTGGTATTACAAGTGTAACAATGTGGTATTAAGTAGAATATGATTTAATAGAACAAGACACCAAAGAGTTGGCATTGTCTGTAGTTAAAGCTGAGGTTATGCTGTGTGTAAAATGTTTGTTCTCGTTTCCTTTTTTTAAGCTAAGCAGATGTGTTGCAGTCTGATTTAAGATGAAACTGAAAACTGGGGTTTTCTTTGGGTTGATCAGTTCATTGTTGGACAGAGCCAGAAACATAAATGTTAGTGTTAGGACAAAAAGTAATCTGTAAAATTACTGATTTATGCCTGGGACAAAGGTAACTTAGACAGTGATGGTTTCTCTAGGTGTAGTTAGGTGAGATATGAGAAGGAATTGATTACTTGAAACCAGCTGGAATGTATTACTTGAAACACTGGCAGCTATAGGTCACCTATTGTCTCACATGTTCATGAGTCTGCCACAGTAAACTTATGGTGAATAATGTTTATAAACCAAAAAACAATCAACAACAAAAACAATAGGGTGTGACTGATAATCTAGGAGAATGATGTGCATTTCAGTGATGTTGGAATCATTTGAAAAAAAGACAGATTTGTCAGATTTTTTTACAGAAACATGGAGCTCTAATGTTAATGTTAGACACTTTTGATTTATGGTGGAAATCCTTAGTTGCTGTCCTTATATAGTGTTTATGAGTGGTAACAACCAGCGTTTTACTGTAAATAAATACTCATGGTTGAGACACCATAAAGCATGTGAATGCTCACCATAGTTGGATGAGTGACATTCCACAGGAATTTTTAACAACTGACAAGCACATGAATTCAGCATTACTCATTCACAGTTCTCCACATGATTCAATTACAATTGTCACGTGCATAATCACAAGCAATGACACAGAGCATTTGTTACTTGTGCAGTGTGCAATGAACTACACTACAGCATGAGTACAGATCAGTTATGATCTTTTGGGTGGGGGGTCTATATTAAAAGGTATTAAATTACATATTAATACATGTTTTTATGTGTATATTAATACACATATACCACAACCTTAAATTACCTTAAATAAATGAATGTTTACCAACAACAGCATGAGGTTGTTACAGAACGACATTTAAATGTGTACATTAAGTACATAGATTCAGTAGGGAGCACAAAATGAAGGCACTGAAAGAGGGTTTTGTAATTTCGTGGTTTCGTGTGTTTTCTCTGACTCCACGTCGGTTCTTGGCCACGATTGGCTGTGGACGTTTGTGCTCCACAGTCGCTTAAGACGCCGGTGAGATGACTTGAGTTGAGATGGGTGGGTGTGAGGCGTTCACGGCTCAGGTACACGGGAGATAAATGCTGCCTGTTGCTGCTGCTGTAAACACGCAGGTGAGCTCGCAGCACTGAAACCTATTTCCTCTTTTATACATAATCTTGTCCGGAACATAGTCCGTCGTCGAGTTGACGGTAAGATCACAGTTTCTTCCTCAAAGTGTTTCGATTTCACCGAAGTTTTCTGTTGATGCGAGTTTCGTATTTTCCCATATTTTTTTTTGGAAGCGGAAGTGAGTAGTTTCCGGTTAGACACGTTAATAAGTGTTTTCTACTCCCTAAGATTATTTTGTACATGCATAAATGGCCATTTGCCGTGGTGATATGCATACAAATCTTTAAAGGCGAGTTTACTGCCTGTCTCCTGTAACTATAAAGATAATGTTTGTACAGGAGTTCACTTTTAACAGGTGGGTTTACTGACCTCACGTCAGTTTATGGCAATTCTTGAAGCATCTCACATTCTTCATCCTGTTTGTCTTCATATGGAACTGGAATTGGGGCCGGACGTTATCATGAGGGGGAAAAAAGTTTCAAATTACGCATTGTTAATGTAGCCCATGATAGTAAGACAACACAGTGGCAACAATCTCAACATCAGATGATCAAATGTCAAAATAAATAAAAGAATAAAACAAGAAGGCTAGTGAAAGATAATTAAACCAGTTAATTATGGTTTTTAATTGTATTTGCCACTCAACAACATTATGTCTACATATTGTTATATTAACACCGAGGTAAAATTATATTGTAATATTTTAAAGTAAATTGGTCAGTATCGGTCCGATACTGGTCAAAACCACTGGATCGGATATTGGACAGATAAAATGTGAATTAAAATCAGCAAAAGCATTTTAGCGGAGTCATGTTTAATCTGTTTCTTCTTTTTTGGGAGAACAACATTTGTTACACAATTGGAGAATTATGTCTTTGAAATGACTCAACAAAAATGTGTTAACAGCTTCATAGTTCATAAATAGTACAAAATTACTAAAACACACTAATATCTGTATCAGTAGATACTGTAGTTTGTGATATTGATATCGGACACGAAAAAGTAGTATCGTCCCATCCCTAATAAATAGTGTCATTCAATTGGAATTCTTTTTTTTGTCTCTGTATCTGCTTGTAAAACAGTCTGTGTAGAAATTGAACAGAAAATTATATAGAAGTCACCTAAAACAATTATGTCTATTGAAAAACATGTAAGAGGGATATACACTTATAGGTGAATAGGCTACTAGACTAAATGTAGTGACGTAGTGTCAGAACACACAAGGATGCTGCTGTGTGCCAACGTGGATGAAATTAAAAGAGTCAGAGCAAATATTGACATTTTTGTCAACATTGACAGTATATGTGTGCTGTGCTGCTGCCTGGGTCACACATATAATTGTATCTGAGGAACTGTTGTGTTAATGGATCCTCAACCTGCAGGTAGCACGGTGGTGCCACCAAGTGGGCTCCCATCACCCTGTCCTCAAGACCGTGTACCGAGTCCTGACTCGCAAATGGTAAGCAAATAATTTTTTACTATGGCATTGGAGAATTGGACAAACACAAGAAAAGCTAAACTATATGTAATAAAGCAGACATATTTGGGAGGAATACAGTTATTCCAAAAAATACACTTTTGGCCTTCTTCAGACTGCCACTGATTTTGGATGATCTAATTTGATGATCTCATAGCAAGTACGCCACTGTCACTATCTGGCTTTTTATCATGTGATGTCGTGCTGATTCTGACTCTTTTGCCTCGCCAGGATGTTCAAGGCTATAAGTGGGTGCGCTGGCGGGTGTGGTTGTGTCATCTGGCGACTGTGCTGTCCTTGGGTCTCCTCCTGATTGTGTTTCACTGGCGGCCACGGCTCGGTGTCCGTGCCCGCTGCTCCTCCTGTCCTCTGGCTGTGGCACATATTCTGCTAGTAAAAGTGAGGAAAACACAATAGATCCTGCTCAGATTTACAACCTGCGGAGCAACAGTCATGAATACTAAAACTATTTTGTTTCGTGTCAACAGTTGCACCTGAAATACGAGTAATGTTATCACACATTGTTTTGTTCTTCAGGAGAAATACGAGACAGTAGTCCAGTTCATAACAAATGAAGCTAGAGGCCTGGTCACACATTATTAGATTGAAAAGTCATATCCATTTTAAAACTTGTACTAAATTCTTTCTCTGTCCAATCTATGCATTAATTTACTGTTAAATGGCTGTTGAATATCATCTTAATTTTATGTTAATTGCGAGTTGACACTTCTATGTTTCAATCATGTTGGAAGTTTGTCTTCAAAATATTCTCTGATCATTCGGTAATTTAGTAAAAATATCTGTCACTGTATAACAGCTCAGCTCAAACGACATAATCTCACAATCTTGTAGTTGCATTCAACCTAAGGCAAAGTTAGAAAAGATATGTACTATATTCAAAAATGTCACTTAAAGTCACTACTTATTCAAGCCTCGTAACCACACATTTTCATGCTAAGTCAGTAATATACTTCAACCCCATTCGACCACAGCATTAAAATTCAATTCCATTTTATTTGTTTAGCACTGAATCACAACATCTATCTCACTGTACATAGACAACATCATTGAGAGCAGAGAAACCCATCGATTCACACAATGAGCAAGCACTAGGTGATCTTGTTTCACATGACCAATATTTATTATCCAGGCTGTCAATGTTCATTCAGTTGTCCTATTTGCAAATTGGCCATCCCCAAAGCTGATGAACCCATGTCCTTTATATGCTGTGCTTTAATGCTTTGCTTTAAATCTGTTTGCTCTCTCATGAAATATGATCACCCCACTTAAATGTTAGTCGAAGGAGACAGGAACCATGGCTGCGGCTTTAATTTGTCACATCAGTGTTTACACTGCATCAGCTGCTTCCTGTTTGGTCATTTTGTATTGTATCCTCCCCTTAAGGACATTTGTGGGCAGCATCATGTGGTGGAGGTCCTCACAGAGGAGATGGAGGATGACAGGTTAGCCCCATGTCTCTCTGTCCTTCGTTATGCATACATCATATCAGAGAATTGTTTAAAACTGTTGCTTACTCTAAAATCTTCCTTCCAGTTTAGAGTTGTTGGGAGATGTGGACGTGGCTGAGTGGAGAGATACAGTTCAGCTGTACAAGGAGGAGGTGATGTACAAGGGCGAATTTGGAAATTTGCAGAATAAGCTGCTGTGTGATCTTTTGTAGACTGACATTGAACTATGCTGTATTTCAGAAAACGCTGCTGCGCTACTACATTTTTGAAGGGCTCCGCTACATCTGGTTGGACAAGAAGGGAGCTTTCTGTCGTATTAGGTATTCAAACCAGAAACACGGGATTTCATTGACTATGGCTTGAACAGAGATTGCCTTGAAGCTCTACTAATTTGTCCCCACAGTCAATGGTCAAATATGTCTATTATTTTGTTGCTTCAGCTGTATAATTAAAGATGACTGTTTTTCAGTCATAACAGTGTTGAGTGTGTCCATCTCTGTCTACAGTGTCCTCAGTGAGGACTGGACCAGCAACGATCTGTATGGCTTCCAAAAGGGTCTGAGTCACCAGGAGCAGTGCCTCAGGTAATAAGCACCCACTAATGGAGAAATAAGCTTTTTAATCTCATTGCAAACTGCTGAGCAATGTCATGACTTGAATTCCTTCAGGAGACGCATTTATGGACCCAACATTATTGACGTGCCTGTGAAGCCTTATTTAAAGCTCCTGTTTGAGGAGGTGAGATGGATGGAAATCATTGTTTTACTGTATACAGACTTATTGTCTGTATACTGTGCTGCTTTTTGTTCAAATTAATGTCTCTGCTTTCTATCCATTTCTTCTTCTAGGTCCTCAACCCATTTTATGTGTTCCAACTCTTCAGTATCACCCTGTGGCTTATTGATGAATATTATTTCTACGCCATATGTATTTTAATTGTATCCGTTCTCTCTATCAGCATCTCTCTTTATGAGACCCGCAAGGTGAGCATACGTTGAGATGCTTATTCGTGTACAAGTGTGTGCATGTTGATGTTACTGATTTGACTGTATTTGAAACTTATTTTATTTTACACCACAGCAAAGCGTCATTCTTCACAACATGGCCCAGTTAGTCACGACTGTTACAGTACACAGAAGCTCTGGAGGTGAGTGTTAGCAAATTTCCCTTCTTCCTATGTGACATTTTGTAGCTCTGTATGAATTCTCAGTGTGGTTTTTATTATTATTTTATCTGATATTACATTCAGGGTACATTTGGGTGTGGTCAGACCTTTTATTTTACTAGTAAGTCGCATTGAGAAAAAAGTGAGACCGAGACCTACTTAACTCTGTCCTCATGTAATATGATCACTCAGGATGCACGTTAATAACAGGTTTGAATTGAGTCAATGACAGTGAGTAAATAAGTGCATCGCCTGACCAATTCTTCAGTTCCCAGGAATAAAAATCTCAATTATTTGATCAGAGTTGAGCTTCTATACCTAGTTTCCTTTTATTCTTAACTGTAAATAAAAAGATTATTTGAACCTAATTTTGTATGTTTTTTTTTCATAAACGCTTCTCTAAAACGTTTACCCAACTTGTGTCCAATAAAGTGACAGCTTTTTCTGTGCATTTTGTGCATTAAAACTGTAGTGCATTTGACTGGATAAACACTTCTTGACCCCGTCCGCCCTTGCGCTGGTGTATACATACAAACGCTCCCTCAGTCAGGTCTGATAGTTTTGCTTAACAGAGCCTATTCTCAGATGGACATGACATACAAATACTGTTGTATTATTGTTCACAAAGACCAAACACAGGCAGAATAATAACAACAACAACAACAGCAGCAGCAGCAAAAAAAATCACCAAACATTATGCACTGCAGCTTTAAACCCAGATCTCTGTACAAGGACATGAATTGTGAGTTGTGTGTCCCTCAGCGGAGGAGTATGTGAACTCGGCAGAGCTGGTCCCTGGCGACTGCATTATCATCCCTCTGGAAGGTCTGCTGCTGCCATGTGATGCCGCCCTGCTGTCAGGGGAGTGTCTGGTCAATGAGGGCATGCTCACAGGTGATCACCAAACCATAACACCTCTAGGTGGGATGTAACTGTTGATGAAATGCTTTGACCTCAAGGACCCTGAAATATTTCAGAAATCACAGGGTAACTGTTGGGGAGAAACTACAAATTATTTTAGTTTAAAGGTGACATAGACCGGAAGCTCCAATTAACGCTGCGTTTGTGTGTGTATCTGCGTCATTACCTCGTTTATGAAACCCTAAAGTTTCAGAACAAACAGTTCAGCCACTGCTGAGAAAATAGTGTTGTATTGTTTTCCTGGGCTCTGCGAAGCGGATCGACACTTCCTTAATTTGATGTCGTCATCAGAAATCCTCACCACCGTAGCGCCTCCCGGTGCGGGCACTAGTCCGGGCACATCCGGTTGCGTACATTCAACCGCAGAAGAAGAAGAAGAACTAGTCTCGTTGTAGCTGCTGAGATGCAGAGCATCCACCGTGCCAGAGGGGGAGCTGTGTATCTGAGAGCTGGCCTATCTATTACGTCACTTCCAGGTACCTGGCCAATCACAGGACAGTAGGAAAGCTCTCGTTGGCTGGCCAATCACAGCAACTGTTTGGTCTGAAACAGCGCGGCTGACGAGAGCGTCAGTGAGGAGATATTTTGATCGGCTCGTTTGCAGCGATTAGGAGGATTTTAATCATGAAAACAAGTTAATATATGTAAGTAGACCTCCATAACTAACATATATGTGTGATACAAGCATTCTATGTCGCCTTTAAGTGTTGCTAAGGTTTTCATTTAATGTGATCGTTAACAGCGAAATAAATATATGTATATGTTAATAACCTGTTGTATGATCCTGGGTCTATGTCCAGGGGAAAGCGTCCCAGTGCTGAAAACCCCACTGCCGGGTGGTGAGGAAAAGTATAATTCAGAGACTGAGCGCAGACACACGCTCTTCTGTGGAACCCAGCTCATTCAGGCCAAAGGTGGAGGGCCAGGAGGTGGAGGTGCTGTTGCTGTGGTGACAAGCACTGGTGAGTAGAGAAACTGATCTGATTATATAACATTTTTATTGCCTGGTCAGACCTGGTATAACCATCCATCCTGAGTGATCCAATCATGTCCACAAGTACCAGTCTGAATGTGTCCTTAGATCAGATCATAGAAATCACATTCAGCGATGGTTTGAGGACACAGGTGGCCACATTCTTTTATGCTTTCTTCACATTAGAAGACGTGCTCCTCATCTGACGTTGTCTGACCAGCGGTAGTTTATCATTTTCAGTCACTGTTACATTAATTATTACATTATTAATTAACACTGATCATAGTGTATTGATTTCTTTTTCTAATGGTTACAACTTCACATCACAGCATTTCTCTCTTTCTGTCACTCACATGCTCACAAGCTCACTGACAGAGGACACTCCTGTACTGTCAAACCTGTTAAAAACATAATTTTGTTCTCACAAACAGACATGACGTCATTGTGTATTTGAAGAAAGGACGGAGAAGCCTAGCTCTGATCATATGTGGTCACAGGAGACGCAGTTTAGTGCCAGGTCTGAACGGGGCTTTAGTGAGTTGTGAGGTAACGTTTGGGGAAAGTTGCATTAGTTCCATTAGTCAAATCAGTCACCTGGCTTTTTGTCATCATCAGGTTTTTTCACAGCCAAGGGAAACCTGGTCAGCTCCATTATGTATCCTCAGCCAATCAACTTCCGCTTCTACCAAGACACAATCAAATTCCTGCTCATCTTAGGATTTGTTGGTAAGAACTTCAGCAACAACATGTGGATGACAGAGCTTATGTTGGCTTTAATGAAATCCACCAGTGAAATCTCACTCCACAGCTTAATATGAACATTAACAATTTATTTTCCACTATCGTCTTCCTTTCTTTCAGCTTTTATTGGCATGATTTACAACTTTGTGATCCTCTTCAGAGCCAATGTAAATATGTGAATACAAAATACAAAGACGGTAAATTATTAAATTTTTATTGGACAAAACCAAAGTAGTGATATCACTGTCTTGTGACTGGATGTGTGTCTAGGTAACGTGGCTTCAGTTAGTGATCCGGAGCCTAGATGTTGTGACCATTGCAGTGCCTGCTGCGCTGCCTGCTGCTATCACCACTGGCACCATCTACGCTCAGCAGAGACTGAAAAAAGTGGGCGTCTTCTGCATCAGTCCCCCGCGCATCAATGTCTGTGGCAAGGTCTCACTTTTCTGCTTCGACAAGGTGAGGATTCATCCATTAACTGAAGTTTACAGTTTATGTGGAGAACAGTCGTGGCTACTTCAACATGCTGGA
Organism: Solea solea; assembly: GCF_958295425.1. Classification (NCBI taxonomy): domain Eukaryota; kingdom Metazoa; phylum Chordata; class Actinopteri; order Pleuronectiformes; family Soleidae; genus Solea; species Solea solea. The sequence goes on along the minus strand of NC_081144.1, from coordinate 19,149,830 downwards.
ATCACCGTTCATTAGAGTTACTGTTGATTTTACTAGACAGGAACTCTCACGGAGGAGGGTCTGGATGTGTGGGGAGTGATGGAGGGGGGACCCACTGGTTTCTCAGAACTGGTCCCAGAGCCCAGATCTTTGGCCCCGGGGCCAATGCTCTCGGGCCTGGCCTGCTGTCACACTGTGACGCTACTGCGAGGGCAGCCCATCGGAGACCCACTGGAGCTCAAGATGTTTGAGTCCACTGGTTGGGTATGGGAGCATCAACATTATTTTACTTGCTTTACTTGCTTGGAAATATTCAGTAACACACATAAAGTTAGTGACCTCTGTCATATCGTGAAATAACGAGCACATGTTCACTCTCATCTCAGGAGTAACTGAGGTTGCCTAATGCTTGACTCTCAGTTCACAGTGTATGTAATTTTTTTTATATATATATATATATATGTGTGTGTGTGTGTGTGTGTGTGTGTGTGTGTGTGTGTGTGTGTGTGTGTATATATATATATGTATATGTATGTGTATGTATGTATATGTGTATATATATATATATATATATATATATATATATATATATATATATATATGCCAAAGTAATGTTTTAATGCAATCTCACATACATAAGTGATGTAATAACAAACTCACATGTTGGTCATGATCATCTGTCAGTGTGAACAGATATTGCCAATATTGTTACCAGGTTTTTCATTGTAACGTTAATTTAAATAAGTATTTTTTATATCATTTCATTTCCAGACCCACCATGAGCCAGAGGGAGATGGGGAGGTGCTGGATGCAGAGTTTGGAGGCCACAAAGTTTTGGCTGTTATGAGACCTCCTGCTCAAGACACTGTGAGTGTTTCTTGCATCATGCCCATGTAGACTGATCACATCAGGTTATTTTGCTATTTGATCAAAAAATGTCTTGGTCCGAGGACACTCCACCACAACGGTCAGTCAAGCGCAGAGAACGATGCTGCTTTGTTTGGCATGTGTTGGGGGACAATTATACACCTCGTATAAGTGTATATTTGCTTTAAAATGAAAGTTGTTTAGCTTTCATAGCTCAGAATGAGACATTTATATGTACTTAAGCAAAGGGCCTTGCTGTGAGATAGCCACCCTGTACTGCCATGTTTGTACAGCAGCCCAAATGGGTGTGTGGAACCTCATCACACGAACACACCTTCCTAAACCTGATGCAAAAACAAAGAAGGTGGAAACTGCAGAGAGTTAAAAGGATGTTAAAGAAGGCAAAGGCCACTGTAGTTCTCTGATTCTTACACACTGGATCTTTCAAAAACTGTTTTGTGCCCTTAGCTGTTATGGAAAAACAGAGTTTTCAGTTGCACACACTTACGCCTCTCTCTCATCTGTCAGTCCACAAGTGAGGCAGTGGCAATTGTTCGGAGGTTTCCCTTCTCCTCGGCCCTGCAGAGGATGAGTGTGGTCTCAGTGGCTCCTGGGGATGAACCAGCCCTTGCTTTCATCAAAGGATCTCCTGAGATGGTGGCTAGTCTTTGCCAAGAAGAAACAGGTCAGAAAATAAGGCTAAAATTACGAGTTGTTATGTTTAAATGAGCTATTAATTTATGGCTCAGTTTACGCACAATGGATGTTTACATTATTTCATTTATTCATTTTGTCTACAGTGCCGGCACAGTTCTCCAGCAAACTGCGCACCTTCTCCAGCGAAGGCCTTCGGGTTCTTGCACTTGCCTATAAACCTTTGAATGAAAACACTGACTTGAGGACCATTAAACGGTGAGAACCCAGTCTCTTACGTTCTCGTTTGTAACCAAAGTGGACTCCTTTTACTATTGAGAGAGTTTATGTAAGCCAAATGAAAATGATATCTCCGTGTGCTAATGCTGTCGTGTGTCTGTCCACAGAGAGGAAGTCGAGAAAGACATGCGGTTCATGGGTTTTCTAATGATGAAGAACTTGGTGAAGCCAGAGAGTGCAAGTGTTATTAACATGCTAAAACTGGCAAACCTGCGCAGTGTCATGGTCACAGGTGCGAGAAATTATTATTAAAATGCAATTACACCTTTTTTTCTTTAGTAGTCATGTTTGACTTTGCATTTACTTTGCATTCTGCATGCAGGTGACAACATCTTGACAGCAATAAATGTGGCAAGAACCTGCGGGATGGTGGGAATAAATGAGAACGTAATATTTGTCAATGCCACCCCCCACACCACCCGGTCCATGCCAACACTAAAGTTCAAGATGCAAGATGAAGTGGCAACAGCTGCTGAAGGCTCCACAGAGATCATCACTGCGGTTAGTTCTGCTCAGACAGCACACTGCAGTGCACTTCATCAAGCGGCATACAGCTGTTGTTGTATGAGGACTGTATAAGGCCCTGAGCTGGAGTCATGGTCCTCTCCTAAGTGGCCATGCTCTGGGTCCAGAGAGACTACAATGGTGTGATGTAAGGGTTGAGTTAGTTAAGATCAAAGATCCAGTGTGTTACAGTTAGTGACACCTTATACTGTGTAAGCTTCTGCTTCAGAATTGAAACGCACACTTTGTACCAACATGGCCACGCCCTTGCCAAAAGTACATATAAAAGGCTTATTTTAAGTCTAGAAAAAAACAGTTAAGTAAAGTGATTCCACAGTTGCAAACATACTTATGGGTAGTACATAAAATGTCAATACATCCTGTCTCACACTGGACCTTTTAAGGTAAAGAAATGGTAAAAGTTCCAATTATTATTATTATTTGGAACAATCATAATTATTTCAGTAGCATACATCCATGGCCTACATCTTCACACATTCTGGGTGAATTTTGGTGGCGATAAGTGATATTTTGTCCCTCTCTTCTCTTCTATCTTCTCAGGGCCACTTCCAGGGTGCTTGTGGTTATCACTTGGCTATTAATGGCAAATCCTTTGCTGCTCTTTGTGACCACTTTCCCGAGTATTTGCCAAAGGTAATGCAAACTCAGTGTACTATGAAACTCATGCAAGTATTGACCAGTACAATGATTAAACTACAGTATTTATTTTGGTTTAAACAAAGGCATTGGACTTATGTATTGATACAATGTGATTTAAGGTTTTGATGCGAGCCACAGTATTCGCACGCATGACCCCTGATCAGAAAACCCAGCTGGTGAAGGAGCTGCAGAAACTGAAGTTAGTACATACTGTGCATAATGAAGAATAATGTGAATATGCAGAGAACTTAAACACAATAAAACAGAATTTAGTATTATACACACAGGTTAGTGCTCCGGCTGCTTGACTTTAAATAGGACTAACCAGGTTTGCTCCTCCTCGATCGCTGCAGCTACCGTGTGGGCATGTGTGGGGATGGTGCCAATGACTGTGGGGCTCTGAGAGCTGCTGACGCTGGGGTCTCTTTGTCTGAAGCCGAGGCTTCAATCGCTTCACCTTTCACCTCCAAAACGGAAAACATCAGCTGTGTGCCGCTACTCATCAGGTGAGGAGGTTAAAAGAATGTGCTGTTAAAATGTAAACATCATCCTTGGAAACCAACAAAGCAGTGCAACGTGTTTTCCCTTCTTGGGTCTACAGAGAGGGCCGATGTTCTCTGGTCACCTCCTTCAGTCTGTTCAGGTTCATGGCCCTGTACAGCCTCATTCAGTTCTGCTCCGTCCTCATCCTCAACACGGTGAGTAGCAGTGGACGTCATCACACCCTCACTGTCAGAGCAGCCGTGTCTCTCCAGTTTAGTCAGCTTTCAGGATTTAGATGCCCGGTGTCCGTCCATCCATCCATCCATCCATCTTCTACCCCTTTATCCTCCACATGAAGTTCACCGGGAGCTGGAGCCAATTTCAGCTTGCATTGGGTGACACCCTGGATATTTTATCTTAAAATAAACCTTTGCAAAGGAGGGTTTCAGTGCCATCTGTTTGTCTGAACCCATTAAATTAGGAAGAGTTCGTTTATTTTAATTGTAACTCCTCCACTCACTCCTCCCTGTGTCCTTCACATACCAAAAAGTCATACAATGGTGGTCTCTATAAAGCCCTTGTCTGAAGAACTCATAAATTATACTAAATCTAAGGCTATGAAAAAATCTTAGGATTATAAAAACCTGTGTACACATAGGATATTCAATTTCTGCCAATCTTCTTCTTTCAGCCTCCTCCTTTACGGTTGTCTCAGCAGATTATCTGCCTCCTCCTTGTCCTGTGCCTCCTGTGCTACACTAACTGTCATCATGTTCTCCCTCAAAACATCCATGAACCTTCTCTGTGGTCGTCCTCTTTTCCTCCTGATCGGCAGCTTCACCTTCAACATCCTTTGTCTAATATAATCACTATCTCTCCTCTGCACGTGACCAAACCATCTCAGCCTTGACTCTCTTACTTTATCTAATTGTCCCTCAAATATGCTCATTTATGCCACATAACCTTCCTAAATGTTACTGAATGTTACTAAATGTTCATTGGAGCTCTTAAGGGCCCACATTTTGCTCAATAGTCCACAATAGTCAGTTTTCTTTGCTCTTCACAGAGTTTACTTTTTTTGAGCAACATCTGGTTGAGGTAAATCTATTAACATCAGCAGTTGAAAGGACATTGAAATGACAGGTTCTCCAGCTCTGTTCTCTATTATTCAAAACAACTTTATTCAACATAACTAACCTGTTAAATAAATGTTTTGTGTGTTTGGTGCAGCTTCTTTTCTTGTTTCTGCGGCTCAAATGTCTCACCGCGTAATGTGTCCCCTTGATGCGTTTGTCTAGATAAAGACAAGCTTGGGTGACCTGCAGTTCCTGTTCTTTGACATTTTCCTGGTGACTCTCCTGGCTGTCGTGATGGGAAAGGGAGGCCCCAGCGAGCAGCTGCATCCCCGCAGACCTGCAGCCAGCCTTCTGGCTCTGCCTGTCCTGGGCAGCCTCTTGATCCACACATGCCTGATCATCCTGGGCCAGCTGGCTGCACTCTTCATCACCACCTCACAGGACTGGTCAGTAGCAAAAACAAAGCATTTTTATTCCCCATTAAAATGTCAGAAAGAACTGTGTTATATTTGTGTTTTTTTAGTCACCAAAGAACATCATCATCGCAAATGTAATGCCTTGCATTATTTCAGGTACAGTCCACTTAATTCGACAGTTTTTGGAGTAGCCAATCTGCCCAACGCAGAGGACACCAGTGTGTTTGCCTTGTCTGGTTTCCAGTACATCTTCATGACTGTGGTGGTGACAAAGGGCTACCCTCACAAGAAACCTCTCTACTACAACAGTGAGTCATCAGTGATGTGCACAAAGGAGGTTCAGAAACATGATGATAAACTGGAGTATTTGTTATGGATTCAGGACTCCCCCCCCCCCCCCCCCCCTTGTATTTTCAGTGACTTTCCTCTGTCTGCTCATCCTCGTCTTTTCCCTGATGACGTGGCTGGTGTTGTATCCTGGGCCTATCGCATGTCGAATACTTAAGTTGTACAACATCTCTGATATGAACTACAAAATGTTGCTCGTCGCCGTGGCTGCTCTCAACTTCCTCGTTTGTTTTGTTGTCGAGGTGAGTGTGAATATGGAACTTAAATAGTCTGTTTGAAGACAAACCACAATCACAATCAATTTGCATGAAACAAATCCGGCTGAGAGTGAATTCTCCACAACGCTTTAACAATAAAGTTATACCATGGCTACTGGGGTGCTATTTAATATATGGAAGTGTGTGGAAAAATGTGCTTATGGCTGATTTCACACAGAATGCATTGGCAGTGTGTGACAACAGCAGCACTGATCTTTTGTTCACACCGTGCTTTTTAAATGTTTACATTTTTACATTTTTGCCTTTTGAAAATCATAAAACGTACTTTAAAATACTCTAAATACTCCTGTACTAACCAAATGCCAGGACTTGTTTGTGACATGCTACAGATAGACCAGTGTGAATCGGTCTCAGCGTGGGTAAATACTGACCCGACGAGTTAATGCCCTCAGCTGCTTGTTCATGCACACTCGCTGGCCACTTCATTAGGTACCCAGGACCTGCTGTGGTCTTTGACGCGCTGTGCGTTCAAAAATGGTTTTCTGAGTCCGTGGGTCATGACGCGGTATTAATCGAGTTCCTGTTGACGTTCTGTCATTTTCAACCAGTCTGACCTCGGGTCAAGACTTGTTACAAATAAGGGGGGTTTATTGTCCAAGCACCAGTGAGGTGTATTCCTCCCTAATAACAGTGCTTCTGTGTTGTTTTATTTTCATCCAGGTGCTGATAGACCTGGGAATACTGAACTGTTTCCGGTTGCTGCGCGGAAGACGTCAGTCCAAGAAAGAGTATAAACGCCTGCACGCCTCTCTGGCCGTCTCTCCATCATGGCCGCCCCTTGGTCAAACACTGCTCCCTTCAGATCACACAGTCATCCATTTGTCCTAGCAGAGACTCTCTCCTCCCTTTTCTACTGGACAACTATCCGTCAACAGAGCCAGTCAATACTGCGGATGTCTGAGCTGCATCCACAACTTGACCAATAATGCATAGTCATGTTTACCCGCTTTTATTAAATCTATTTTTATTTAAACTACTGTGTGTGCATCGTAAATTAATAAAGCTATAGTGTGAGTATAAGCACTCTCTTGGAGTAGCCAAATTAAGGGTCATGTTGCATAAATACCATATGTATTTACCCATGTTGCTTTGTGGTATCTGACCATGAGATCTTAACTTGATATCATTTAATACAGTTTGAAATTTCTTCCTCATTCCCAGGATAGTCTACATCAGATGTGTCAAACTGGTGGCCTGCAGGCCACATATGGCCCATCACTTAATATCATGTCATGAATATCATGAAAACGTGGCTCGTCTTCCTTCAAACACAGCATGTGTGGCCAAAGCAAGGCTGCCGGCGAGGTGAGAGAATATAAACAGAAAAATAAATATATTTGCTTGCAATGTTTTTATAATAGTATGACAAAGTGTTGAAGCCAAAAAAATGTTTTAAATCTTTGGAAAATAAAAGTAAAATCTCAAATTATCTACTGCAACCTGTGTCAAGACACGCAGAACATTTTGTGCAGTTACATTTTGATTGGGGCTTCACAAATAAAGAAATACTCAATATGTTTGTTACATCAGCACCATGTTATCTTTAGCATTAGGACTTTGAAAAGATTGTGCAAGAAACTGAGTCCGTTTGGAAGAAAGAATCACAGACTTGGAAAAAACATTTGTGGAGATGGAAAGGGCTGCAAGTCGACTGCAGACTTTATTCTCATAACATGACTCTATTCTCGTAATATTACGACTTTTATTTAGTAAAATGACTTCTGTAGAACCTGATAATGTAATAAATCCCTGATAATGTAATAACCCCGATAATGTAATAAAAATTTGCACTTGAGTCCATTGAAAATGTAATAAAACCTGATAATGTAATAACTTCCCGATAATGTAATAAAGTGCATTTCCCAATAATGTAATACACTTTTTACCAATAATGTAATAAAGTATTACATTAACGGGAGGTTATTACATTATCAGGTTAGCCTTCATTTCGCAGGTCCTGATAATGTTATAATTCCCCAATATTGTAATAATTTAACAGCAGACCACCCGTTACTTGGGTTCAAGTGGTGATACTGTGTAAGCAACGCAAGCTTGAGAGCTCTAGTGCCACCAACAGGACAAAGTTGGACATGCATGTATGTACATTAACTTTTGACTTGTTCATCCGTTTTTCACAAACAATGTATCACAGGAACCCTTGGGCCAAGCCGAGTTCAACGCATCCTTAATGTTTTTTTCGGCCATATTGGATTTTCTGCCATCTTTGATTTGATCCATAACCATTTAAAGGCTTGTCTTGTCACACATTTTGTGTAATCTTCTCAAAACATCGTTCAGATGATCTTCAGACCATGCCACACGAATGCATTCAACATCTTGAAATTCAAAGGCACTTGGCCGTGGCAGCCAATCAAACATGACGTTCAGGTCACCAAACAGGAAGTAAGCCAATTTCTCTGCAAAACTTTAACATATTTAACCAAACTTGGTACATAGATTCATGACATCATCCTGGGGATACCACAAAAAATGGTGACCTTTGACCTCTGGGGGCGCTGTGTTTAAACTGTTTACTTAAAGGAGACATATTATACCCTATTTCCCAGGTTAAAATAGTTCCCTGGTGTCCTAATGAACATGTCTGTGACATGCTTTGGTCAAAATACCATAAGGATGAAGCACCATAGCAGTTCAATAACCCTGCTAAACCTGCCCCTTTCAGAATGCTCTTTTTGTGCATGGTCCCTTTACATGCAAATGAGACACAGGCAAACACACGCCCACTTCTTCCAGGGGGTTTCTGATTTGTCCTTGTTACTGCACTCACTCACTCAGCTCCTGTTCCCTCTGCTCCATTCCTCTCTCCCTCCCTCCACTAGTTTTCTGACAATATCAACATGGCAGCATGCGCGGAAAACAGCGAGAGTGCCACTGTTCTTGCAAGCCAAACAGTGCTGAACTGTAAATCAGTTAAAAACACTTAGGGACAGCACCGCTGATCACCACCGCTGATCGCCAGTGGTGAGCGGCGAGCTGCATAAACTGCCGCTGTATGTGACTGTATCAGACTGAGTCTGTGCTCCGGTCATGGAGGACGTACTGAACAAATATTTTTAATTAGGACGTGTCAGAATGGTCAGTTATGAGCTCTATGTGACCTTTTCTTAACAATGTGTGTGTTTGTACGTCAGTGAAATACGGTCGCTGACTAAATACAGCGACCGCTGGCCGCAGTCTGATGTGAAGTGGTGCGAACACACAAACACACGTTTGCTGACTTTATCCGGCACATCAGCTTCATATATAAAATCCTCTGAGGCTGGAAGTTTGTGTAAAACACTTTGCTCTACTGTGCAGCCACCAACAGCACACTTGTTCCTCCGCATAGACATAATACCGCTCTTCCTCCCTCGCCTGCACTCTCGCATTTTATAGGGACAAGGTGGAGCTCTCGAAGTAAACTTACTGGTGGGGTGGTAACATTTGCGGTGAAATGCACATGCTGCCGTCATAAGTGCGGGGAATTCAACATCGCATGTTTTATCGCCTATACTTACACTAAGGGGGACCACGAAAAAAGGACTGAGTATTCTTTTTCCACACTTTGGCGACTGGTAGGGCCTCCAGAGTCCCAAATATAAGTATTGAAATGGTTAAAAAGTTAATTTTGCATAATATGTCCCCTTTAATTTCAACACACAACAGTACACACACAACACACAAGTAACTTATATCCAGAAAAGCAACCTCATTTTAAAGCCATCATTTTAGAACTTAGAACTCTATGGTTGATGTCTTCATCATGACTATTTTTAACATGGAATTGAGCTTTCTTTGGCACCCAGGCTCTCCAAGCACAAGCATTTGAACTGGATTGAACATGCTAACATCAGTTTCATAATTAATAAGTAATAGATCGACTGTGATATAATCACACTCACTGTGATTATAATGCTCTTACAGAGGTCAAAGGTCACCAAGTTATTCGTGCATCATCAGGATGGGGGTCATAAGACTATGGGCCAAGTTTGGTTTGGATAAATAAAAACCTTGCAGAGCTTTGAGCTAACTTCCTGTTTAACATCCCCCAGAGGTCAAAGGTCACCAAATGATGATGTCATGAATCTATGTACCAAGTGTGGTTAAAATATGTTAAAGGGTTGCAGAAAAAAACGGATGAACAAGTCAAAAGTTAATGTACATACATGCATGTCCAACTATGTCCTGTTGGTGGCACTAGAGCTCTCGAGCTTGCGTTGCTTACACAGTATCATCACTTGAACCCAAGTAACGGGTGGTCTGCTGTTAAATTATTACAATATTGGGGAATTATTACATTATCAGGACCTGCGAAATGAAGGCTAACCTGATAATGTAATAACCTCCTGTTAATGTAATACTTTATTACATTATTGGTAAAAAGTGTATTACATTATTGGGAAATGCACTTTATTACATTATCGGGAAGTTATTACATTATCAGGTTTTATTACATTTTCAATGGACTCAAGTGCAAATTTTTATTACATTATCGGGGTTATTACATTATCAGGGATTTATTACATTATCAGGTTCTACAACTTCTCATAAGGACTTTTAGTATGACATTATTCTCAAGAGATTCTCAGTTTGGCCCTAATAGTCCTTCGTATATATTCAGTTGTAATAATATTATTAAATGTATTACACTCAACATTGGAGTACATATATAAGCTTGTTTGGTGATTTAATTACAGTTGTCGGATTTACTTTGCATGTTTTCATTGTGACGTAACGTTCAATATCCAAACAAGCACTTTTACTTTGACATTGTGTGAAATACGAATGTCTTTGTGAAATCATGATGCAATATTGTGTTCTAATTTAAGCTCATATTGACCATTTTTTCTCTAGACCAGCTCCCTCTGGACCAGACACTCATTGGCTGAAATAAATGTAAGGACAACATTTTGGCAAATCATTTTTATTAAATCAGTATTTACAGGCAGTTTGTGTTCTCCCTCAGAGCTCAGCAAAACCCAATCTGTCTCATGCTAGATTTCCTGAACTAAAATCTCTTTACCAGTATAGTAAACTCTCCCACTTTAAGTAAACTGATAAAAATCAGCAACCGCAAAATGAACGATGTGACACAGGAGGCACAAGCTGAATTTATCTATTAATATAACTCTTCTAATGATGCGCCACTGAATATGGCTTCATTTGACATCTCTACTCCATTTAAACAAATAAATGTAAAAAAAAACATCTGTGGGACACAATGGGACAGCCAAGTTGCTACCTCTGTAGTTCACATCCAGCTGTGTCGACACACTCCATGTCAGGACCATCAGCCACTCAACACGTGACTGGTGTTACAGTTTCATACTGTGACCATGTGACATTTAAGACAAAAAACACCTCATTCATCAAAGGACATGACCATGGTTTCCATTAGAATTCATTGTACACTCTGCATACATGTAGCACTGCATCTTAACAAAGTGTCAACCCCAAACTTAAATATGGACATTTGCTTTTTAAGCTGGAAAAATACAATCTTAGTTCATTTCATTCATTCAGTCTGGTTTGCTTGCACCTGAGTTGCTGTACTGAACGTCAGTGAAGGACATGATCAGATGGGCACACCGCTGACGAGGCGGAGATGCGACAGAGCGACTTATGGAGCACAACAGTAAACTCATTCTCCCATTTCAGCCTTCAACACCTTTGAATGACATCTGATTTAACCAATATGTTTCCAGGTTGATTTAAAAATGGGCTTTCGGTGCATTATGATTAAAATACTGCTCTGATGTTGTTGCTGCCATGTCACACAAACAGGCAGAAAAGCTACTTAAAAATGGAACATCAATCCACAATCTCCTTGTCTTTTTTTTTTTTTACATTGAAGTAGTAAGAATGAAGTGACAGTAATAAACCGTAAACATAAATTTTGTTAGGTATATAATTTGACCCTTACCCTCCATTTCTTTTTAAAACAAACAACATTTTACATATTAGGGGTGCGCTGCTACTAGCTCAGTTGCTGAGCAATAATAATGACTATAATAATAATAATAATAATAATAATAATAATATTCTGATACTGCAGATGATATGTGGATTAAAAATCTTTAACATCAAATACTGTTGGGACCATCAGGTTTTTGGTGGTGTGGAGTTTTACTGTACAATGTTGATATCAGAGCATCCCTAAGAAATAAAACAAAACAAAAGAGCAAGCTATCAGCTGAAAAAATAAAAACATGAAAGATGTGATGTGTGGTATTATTGCTAGGACGAAGCTGCTGCACAAGTACCAGCTCATCTCATTTTGCTAAGGCCCATCACTTCTATCTCTCTGCCGTCCTTTACAAATGTCTTAACTTCTGCCTGTCGGAGGCGCTGGGTACTGCAGGAGGAGAGAGACGGGGGGGTGAGGGATGTGTCTTAAAGGGATCATCACAGTGAGTCCAGAAGATGTCCATAATCACAGTGTCAAACAGACTTGGACTAGGGAGAGAAAAGAGCACATTTGACTTCCTCCTGGAGTTCCTCGCTCCGTCAGTTCCACACAACTGCTGATGGGAGGAGCTGAGCAGCAGGTTTCACTGCCCTTCTTGAGAAAATGGAACTGAGGAACGTTTAAAAATACAGTGCTGTCTCTCCTCTCTCCTCGATGGCTGGGTGGCCCCGACGCCTACTTATCTGTGCTGTCGGAAGCCATGGGTGCCATCTGGACCGGCTGGCTGCCGGACAGTATGATTGGTTGATCGGGTGTCCTCTGACGGCAGTGTCGAGTTATTGCGCCCCGGCCTGTCACAATGAGAGGAAACAGAAATAAATTGGAGACAGCAGCCTTTTTTTCTTGTTCTAGATGCCAGAAAAGGACCTGCTCACGAGGACTGTTGTTCTATTTCAGCAGCTTTCTTCAGTCCCACACAAGCTTCCTCATATGAATCTGTGTCGTTTGAGCACCTCTTTAATGGCCTGATTTTGTTTGTTAGCAAGTGCTGCCATTATCTGTATTAATTACGGATTATATAATGTTTTTTGTACTTTTCCCCCCACTTGAAACACACAGTATGTAAATTCTAAAGATCTCGTTTTGGGTTTCCCTGTGCATCTGCACTGAACAGGCAGAGCACAGCAAATTGTCATTGTGATCCATCAGTGACAAACAAACAAAATAAAATGAAAATGTAAAAGACAACACACAAGCAGTACTGAATATGTCCTTCCTCACTCTGATGTTTTCAGATATTCAAAAAGACATAACTAGTGTATGACTAGTATTACTAGAGGGATCTTAAAACATTTCAGCTGAATATTACTTTAATAAAAAGGTAGTTCTTAACATATAAAATACCTTACAGAACCCGCTCAGTCGGCATATTAAGCTGAGCATAAAACTGACCAGTCAGTTTTTGTGTGTGTGTAATATTACTTGTCAGGGCTGGGCTTATCCTGAGGCGTCTCCTCTGGGCAGGCACTGCCCAGTATTCTCTTCCTGGCCTCAGCGTACTCTGCCTCACGCTGAGCCAGAGACTTGACCTGTGGTGTTGGCCTGTTCTGATTGGAGGGTGATCCCAGTGACCCGTTACTCGTAGGTCGCTTCAAAATGCGTATCTGAGGTGGAGGCGCTGCTGGCAGAGAGTCGTCCTGTATCACCATGGTTGTCTTTAGTGGAGATTGTGAAGAACTATTGCTGGATTCCCTGAACGAAAGAAATAAAGAAAACAAAACACAGCTGAATGATTTGGGGAAAATAACAAATTATAATCTTTAATTTTCTAGCTTCAGTTCAATATTTATTGTTTAACATGATGCAAAATTACAACTTCACATACCCTCACAATATTTACTGCTCTGTATTCTAATTCAAGGAGGGGAACTTCCATGGTATGAATTGCTTCTAACATGTATGAATCTTTTTTATTTAATAAAAAAAAAAACGCAGATTGTAGTCTTTGTTATTTGCTAATTGTGGGTTTCAAATTGCAATTTTAAAATAATGAATTACCCAGGCCTTGATAGTCCAAAAAATAAGTGAAAAGGCAAAGAGAAGGAGGCCAATACATACAAGATGGATAAGCAGCGCCAAGAATAGCATTGATGACACATACATGGCCAAAAGAACTTATGACATCAGGAAAAATGTGACACTTCCTGAATTATTAACATATGATTTCGTCTTGAATGCAAGTTCCTTTATACAAGGAATGAGTAAATTCAACAACATGAATCCGATCAACTGCAGAGTGAACTGGAGAGACTATTAAAATTTACAAATCAACAAGAAAAAAAACCCTGTAATTTTACCAGCAATGTGAAGAACTTATTTGTTTTGTGTTTGTGGAAAAAGCCTTACTTTTCTTTCTGGCTGATCCTTAGCTTCTCTTCTAACCGTTTTTCCATTTCCTGTTGAAAGTGGGGAAAAAACAGGTATGTCTTCATGTAAACAAACAACTTTGGTCACGGTGATGATGAATGGGAAGAAAAGTGTTGCAGGTATTAAGCAAGTAGGAGAGTGGATGGAAAAGCAGGATTCGGTTACAAGCTATTTATAAATTTGCAGGACAGCTGCCAAGTCATAGCAGACAGTGCTCAGCAAACCAACATTAGCTGGCAGATGTTGATACCAACAACTAAGGCTGCACCATTTCAAGAAAACATGTGATGTGCAAGAACAGTGTTGAATTTGGAAATCACAATGTGGGTGATAACTTGGAAAAGGGAAACACGTGAACTCTATTCCAATAGTAACGTTTTACTTAAAAAAAAAAAAATAAATGCATACAAATCGGAAAACAAGTTCACTTTTAAATCACTGTCAACATAATTTAAATCCAACTACAATGTCTCTGCAAATGTCCAACCAATTTTCTAATACTCTAATCACCAATTTTTCAGTTTCTGAGTATGTTACAGCATGAGAGGGATTTAAGTTAAGTGTGCAAGGCTGGCACATTGAGAGAAAATGATCACGTAACATAAAAAGAAACAAACAATAGCAATCACCCGCTCAACTTCAGTAACGAGTTATTGATCACTAATGGCCTGTCTCTCCTATCTACAATTTTAGATGGATAGATAGTACTTTATTGATCCCAGACTAGAGAATTGGTAAGTTATAGCAGCAATAGACATCCGGCTTAGAACATACTGTGCTCAAGGGTAGACAAGAATAAAAGGATAGAATAGAAATATGTCCAAAATTATAAATATAAAAAGATATGTATACAGTATAAATTCTGAATATAAATAAATGAAAATATAAACTGGATGCTGGTAAAAGGATATCTGAATGTATATAGAGTAGTACAAAAACAGTAGTAGAGACTGGTATGTAAACATGGTTAAAGTGCAGAGTGACCAGTTCTATATCAGAGTTGAGTTATTGTACAGTGTGATGGCTTGAGGCAGGAAAGACAATAATACTAATAGATTATAATAAAACACATGTAAGATGTCATCACTTAGCAACATTGATCAAGTTTCTGCAAACAAAAATCATAATTTGTAACAACGGACCGATTTATAAATAATTGGGGCACAATATCTGTATAGACAGATATTGGTTTATCGGCAAACACACCAGGATGTGCTGATATGACTAAGGACTACAACAGTAGCCTAAATCGGCTGCTACCTCCTGGACTTCAATCCCTGCCCTCTCTACAACAATTTTTTTTTTTACATTTATTCATTTTGCTCAATGAAGAAAGGTTATATCTACATCTGCTGCACATGAGTAGGCAAAATATTATGTTAGTTTCATTACAGAAGAGACTGAATGACCTCATGACTTGATGCAGTTGGGTGCAGAGTACTACACACAGTATTTATTAGTTATCGGCCCAATCACTCCGATATATCGGCAAAAAGTCCAATATCTTACATCCCTATAAATAATAACCTGTCAACAAGGTTAGCCTAGCATTAAAAGCAATATCCATAGTAAGATATTGAGAGTACATGTGGCTACTGGTTGAATGAGTGGTGACATCACGGCCAATGTATTTGTAGCATCATGTTCTTAACGTCATCAGCTACAGAGATCGTGACGATATTTGACTCAAATGTTATCATACCACGACTCGAACACATGGTCGAAAATAATGTCCAAATACTTGCCCGCGTAACCGAACAGGAAACAACCAATTAAGTCAAGCATGCATGTATTCAACAAACTAACCATTTGCCGATAATGTCACATAGACAGAAAATATCTCACAGTTACTCATCTTCACTTAACGAGAGCATTGTTTTAAGCGATTCGCGGAGCCGCCAGTCGTCGTCCATAGAAATGTCTAGTAAGAAACAAGTGCTTAAGTTAAAATTATAGTTATTACAGTCACACGTGGTCACAGTCAACCGACTGGGATGAGAGCAGAATGAGAAAGACACGGTCGCCTTGTGTGAGTAGGTGAGAAATTTCGTGTTTAATCGACACATTTTCCACGTTAGCCGTGTAATCGACTAGCCGTGGCGTTAGCTAACGTCAACCTTAGCATTTCGATTAGCTACAACAGTGAGCTCACTTTCAGTTCATGTCGTGTTTGTTTGTGAGCTAATGTGGGGTGAAATTAACGCACATTCGTGTGCTGTGTCTTTTTAAAAAAAAAAAAAACAACAACAAATACATCGTTTGGTTTGTTTCCTCAGTTCACATCAAACCAGTTTCGTTCACTAGCCACATAATGTTAGCCTGCCAAGTTTCTTACAGCTAGCGTTAGCATTAGCCACATTGTTGGCCCATGGGAGTAGTAAGGCGGAAAACCTTACGGGAACTTTTAAACCGACTATGTGGACATTAAAAAACACGCAAGCGGATTAAAAAACATAGAAGTGAGTGTAAAGTCGCGCCTGAAATGTTTACCCCACTGTCAGCAGCTTCCTCCCAACTTTCGGCGACCTCCTCATCCATGTTTCATTTTTGCTCAGACACGCTGTGGCGGAGGAAGAGAAGGAGGTGTCAGTCCTGGGCTGCTCCTACTCCAGACTCCTCTCTGCTGTCTGCGGTCCATGACGTCACACTGACGGATTCCCCCCATGGATGTATTATAAGAACTGAAGAGCGCACCGCCCCCTCTGCCTTGAAGACAATTTTGTCATGGTGGTCACTCGTGGAACTGCAACAAAAAATGCTCATGCGGCCCAAAAAGCTATTTTACACTAGTAAAAGAGACGCCTGTTAAATTATCCATAGGACATCTCAAGACAACATTTATGTTGTATTAGTTTTTTAGAGTATTTGTAAAACCTTCCTAAAGGCCATAAAACCCCCCCAGAACAATCCTATGTCCCAGAGTGACGTCACGGCTGTGTATGAGCACACCAAAGCGCGGTCATGTGGCGTCTCGGGAACGGCGCTACTGTCAGAGAACCGTATGATGTGAAAATTATGAAAAAATGTGAATAAATGAAGGCAATGAGGAGTTTTCTTTTAACATTTTTTTAAAATATTAAGTTATTAGTTATTTATTCGTCGCTCATTAGTAAAATGATGGGGAGCCTCCACATCTTCAGCCGCCGACCAAAAACACATTTCTTTCGACTCTAAAGACTTTATAGTTTCTAGCTCTTGTTTGTACCCAAATGTTTAAATGCACTTATTGTAAGTCGCTTTGGATAAAAACGTCTGCTAATAATTCATTCATTCATTAGTTATAAAAACTACTTTTAACACGTTGTTATTGTTCCTAATAATATGAGTCTGCAGGTTTTCTGGCCTTACTTATTATTATGATAACCATAACTTGTAATTATAACGATAAGTTAGCTTGTTAACCACCTATACAAAACAGTTGGAAATTTAAACCAAAATACAAAGCATAGCAATGACACCAAAAATCCTATTCATTGTTAATCATCATAAAAGTACTTAATGTTGTCATTATTTTCTAAATACTGTTCCTTAAAGTGTAGCTCTGGTGTTTCTGGGGCAATATGGGCTGAGATTTCAAAGAAATAAAACACAAGGTGCTCCCTGTAGTTGGAGACAAAGTAGTGGTTAATATTTAACAATCCAATGGCCCACTAAACTAAGTTTTATGATGAATACTGGGAACCTGAGAATAACTCTCCTTCAAGGTTGTTGTCAGAATCTCAGTATTGCTTCATAGAGCAGCGATTAGTGCGTTCACCAAAATCACAGACCAAGAGTTGCAGATATTAGAACCAGTCACTCATTAACTTTTAATAGGCTTAAAAATCAGCCAGCTGTGCACACGCTCTGGCGGCCCTGTAGGCCAAAAACATGCAGGCTTTATCCAAACCTAAGCAAACTAAGGCTGTCTCAGTTTGCTGCGACATTCATCCATCATCATCATCGTCATCAGTGGATCAGCAGGCTTTTCTGAGAGCAGGCATCATTACAAAGGCACATTGAAAATAAAGAATTTTATTCTTTATTGATATAATATGGGAATGCAGATCAGTCTACTAATTAAACATACAATAGTCAGAGCTGCTAACCCTAACCTATTATCCACTAAGGTAAAAGAAAATGCCCAGAATGATCTTCAAGCCAATGACAGCAGCATTTTTGATGGAAGTCAAGTTTAACGCTCCAGTCTCGGACTCTGTAAACTCCCACAGACTGGGTCAGGGCCCACAGATGGGTCACAGGTGATATTTTTGAATCTTTTCCAGTCTATTACTTCAGCTTTTTTAAATAGCACATGCATAAAATAACATGGTGATCCATCAATCAAACATACAGTATTACAGTACAGTCTTTCTTCAACACGTCTGATTTACCTACTCAAAATATTATTAGGTTTTTGGAAATTGCAGGGGGGAAAAAAGTCAGAAAAAGGTATAACTGTTCATCAAATACAAATTTGCTCTTGTTGTGATTCACACAGTATATTTAATTGGGTCAGAGTTTGTCATCTTTGGGAAACACCGCTGTGAACCACATATTAACTATCTGTTGATAGTTGCAACCTTGCATTTTAATTCCACAAATTACAAAAAATAAACATTTCCATTACTTTCAGATTTACTTACACAGTTGAACGTATTTTTTGAATGACATTGTCCTCCAACATAAAACTGCCTCATTGATAGCATGGTCTGTTCTAACGTGTGGTCAACCCAGAATGGCTGCACACTTCTGTTCCCTGGTTTGGCTCCTCCATCACTTCAGCACCTGTGAACATAGTATCCTGTCACGTATCCAATGATGTAGATGGAAACCAGTGCAGCCAGCGCACCTGCTGTCTTCACTGCTACTCCAGTGCTGCCAACACACACTCTGTTGTAGAGTCTGTGAATGTAATGAGTAGTTAAACTTTAGTTTGTCCATAAATTCTTCTCAACTTGTACTGTAATATAAAATCACTTTCATCCTGACATGTCCCAGTATCTGGGTTTATCTAACACACACCTGTTCATTTTACAACTGTGCCCCATATTATCTGTCTATAATAGCTTCATGTTCAGTTTTTTGGATTTTTTTGTGTCAGGCGTCACAATGTCTCACCTCATCGTGGCAGGCTGCGATGCCTCTACGTCCATGTTAATGTTCTCCTCATTCCAGCGATCGTACTGCACTCCGCTTGTGTTGCTGGAGTCCATGAGAGAAGTCCTTCCTCAGCGATTTATCTGTTCTCTCACTGCTTCACTGCTCAGCCTGGACTCACACACTCAGAGCTCTGACACTGTGACAACAAAGTTGTTAGTGTTCAACAAAGTGTCCACAACTCAGGTGATTATGAAATATTTATTTATGAGACTCTGTGACACAATCAATATTGAATATGGTGTCAAAATAGAAGTAGAGGTCACTTGCTGCTTATCTTTTTGTTGTACATATAGACAGTCATTAAAACGTGCGACTGAAAAGGACAAGAAGAATTCAGATGAAATGAGATTAATGTGTACTCACCTAATGTCTGAAACAGTCAACACTCTGTCCATAAAGCTCTGGGTTTCAACATATTTAAAGGCACGACTGACACTGAGAGAACCATTCCTCCTGCTTTGTATGAGACCTTGGGCATAGTTCATGTGTTCACTTAAGGGCTTCCTGTCATAAAGTCATTGGTTGTATTTCAACGGTTGTCTTTCACCTCCGTATATGACTCAGACTTGGTGATAAAAAGCAATTTAAAGTCTGAGTGCTGAGCGTACACTCCGGTTTCATCACATCCTGCGCAGAAAGTGGAATGTAATGTGAAAACAATGCTCAGTTTTATACACATTTCATCCATCTGACATAGAAAGGGTGATTTGCTCAAATGTAAATAAAATGGAACAATGTTGTTTGCATCCTAATTAAGAGAAATGGCTAGCGCAAGTGGAATTAAAAGCAAATGAGTAGGTATTGTGCAAAGACAAAGGTACAATAGATTTAACTGAAAATATTTTAATTTGGCAGAAATAGAAGATGAAATACTTTTACTTATTGTTTTATTATTATTTTATTGTATGAATTGCTTCATAGTGTATTTCAGGAGCCGGATCAGCTCTACCAAGTTTTTTGCAATAGCCCATGATGGACAAAGAAAATGTCTTTTGAGTTTTGATACTAATTGAAGGCTATATACATTATTTATCACACTTGGAATGGAAAGAAATTCAGCTGCAATATGCAACTTCACCGGTAATTTTGACTAATTTCTTAACTTTAAGTTATGCTGTGGTGTTTCTGGGGCAGTGTGAGCTGAGATTTCAAGGAAATTAAGCACAATTAGCCTCCTGTAGTTGGTGCAGTATCAGTGAAGATACTCAGTTCTTCAAAGAAATGGTCTGAAACAAAAATGTTCAACAATTAAACTGCAACCAAACTAAGTTATATGATGAATATTGGGAACCTGAGAGTAACTGTACCTCCACAGAGGCTCCAATGCTATTGTAACACAGTCCAACAATCTCAGCCTCTCACTCATCCTTTAAACTGTAAATATTCTTTTTACACCAGTGCTGGATGAAGAGCCTTCCAACTGCGGACAGAAACGTGTTCCTCCTGTAGAGTGCAGCGTTGCTCCTCTCACTGTACAGCCTGACGGAAATTATTATTAGAAGAAGAAGATTGGTGTCACCGCGTAAACACTTCCGGTGTGCCAAAATACCGCTCCGCGTATTTCAGGTTTGTTTAAGCGTTTCTCGTGTGCTGTGAATAACCTCATGTTTTACTCTAACTAAGCTTTCAATGTGAGTAACAAATACGTTTATGAATTGTATATTTCATATTACAGACAGTGATACTAATATCTAGTTTTAAAGCCATGTTGTTAGCCGCGGAAGTTATTTGGCGACCATACGTGTGTTAGCTAGCTACCTCTGGGTAGCTAATGTGCTAGCATCACGCTGTACTTACGACACTTTGCTTGCCTCGTTACATTCAAACCTTTTATTTTTGTATGTCTTGTTTATATTACTTATGTATTGTGTATTTCAGATTATCTATCTGTATACTTTATGTCTCATTTGTGGTTATGAAACTTGGACCACAGATATTTACTGTTTAATAAATTACATTATTAATATGCATGTTGTTCTTGGAAACATTTGTTTTTGCTGCAGACTCACTTTAGCATTTTAATGTTTTATTTTTGCTTTACACAATATTTTTATTTAAAATACAGCACTGCAATGCAGTCACAAAATGCGAGGATAGAGAAAGACATGTGTCATTTAATAATTCTGTTATTTTAGTCATTTGTTATTGTTAAACTGTTTCACTTTACTTAAACTTTTATCAGACCAAGAAAAAATCCTATTTTTGAATGTTGTCATTGGCATTAACCACAGAAAAAAACCCTGGTTGATCTGTCATCTACATGGACTATGTCATTGTGATTGAGATAAAATTGAGCTGAGACATTAGATAATAGACACTCTTTGTGTGTGTGTCTGTGTGTGTGTGTGGACCAGGCAGCGCAGAGTGGAAGCCGATGGGGGACGAAAAGGAGACCTGGAAAGTAAAAACTCTTGACGAAATCCTGCTTGAGAAGAAACGCAGACGAGAATTAGAAGAGCGATCAGATCCCAAGCGCCAGAAAGATGTAAAGTATTTCAAACTTAAATGTAGGATGCATCTTTATATTAAGACATACTCAAGACATATTTTGGTGTTTTGTTTTAGGCTGCAAATATCTTTTTACTTGTCAAGTGCCCTGGCAATTTGTGATGATTTCCCCAATCATCTTACAAGGCCATGTTAATGAATTCTCTCATTTTTGCTCTCTTTGTCTTGCACAGTTCACGCAGGGCCTTGTTCCACAGGCGGATGATCGGGAATCCAAACGAGACACTCCGGAGGAAGGAGAACTACGAGATCAAAAAATGGAAATAACAATTCGTAATTCCCCATACACACGGGAAGACTCAACAGAGGACAGGTACTTTTATTTTTTGGTGTATGCAACTATGTTTCTGTTGTCTTAACTTAAAAGTGTGTTTCACAATAGTTTAAAAATATATTTAACCCAGTGCCACTGGTTGTTAAGAGTGTTTTCTTTACATTTACACAGAGGTGAGGAGGATGAATCACTAGCAATCAAGCCTCCACAGCAGATGGCCAGGAAAGACAAATCTCACCACAGAAAGGAAGAGAAGAGAAAAGATAAAAGACGTCATCGCAGTCACTCTGGTGAAGGAGGTATGAAAGAAAAGTCTAATAAATCCAAATATGTGTTTCACAGCGGAATAAAACAAGCATGTAATACAGAAGTTTCTGCAAGTGTCGCTGTTCTTATGGTCTGTACTTTTACAGCAGTGAAAAATGTGCGACCCAAAGACAAAGAAAAAGAGCGAGAGAGTGAGCGCAGGAAACGTCAGTGGGAAGAAGACAAAGCCCGGCGAGACTGGGAAAGGCAGAAACGGAGGGAAGAGGCCAGAGCTCATTCACGAAGAGAGAGGTGAGCGTTTTCAACGAAGATGCAACTAAAAATACAACAAACCTTGACAAAACTGGAAATGAAGCTGTCTGAGCAGACCTCATGTTAATTCTCTTGTTTTTTTTTCTTTTTTTAAATAGTGTGTTTGTGGTTACCCCCCACAGAGAACGTCTGGAGCAGGCAGAGCGCCAGCGTGAGCGAGATCGAAAGCTGCGTGAACAGCAAAAAGAGCAACGTGAGCTCAAGGATCGGGAGAGGAGGGTCGAAGAGCGACGCAAAGAAAGGGGTGCTCGGCGAGAAGGTCAGTGGACACTTGCTGGCTATGGGTATATTTCTTTGTCAATGTTTGTTCTGAACATTAATGTCAAGGCTGCAGTATCAAACCACTTTTTAAAACAAACATGTACAGAAGCCTAGTTTTCACCATACTGTACACAAACACAGAGCTGGGTTAGCTACTTTCGTGCTCTCTCTCTTTCTATGAGCAGTGCCTGGAGCCTCACAGCAGGTCTGCTCTTCTTTTATACTTATAATGGCAGAGTTTTTCTGCTTGGTTTGAGCTTTTCTGCTTGATGAAGCTTGCTGTGGGTTTTTATATTGTTGGAGCATTTGAGATGGAGTTATGTTAACTATGGCTCTGGTGCCCCTTCAGACACGCCTAAAAATCCTGAACAGAAGATTGGAGATCAACTGTTTTCAGTCCATCCATCTGTCTTCTACCACTTTATCCTCCCCATGAGGGTTGCAGGGGGCGCTGTGCCAATCTCAGCTGACAGAGGGTGATGGGTGGGGTACATACTGAACAGTTCACTGTTTTCAGTCCTCACTCCATAATTCTTAACTCCACAGTTGTAATGTTTGCTTTTGGCTCGAAGTTTGGCTAAACACATCCAGAGCATCCAGGGTTGTTGTCCAATCACCAAACATAAGGGATGTGATAGGGAAGTGAAACATGAATATTAAGAGACCTTCCATTCCACAGTTCCATCTCACCACCGGATGCTACCAGACGAGTATGGTGGTAAGACGAAACAAAGTCACCACAGTCGCAGTCCTACTCGTGATCCCAGAGACCGATCTGAACACGGTGAACAGAGGAAAAGTGCAAGTGAGTTTAACATTTCTGTTTTTTTTTTTTACTGTATTTCAGTATCCTGTCATTGTTTAATGGTATGACTCCCTAAGAGATAATGCACATTTCAACATAGCTCACACTATATTTTGTCTACAGCTTTAAAGGAGGAGAAACCCGACCTCAAAGACCTGCTTGCGGATCTCCAGGACATCAGTGACAATGAAAGGAAGACCAGCACAGCAGAATCCTCCATGGGTAATAAGATAATCTAACCTACATTTTCAGCAACCTGCTGACAGCACTAACAACAAGCAACTAGCATTGCACACCTGTTGCATACTAGTACTAGATGTATAATTACTGTAGTGTTAATGGATTAACACCTTTGCATTGACTCTCATCTACCAAAACCAATAACAAGCAATCAATGTCAGTTTTGTCTTGTCTAAATTTTTTATTTAAAATTTCTATTCTTGTCTAGCATCAGGGTCAGGCTCTGAAGATGATGATGATGATGAAGATGAAGAGGAGTCCAGCAGCCAGAGTGAAGGTGGACAGGAGGAAGGAGAAGAGGGGGAAGAGGAGGAGGAGGAGGAGGAGGAGTCTGTCTCTGTCTCAGGCTCAGGAAGGTCTGAGCAAAGTGCAGGTAAAACTGTTTAAAACTACAAAACTATGTCACTGTGACAGGTTCAGCTTTACAGTAGAGCTGCAACTAGCGATTATTTTCATAATCGATTAATCTGTCGATTATTTTCTCCATTAATTGTTTGGTCCACAAAATCAGAAGTCAGAAAACCTTAAAAAATGTTGATTGGTGTTTGTCAAACCTGGAAATGATGATGTTCTCAAATGTCTTGTTTTGTCCACAAACCATTGTTTAACATTTAATGATTTCTTTGTTATCCAGAGCAAAGAAATGAAGAAAATATTCACATTTAAGAAGCTTAAACTATTGGAAATCTTGTTTTAATCATAATCATAATCATAATTATCAAAATAGTTGTCGATTAATTTAGTAATCGATTAATAATTGATTAATCAATTAATTGTTTCAGCTCTACTTTAGTGTCACAGGTTTAACACACTGGTTTCTTCCTTTTCAGAGGATGTAAGTGAAGATGAGCATTCAGATGAAGACTTTGAAGACGAGAGGGAAAATGGAAATCACATTCCAGCAGGTGGGTGTACCACTGATTAGAGAAGTAATCTTTCTGAGACTGAAACCAAAATTCTGTATCATGATCAGAGACTGTATATAAAACTGGACACAGTCTTCCAGTTTGAGAAGACTAGTGAAGCCCCTGAAGTTGGACAGAAGGAGCAGTTACCCACTAGGGGGCGACTCTTCTGGTTGCAAAAAGTAGTCTGTTTGACTGGAAGTCTATGAGAAAATTAGCCTACATCTGTGGCTTTAACGCTAGCACAAGATTTTGTAAATTATGTTCCTATTAAGAGGAGAATAGATTATACAAAACAATGAATAATGATATACTAACTTAGTTGTAGAAGTAGCCTGTTGATTTCTCATTACTGCTCCTGTAATTAATGTTTTTCTGTTTAAATTTATCACTGTAACACATGTAACACACATGCATATTGAAATTATTATTCTATTTGTATTTAGGCTGGGTTCTGTAAGTTCTACGTATTTCACTTAACTCTCACTTGTACAAGTGGATGTGTCTAGGCCAAAAAGTGATTGAAGGACCATGCCTGCGGTGAGGGCTGGACTTGTTGACTTAGCTCAAAATGGATAATTAATTAAATCAGTGTGATTTTATTTTTGGGGGCACATATTCAGAAATCACAACTGGCTTCATAGGGCTTAACAAAGTGGAACATTGCCAGTCTTTAAACAGTGTAAGGGGGAAACCTCAGGGTGAGTCACAAGTAAAGATCCCTCTCCTATGACGCATGTAACAGTAAACATTAGTGTATAAACATAGATATTCAGAGTTTCCATATATAATATTCAGAGATATTTTACAAACTGCATCATATCCATTTAAATGCCACTAAACAATCCATGTTAAGTTGTTGAGGCTCTGATGAGTTACATTTACCAGTGCCAAACTAACTTCCACCTTTTGCCCCTGCAGTGCCAGAGTCCCGCTTTGACCATGATTCAGAAGAGGATGGGGAAGATATGGAGGAAGAGGATGAGGATGAAGCAGGAGAAGCTGACCCCACTCCTCAGTCTCAGGCCCACACACCCTCCCCGACTCCTGAAGAGAACTACATCCCTGACTCCCCACCTATTTCACCTGTGGAGCTGAAGAAGGAGTTGCCCAAATATCTGCCAGCTTTACAGGTCAGTCCCATTTTTAAATTTGTATGAGAATTAAAAATCTTAAAAATGAAGTGAAGTAAAAGATTTTATGCTTATTAACTAATTAATGTGGTAGTTTGTGTTACATTCGTAGAACATACATATATACACAAGTCCTCCAGTTGCAAAACAAACTTAAACTAGCAACTGAGACCATTAACTCCTTAGGAAAATGTTTACAGACTCCTTTACCCATAAAGTTGTTTTGGCAACCAGGGGAGTCGCCCCCTGGTGGCTCCTTGCAAGTTCCATAATACTTTAATGGCTTCACTTTCCAAACTAGAAGACATCCATTTTTATATACAATCTGTGGTTCCATTGTTGATGCATTTCAGGGTTGTCGCAGTGTTGAAGAATTCCAGTGTCTGAACCGAATAGAAGAGGGAACGTATGGTGTTGTGTACAGAGCCAAAGACAAAAAGACTGGTAAGACATTAAACAAATAGATTTGGTTGATCAGAGTGATTACAGGTGTTTGGCTGATGAAACAATAAATGTGGTTGCATGTTTGCAGATGAGATTGTGGCATTGAAAAGGCTAAAGATGGAGAAGGAGAAGGAGGGCTTTCCCATCACCTCTTTAAGAGAAATCAATACGATTCTGAAAGCTCAACACCCAAACATCGTCACAGTAAGGGTGAGGAAACCTATTGATTACTAAGGTGTTCATCTGTGTTTTTCCAGCAAACATTCTCATCTCTTCTCTTCTTCCTTCTCTATATTAGGAAATTGTTGTTGGCAGCAATATGGACAAGATCTACATTGTGATGAACTATGTAGAACATGACCTGAAAAGCCTGATGGAAACCATGAAGCAGCCCTTCCTGCCAGGTGATTGATGTTGGACATCAGAGAAATGGACATTTGGACATCTTTTGATTTTATCTCTATTAAAGCCTGACGCTTCTCTTCCAGGTGAAGTAAAGACTCTGATGATTCAGCTGC
Organism: Solea solea; assembly: GCF_958295425.1. Lineage (NCBI taxonomy): Eukaryota > Metazoa > Chordata > Actinopteri > Pleuronectiformes > Soleidae > Solea > Solea solea. Next base: position 19,123,142 of record NC_081144.1, on the reverse strand, counting down.
TTCGTGGAGTCAGACATCTCCACGATAACTGGATCCTGCACCGGGATCTGAAGACGTCTAATCTGCTGCTGAGCCACAAGGGCATCCTCAAGGTATGCTAGGACTGTTTAGTTTGATTTTGTTTATTGTTACATCAGCAACAGCTTCTCGTCCTGGAAGAATCAAATTCTAGAATTTACTAGAAGTACTGTAAGTAGTTAACAGAGTAAAGTAGGTTCACTGCTTCTTTTTTTTTTCCAGTTCACTCGAGAGATGTAACCTTGAAAATATATATTGAAAAAAGGGGGGAGAAAAAAAGGATTTTCTTTCTTTAGTTTAGTGTAATAAACAAACTCAATGACTTTCATTTAATTCGTCTTTGGACGATGCACAAATTTCCCACAAGCTAGCAACACCACAGCACACTTGCACAAACAGTACATGATTACTAAAAGTCAATTAGACCGTGAACATCTGGCAGAATGTATGACAGACTCGGTCACTATGTAAATAAACTAGGTTTTGCACGTTTGCCACTGTATGTTTTTTTGGAAGATGATGACAGTAGCAAACACAAATCACACAAGAACAACTTTTAAAATTAGAGATGACATTACTGTGTGGTGCTGCAGCGGGGCTGTGTGAAAGTCTTAGTCCACCATTCGATCTGTTGTTTCACGATGATCTAATGACTATATTTTCAATCTCTTTATTAAAATACAGCCATACAATTCAGGAAATGTGTGTACAGTATTAAAGTAGAATTATTTCAGGAAAAACCTCTTCTTTAGGGTAAAGTGGCAAGTATTTATTGTGACCTGCCTTTTACACTTGAAGAATAGCAGGGCCTTGGCTCTCAAACCTGGAGTGGAACCCTAATTAACCTGTGTTTGTCCAACTATTTCATTGCCAAAATGGCAGCTGTTTAAAGGTCTATTACACTAAAGCCATTTTTCCACCTCTGATCCCAGCTCGCCTTGACACGGCACGGTTTAGGTTGGTACCTACTTGGTACGTGGGTGAAGTCATCACTGCACGGCTGCGTGAAACTGCCGTGACTTTGTTTTACACGCGACACACAAACGTGTAACGAGTAAAGCAGTTGTTTTCAGTGTACTGAATCATTAAAATTGGTTAATTGAAAATATTTGTTCAGTACTTCTTCCATGGCCGGAGCACAGACTCTGGCTAACACAGTCACTGGACTGAAATACAGTGGCAGGGTTTGCAATGCCAGTTGCGATCAGCAGTGCTGTTGCTAAATATCCTGTCTGTTAAATATTGAGATTTTAGGCATTTCAGTGGTAATAGTTGGAGATAAACCCACGTTTTTTTGGGTTGTTGTCTTATTAACTGATCTACAGTTCGGCATTGTTCAGCTTGATTCTTGAGTCTGGCGACGTCATGCATAGTGAAAAAAGTACCTGGTACCAGGTACTATGCTAGTGGAAACGCAACTTAAGCGTGCTGTGGTGAGGCGAGGCAAGCCGGTGAAAACACGCCATAAGTTCATTGTAGACATACTTGAGCATTACATATACATGTTGTACGAGTTTAACTCATTGCAAGCTTGTTGATATATATGACCAACTTTCAGGCACATCATTCCATTCAAAATGCCAAAGATAACAATATATGACTGACATAAAATGATACATTTGTGTCAGCCAGGCAAACAACAAAGTTAGTGGTGGCCCAAGACTTTATACACAGTACTATATATGAATATGGTCATTTGGTTTCCTATGAAAGATCAGAGCTTTACAAAATATACAATTGTTACCTTTGTGTAACCTACAGTATTGATATTTTTTCCTTTTGTTGTTTTAAAGGTTGTGTTTTTTTCTTTTGTGTTGCAGATTGGAGACTTTGGTTTGGCGCGGGAGTATGGTTCCCCACTGAAGCCCTACACTCCCATAGTGGTGACCCTGTGGTATCGCTCACCTGAGCTGCTGCTTGGGGCCAAGGTGAGAAGTCAACTTCACACTACCTTCCCACATCGCACAAGTGGATGAAATGCACCTAGTTGAATCTGTTACATAGAATGGATTAAACTAAGTGATATGCTTTAATAGATGTTGTTACATCATATTGTTTGACCTAAAGATATAAAATATTGTAAAACACAGTTTGAGTTTCATTTATATAACCAACCAGTAGCCTGTCACAAGACAAACTTAACTGAAGACCCTTGCCAGGAAGTATGACTACTTTGTTTCTGCGGACTGCCACTGTGTTTGTTCTTCTCTCCACAGGAGTACTCCACAGCTGTGGACATGTGGTCAGTTGGCTGCATATTTGGCGAGCTCCTAACCCAGAAACCACTTTTCCCTGGAAAGTCTGAAATTGACCAAATTAATAAGATTTTCAAGGTAAATGTTGTGCTTTTCCCTCATGCAATATAAAGTAAATTTTCAACATAAAGGATAAAGCTTTTTAGTTGACTGCATGTAATTGTTGTTTGTCAGCCTGCAGTTCTGCAGTATGCTGCAGTGTGGTGCTATTGTTCAATGTCAGCTCAGCTGATGAAGCTGTAGAGGCTGACTGAGAGGCTGTATTTATCTGAAAATAATCTGCATAAAGCATGCCAGCTATGTCTGGACTGATGTATCTTCGTCCTCCCATCCTCCTCCTCCTCCAGTCCCCACAGAGATAGTTAAAAGTACTAGAATACACTGGTCTATTGCCTTGTCTGTGGTCGATTAATATCTCAGATTCTCCTGTCCTTGCACTCATGTCCAACATTTGTCTGTGTCAACTTTAGGATCTGGGGTCACCCAGTGAGAAGATCTGGCCTGGCTACAACGAACTGCCAGCTTTGAAGAAGATGACTTTCACAGAATATCCATACAACAACCTGCGAAAGCGCTTTGGAGCGCTGCTCTCAGACCAGGGCTTTGACCTCATGAACAAGTAGGATTTCTAAAGGCTGTCTTTATTCCATGCAAAACTTTTCATGTCACATACTGCATTTTTGCGAGGAGACTCATCTAGGTGCTGCCACATTAAAAGGGCCAGTGTATATGAATTAAGCCTTGCCCACACTAAAATTACTAAAATTAGATTTTTTAACCAGGGTGAACCTGCTAAACAAAGGCAATTCACACCTTTGATCTGCTCTGTGGCTTTTTTCACTGTTCAGCAGGCAAAGAAGAAATTGGTTTGGTCACCTGGGTCTTGCATTTACACTAATGCCAATCAGAAATAAAGCCAATAAAATCCCACCTGCATTGCCCAGTCATTTGATGTAGAAGTGAGTGCCAATTCAACACATTGCCAATGGTCAAAAACCCATTTAAACTCCTCAGTTCATCTCGCCCTTTCCCAAGCGAGTCAGGGAACTACGGTGGCATTTACACACCTTAAAAACAGCATTGATATTTTTCATTTGTGACTTCTCTTGTACACATTCACTTCAAAACCTGAAACAGAAGCTCTGTTCAGTTTGTTATAGAAACATGGCAGCCTGTGTAAAGCAAGAATGTTTAAAGTAATAAAGCCAATAAACCGTCTTATATGCTACACACTGGACCTTTAAAGCTATCTATTTTAATAGAAGATAATAGGAAGGTTCATTTGAAGTCTCCCTCCTGTTTATGAAAGATCTCTAAGTGTTGAAAAGGTCCCATTTTGCCTGGTTTTCATGTATTTTGTTGTATCAACCTCAAATATCAGTACTTGTTTGGATCAATACAGTGCTGCTCTGTCAGAATCCGTTCCTCCTTTCAGAGCTTCATATTTAGTCAGTCCATTTCTGGGAAGCTGACTTAAAACATGACAAAGGCAGTGGACTGGTAATTCATCAGCATACCTCAGCAGCAGTCATGTTCCATCCTCCTGTTCTGTTTTCTCCCACACATGCATGCACACTCACCATGGTGATGCTCCACTCTACAAGAAAATGTTTTCGAAAAACACACCGTAAACACGGAAAATAATCTTCTATCACAGGCGGTGATAGGTTCATAATTCTTTCTTGCACATTCCCCAGATCAGCATTGTTTAGTTACTTCAAAGAGCAGAGATGCATTTTCTCCACTCTCCTCTCTCAAATCCTCAGCCACCCACAGAGACTTTTGCCTACACCTACAAATGAAAAAACCACACCACTGGCTCTCCTCACAGCTGCAGAGGATGGTAACAACATGTCCACTGTGTTACCAGAGGATCACAGTTCAGTGGAAGTTTGGCATCTTGCCACTGCTGCTGAAACCTTCCAGCTGCCAGGAGACTCACAAAGTATTTACTCAGGGGCAGATTCAGACTGCAGGAGGTCAACACCTTAGACTCACTGTATAAAGCTTCTGACAGAGCAGTATGCTCTGCAACAATTTCATTATGTCCTCATAATGACAATAAAAACTTCTTGAATCTTGTATGGTACAGGTTTGGAGATTTACATGCTCTGGCCACAGGACACCTTATAAATTGGCACCTGGTGAGGTCTTCTGCTGCTGTTGTGGGTTTAGTGATGGTCGTTCTGCATAGCTTGGTTATAATGAGTGATTATTTGAGTTACTGTAGCATTTGTATAAAAAAGTCTGAGCATTCTCCTCTGACCTGGCACCAAAAAGACATTTTTATTCACAGAACTGGATATTTTCTCTTTTTTGGACCATTCTCTGTGAACTCTAGAAAAGGCTGTAAATGAAAATCAATGCAAGTACATTTTCTGACTAGGAAGCTGTGAATCTACAACTTCAGGCTACAATACTAATTAACTAAAAAATATTTAGTTTATTTTACATGCATTTATTACGATGTGTACGTTTTCTCTGGAGGATGAGGAGGGAAATTGTCAGTAAATCAGTAAGTTGAAGACGTCGTAATGCTGCAGGTCTGGAATAATGTCCACTCGGTTTCCTTACTCGTGCAAAGCACCCAGGGGTATTGTAAGGATCTGATATATTTTGAATGTTCTGTGATATGTTGCTGAATCTCTGGATTTAAAGTGTGCAGTGATCTCTTCAAGCTTGAAAACAGCACTGGTGCCGTTATTTTTTCAGAAGCTTGACCAAACTGTTCAAAATTCAAAGTTGTATTTGTTACCCATGAGGGGAAAATTGAAGCACAGCAAGAGGCAACCAAAAATAAATAAAAATAGACAAGATGTCATGAGTCGCGTGACTTGCTTGACTATAAACTTGCTTGAGTTTTTGTGAGGTCTACTGGTACCCAAACATGTAAATGAGGGCAAGTTGAGACAAGAAATCGATTGAATTTATCTGGCCATGTACACGCAGGCAGTAATGCTTTGCACGGACACAGAAGGCGTACCTAATATAGTGGCCAGTCAGTGTAGGTTTGTAGGTAGATATAACAGCTGTTAAGGAATATCGCACCTGTCTGTGTCCAGTAGTGTTTGAATGTTGAGGCGCAAACTCACAGGCACAGGAAGCACATGCACATTCTTTGACTTTGAAAGCAAACAGTCATTTAGACACAAGTGGAGGATTATCTCCTTCAAATGCCTGCGTTGGTCCCCACTGGCACAGGAAGACGAGCCCTCCCACAATGAACAAACATTATGAGCCGCCTGTGTTTCTTGAATGAAATGTCTCTTAAGTGTGTTAGCATTTTCACATGAACTCTGCCACTGTTTTCCAGATTCCTTACTTACTGCCCCAGTAAGAGGATTGTGTCCGATGAGGCACTAAAGCACGAGTACTTCAGAGAGACGCCACTGCCCATCGACACGTCGGTGTTCCCCACCTGGCCGGCCAAGAGTGAGCAGCAGAGGGTGAAGAGAGGCACCAGTCCTCGTCCACCCGAGGGAGGCCTGGGCTATAGTCACCTGGTAAGAACATTAGGCTCCACTTTCTCCATTACATACAGCTACCAGGCTTTCAGCAAGCTGTCTGTGTTAAATAGATTACTGACCTACAGGCTTCTGCTTTGTGTCCGTGTATTTCCTCCTTGTGTTTTCCATGATGAGCACCTTTTAGATCTTAATGTTTTCAACAGTGGTCTAACCCCCCCAAAGTTTTTTTTTTTTTCTGCTGATGCTGATATTTTTTCAGTGAAAGCTTCAGGTGATATTTTAGGTTACCAAGAAATTAGACAATTTCATGCCACAGTGTTCATTCTTTATGTCCCTTTTTATTGTTGTCATGGTCGAGAGGCTTGTTCAACCGATTATGTGACGTCATCACTCCAGGCCAAGATTGGACAAATAAATAAATAAATAAATAAATAAATATATATTAAATAAACATGTTCATGTGTATGTGAAGTGTACATTCAAGTCTCCTTAGGGTCTGTTAAGGGTTTTCCAAGAATAACAATGTAGTATTTAGTATTTATCACCTGTACAATAAATATTTAAGCGATGACACTGGAGTCAAAAATGTGATAAAACTGAATATTGACTGCAGGTTAATTTTTTTTTTAACCCACTGTCTCTCCAGGGTGATGATGACCTAAAAGACACAGGCTTTCACCTGACAACCAGCAACCAGGGAGCATCTGCGGTTGGTCCAGGATTCAGCCTCAAATTCTGAGCATGAAACTGCAGGACAATTGGCTGTTGAACTGAGACAGAGGGAGCAAAGAGTTCTGGAACTTTTAAGTCGATGGAGTCACATCGACTGCAAACCAGATAAATATCTGAACTACTGCAACTGTTACCAAACAGTCAGGACTGTTTCACAGCAAGACTGGTGGCTCAAACATTGAATACTCAGATGTTTTATTCCCCCCTCAGATCTTTTGCTTGTGCTCTGTGCTTTTAGGTCATTTATTTTCAAAATTATGTTTTTTTTAGCTCTTGAAGAGGAGACAATAAATCTGTAGTTGTAGTTGTTATGTTTGACATGTTTTATTTCACCCTATATTTTTTTAGAGAGAAGACCAGATTTTATAAATGGACGGTATTTCCCTGCTACTGTATAATGATGCAGCATTGGCTGTGTTTTCCATCCTGCATATTGTTAGGGCTTAACTGGGGGCTGGTAGTTCTCTTGACAGGGGGATGGATGATGTTTTAGTTAGAAATAAAGTTTGAAACTTTGTTTTGTCTGCCATTTTCCCTGTATTTATAAACTCTACAAGCTATGTAAACACAACCACACACTGCCCCGGGAGAGAAAGAAAAAATCAAGGGAAGTTGAGAGAAAAAAAAAAATCTAGCCTTGAACCCAATTGGGTAGTCGCTGTCCAAAAGTGATGTCATTCTTTGCTCTGCACACTTTGTCTCAGTACTTTGTTCTTTCAGAGAAAGAGGCCCAGACATTGCTCTGCTGTCTTTGTTTTTAAATGGCTCTGCAGTTTCTCTATTAACCCAATAAATTCTTTGATTTTTCAGCTGAAGAAAAATAAACCAGTACAGTGTCGTCGCCTGCAAGACCTGCTGGCTGCTTTTAGTGGAATACGTGCATGAAAGTACCCCCCTCTCGGGACTTCTAGGGCCACTGTTGAATAGAAATGTTCACTAATCAGTTTTATTTTTCCCCTGACCCCACCGGAGCCCTTCTGCAGATTATTACACCTGATGTGTTGAATAAGCTTGGAAGGAGAGCTGCTGGTGGAGCTGACTGCTCAGTCTCTGGAGACAAACTGCTGGCTTCACTGTGAGGCTAGTAAAGTACGCTAGACGTCTGAGGTGTTCCATATGTGGTTTAAGTTCCAAATTGTTTCAAAGGCTGTAGACAACATTGCTTATTCTGGCTTTATTAGCTTAGTTTGGTCAGTGCGTAAATTTTTCAAACGGTATGCATCTAAGCAAGGGCTTCTGTAACTTTTTCTGACCTCAACAGAAACACATTAGGGACATGGGTAATTTCGCGTGACATTTCTTTCCATGGGACCTATTTGAAGAATTGAACTGAAAGCTCTCCAACTGTGCTAATACACTTTTAGTTCAAATATAGCACTGCCCAACTGCTGAATCGTCATCACTTTTTTTTTGCAGGGACACCCAAAATATGTCCCGGGTGGTTTTGGGCCCCCATTACTGCCTCAGCAGCAGAAGCTTTGAAGATGTCCAGGCCTGATGATTGCAGAGTGGACATAATTCCAAAATAGCTGACGAGGGATGCATGGATTTTTCATCACCAAATGAAGTACAAACTGCAATTACTGTGATTACTGCCACTTGCCTGTCAGGTAGTATTTTCACAAAAGTACTTCTTGTCACGGAACATTTATTATTTGCACACATGAAAATGCAGTTACTCAATGACACCCATGACAGACGTGTGCATGTAAGATACAGGAGAGACATTAAAAACAATACAGAAATATGTGCCCTAGTGAATGAGGTCTCCTGGTGACCACGTGTGTGAGAATACGTCCTGTTCAGTGTGCAGAGGAGTGGCGTGGCCTTCAGAAGCGCACACGTACCCTCCAAGAGTAGGTCGTGAGCACTTTATCCTTTTTCTTCACAATACAGGTGTACGTGCCTTCATTGATGGCGTTGGCCACTATGGTAATGTGGTCGTCTTTGAGTGAGATGTAGTTCGGGTGAGAGAATTCCAGCAGCTCCCCGTCTTTGTACCAGCTGGAATGGGAGTCAGGACGTTAGACGGTGCAGAGTGAAGTCATGCTGCAAGAGCAGTGCAGTTAGTGAGTACAAATAACTAAATGTGGCAGGATACTTACTATACTTTGCCTTTCTTTGACGCTATTTTCTTCCCACAGCGAAAAGTGAGCGTCTTTCCTTCGATGACCAGCTTGTGTTTGGTACGTGGAGGAGCGGGTGTGGGAGCCACAGTGGGAAAAGGGAATTCTGTAGATTAACAGGAAATATTCCACATTCAGAAGCACCAACATCACAGCTTTGATGATCTTCTGTACATACTGTCATCCTCTTAGGACCAGGTCATACGCTACGCAGAGGTACACTAAAGTGACGTACATTTGCCCACAGTGATTCACATGGACTCTCTACGGCAGTGAATGTGAGCATGCTCCCTGTAGCACAACACTCTCCAGTCCAGTTGGTGGCACGCTCTTGTTTAGGTCACAAGAGGCACCTAAACAAGACTGTAACCATGGAAAATTGCGGAGGTCCGTCAGTACCAAAACACGTACATTTCAACACTCCAAAAGAATACAAGGAAATACCAAAGAGGGGGAGTTCCAGGTAAGAAATTGCTGCCAGTGTCATGGAATATGAAACCAAGTATGGATGTGTTGAATGCTAGACTGAGTAATTTAGTATGAATGGAACCGCAAGCATGTAAACGCATGTGGATATGTGAAACCGCTCTCTGTGGAGATGTGATGCGGACAGAATAACTCGGCCATTAGTCCTATGTTATCGACATATTTTGTCACACTCCCAAAATAAATAGTGATCATACAAGCCTCTGATGCAAACCTCATCAGGTCAGTCAACCTCTGACCTGCTGGTGCCATGACTGCCTTATCAATACGATGAGTCCCATCTGGTTTCTGCCAAACACAACAGTCTGCATAGTGATCAACTCAAATTCTGCTTAAAACCAGTCACTCTCGTTAATGCCACAAAAATCCAAATTGACCTTGTGTGTCTCTAACCCTCAAGCCACAGTCTGAAATTCCAGCGGGTTTGGACTAACTCAGGAATTTTCCACAGCCGTACAACATCTCCCAATCAACAATGAGGAACAGATTACTGTGAGCCAGGAATCGTATCCTCTTGCTTCTCTCCATGCTGTCCCTTGTTGCTGACAAAAATCTCAGAAGGCCACAACAGTCTGTGAGCTAAGGTGGTTAAGAGGAGCCACTTCCTGTTTTGCAACAGAAGGCTTGGCACCAGCACATCCCACAATAAGCCTAAAGAGGCTTAAGCTGCTGATGCATTATCAATATATGGTGCAGATGAATGCATCAACAGGTAACTGTTATTCTGCAGAACTATATGCATTCCTCTTCAAATGAGATTCTTGAAAACCCCCATCACTGCTCTGCATGGCTGGACCTGTTGGCTCCCGTTGCCCCATTGGCAAACAGTTCACAGCAGCTCCTTGTGCTGCTCAATTGAGAGAAAACTCTGCTTTTTTTTCCCCTGGACTGCTGCTGTTTTCTGCTGCTCTGTCTTACCGTAACAGAAATCACAGCTGGAGGGGCAGTGCTTCTGCATCAGCCTGCGCTTGTTGTCGCAATAGCCTTTCCGAGCCCAAGCTGGACAGATAAATAACCGGTCCAAACATCCTGGAAGAAAGGAGGAGGAAACAACAGCTTTCAGTCAGCAGCAGAAGAATTTGGATCCTTGATCTACTTTAAGTTCCAATGAAAATGACTCACCATAATACACACTAATGGTGACTCATGAGGAGTTTAGCTACTATTCATTAATGCCACGTTGTCTTTTAGTGTCACTTGTCAAAGACTAGTCTTCCCCGTTTTTTTCTGAACAAAAATGCACTGCAGGTTTTGTATCTCTGGGTCTTTATTACTGGATCGACATGGATATCCCAGTGTTGGAATCGGACTACATAACATTTTTGACTTGCAAGATGGACACTGTGTCAGATTGATCACTTGATTTACTTCATTTAATTCTTCCCCTGACTTGGCTGAGACATGGAAGACTACATGACGGTCCAATCATAACTTCCAATCTTTCAAAACTTCAAAACAACTTTTATGACCTAAGAAATGGAGTCCAAGGCGTCGTGAATTGTATTCAAGACGTTTCAGTGCTTCACCTTGACCATGAATTGCATAATATCTTCCATTTACTACGTCTAGATTATTGTCTTGCGTGATTGGCTACGTCAGTACAAGATGTTTTTAGTGTCAAAACTAAAAAGTGAAACTTGAAATGTCATCGGGGCAGCCCATAGCTCATCTTGCATGTTACAGTGTCGTGACGTGAAATGCGTTTTAACCGTTAGAAAAAGTACCTCATATGGCAATCAGTGTGGCAGTTGCTGCAAATAAATTAGTACATCAGAGCCGATTAATAAAAAGAAATAGCCGCGGATCAGAAGGATCATGATCTGATATGTCCTGAGGATGGATTGCTTTCATACATGTTTAGGAATGTGACCACATGAATCCTCAGACTGCCTCCAAATGTGGATTCTGTGGTTGCATCTGAAGACACATTCAGGACTGATTGGACGTGATGTAGACGCGATCAGATCACAAAGAACAGATGTCAATGTGTGTGAACATACCATAAAGACGCTGTATACCCCACACGTCGTCCTGTGTGATTAGCTTGCGCCCCGTCAAAGTTGAATTGAGGTGCATTATAGCTTTCGAGTTCAAGGAGTGCATGAGTCCCAGGACGTGGCCAATTTCGTGAGTCGCCACGTGGACGAGATCCGTGAGCCAAACCCCTGTAACGAAGACACCGTGATTATTTTCGATTTTTTGCGACTTCAAAAACCTTCTTAAATATTATTGGTCTCAACAAACATGATTGAGACACATGCCTTTCTTCCAACTGAAGCGCATGTTTCCAAGAATCCAGTATTCATGGTCGTCAAAGTGGATCTCGCCTGTTGGCGGGAAGAATGCATGAGCCAGTTCTCCGGTGATGCCGTCGAAACAATGGTGCAAATAGGACTGCAGACAGTCTGTGTGGTTGACGGGGTAGAATCCTGCCAAAACAGAGAGAGAGAGACGCTTACTTCAGAGCTGAGGAGGGAAACCCTGACTCCATTATTTCTGCTCTGTGTAGACTACAGTGGGGAGGAGGGGTTGATGGATTACAAAAGACAGAGTTTTTTTTTTTCCTCCAGCCTTCAACGTGCAGGATGACAAACATTCCTCTTACTGTCACTCAGGATTTATGATGCAGGACCATGGCGTTTGCACCCAAAGGGACAGATAAAGCATGATTTAGACGGCATCGCCATTAGCTGACATGTATGGAGGTTGTTGAGCGTTTCATTTTTTTTCATTTAGAAATATGAATCACCCTGAATATAAGCTTGGTAATATAGTTGCAATGGTGTGATTTAATGATTTTGGAGCCGCACACAGAGAAAACCAGTAACGACAAAGCAGAAGTCTGGAACTCGGAGCCAAGGAACATCTGTTGAGGACTGATATAGCTTCATGCAGCGTACCCACCAATCTTAATGTCTGCTTCTTGGTCAGCTGGCACTTCTCTGAAGCTGAACGGCGAGACGTCGCTCCACATGCCAAAAGCCTTGGCGATGCCTCGGCGCGTGTCGCTGGCATTTATCAGGTTCGTTGGGAAGGAGAGCAACCTGCTCAGAAACAACAGCATTGTGTAGTTAATACAGGGCCCAACACACACATTGTTAATAGGTCTCTAAACACATCTCTCCGCAGCAGAGGGATCTGCCAAAACACAATGGCTACTGTTCAGACGGATCAGAATTCCCACAAGCCTTGGAAGTACAGCTCATTTCTGTGACTTTCTTATGCTGTATATCAGCTAATAGTTGTACTCATGTTGATTCTTTCACTAAAGATCAAGTATGAATTTCTTAGTATCAGGTGCTATCAATACCACAACTTTATCAAGTCAGGACTCATTATCCACGTTTTTGTCGACTGTCCTGTCAGTTGACGGGACATTCTAGCACGAACCGAAAACAGTTTGAACCTCTGTAGGTTTGTCTAATTATCTTCTGAAGGACTCAGATTTATGGGATTATCATTAAATAGCTCCAAAGAGAATAAAATATCACTGGGACTACTCCAAATAGTTTGTCCAAATGTTTTATAACCAAGCAATTGCAGGGCATTCCAGTGTATGCGTCCTAATCTACAACAAATGCAAGCAGATGTGTTCTTCTTCCGTTCTTCTGCCTCTCTTTTCTACAACAAAGCTTCTGCTGCATTAACTAGAAGAGGAATTTTTCAAATCAATTACTTGTATGTTAGTTTAAGCTTATCCCATTTCAGCTGCTCCGGGGTCAGGGTGTAACGCTTGTTCCTGGACAGGTGAAGCACTTGTGACCGGGCCTCTTTGCGGATCCCGATGAGCAACACAGTGGTGTAAGCTTCTTCCTTGGACAAAGAAAAACCTTTAATTAATCACCTCACAGTGAGAAGCGTAGTTAAAATAAAAAAATGGAATCTTGAGACATCTGTAACTGGTACTGCGCTCTAATTGAAAGAGGATGCAGTCATTAAGCTTTTGAAGGAATTCAATGAGGGACGTTAAATGCTTTGCTTATTACAAGTCTTTGACTTTTGTGGCTGCAGGCAATAAACCACATTTGTTATCCTGACAGTTTAGACTCTGCTCAACAGTTGTAATTTCTGCATTTTGCGTGTGAAAGGTGTGTTAGATTGTTATGCAGGGATATTCCATCTCATCACAGGAAAGTGATGAGCAGTAAAAGTGCTTTTTAAACTTTGAAGCTAGGTCGTATGAGACGACTCTTTGGGGATGGGCATCGTCTCCAAATAATCAAACCCGGATTTTCTTCCTTTGAAAGACTGTTGATGGGAGCTCTACATTTTACTGCTTTCATAAATATTCTGCAACTGAAGTCAAGTTGTGGTTTGTCTTGGCTGCAATGCTCCGTAATAGAACTTGCACCAGTTGATAAAATCTGTAACTTTTTATGAAGATGGGTTTAAGTGATAAATCCACTTTCCAGTGCTTGAAGTCAGGCTTCGTTCCTGACCCGAGGAGGATGTTCTGTGCAAAAGAACATGAAGACCTTCAATCTATTGATGAATTTATTGCAGATTGAAAGCCTGAAATATGGTGATAATTATTCACTATTTTATCCCTAACCCTCTGCCCTTACGTAAGTATGACTGATGCACATAAACAGTTAAGGTCTCAGACTAAGTCTTTGAATTGTCTGTCAAAGTTGGAAAATTTCTAAGAGGCTTCAGGCTGCATCAGACCACACAGAAACATCTGAAATGTCAAGCTTTTACGAACAAAACTATTACTTTTATTTAATAGTACATTGCAATGAAAATCACTGTGATGGCCCATTTCAAACCTACATTGAAAAAAGGTTACATTCATTCACACAAAAGTAATTGAGTTGCCTCCATACATCTTGATTAATTTGGATGTTACCAATTTAACAATTTTCAACCATTTTGCTTTTTTTTTTTTTTTTTTTTAACTTGCTCAATACTTTTCTGAAAACACAGGGGGAAAGCTGTAGGTTTTCAGAGTAAATATATTAACTCCCTCCCCTTTGTATTCTACACCATATCCAGTGAGGACAAGCAGTACTTCCTTCATTTCCTTACCAAAATAGTGAAACAGACGCAGGCAGTCTGGCAGACTGTCTGACACTGCTGCTGGACCGGAACAATGTCTGGCCAAAATTATTTTTCTATACTGCATTTTAATGTTGAGGTAACTAATTGATGCAGCAGTTGTTTTCAACACACTGGAGCCTTGTGTTCAGTGACCCTTGAGGTGTTTATTAATATTCACTGCAAATCTAATCTCAAACACTGGTAGAAAAAACTATAAACCATAGGCACTGAAGGCCCAAAAACCTCTGAGCGAGTGCTGACTCTGGGGAGTAAGGATTTATTCTCAAATACGAGGAAGGAGACTCGTCAAAAAGGCTGTATTTGGACACATCATTATTCAGCCATTATACAAAAAACTTTTGTAAATAAGTTATGTAATCCTCCACATCAGGCTGCAAGTGACTGACATTAATAGGAGTGTGTGGTGGTTGGCAATAATAAGTTGCTGAGTTGCAATTCAGTGAAGGTATTACAGTTCAGGGATCTATTGCTTTCTAGGCAAATGACATGAATTCATCCAACATATAAATAAGACCAAACACTGATTGAATGTAATGAACATTTAAGGGAACAGAGAGGAGTGAAGTTGCATGGACAGTAGACGTCCCTTTTAAAGGTGTTTAAAAGCTGCGAGGACTTCCACTGAATCAAGTGAAATGACATTATGAATGAATGAAATAGACCATTGTTTGTCATGACATCGTCTTTACACCTCCCGAAGACCATTCTTAGTCTTCACTTAATGTCATTTTACTGGCACAACCTGTTCAGAAAATGTATTTAATTGTCTTTATCTAGGCTTCTTAACTAAATATTTGCATGTTGCTATAATTGTGATTTTATAATTGTAATTTGTATTATGCGTTATGAGTTGATTTTGAAACTATAGGACTAAGAATTATAGAATTATATCATTATATCTGGTAATGATGTTGAAGTTTATGGCAAAAAGGAATCTTGCATTAGAGCTTAAAACGAATACAATAGTAGTAGAGGACAATGGACAAGACTAATCAATTTAAACATTTTTTTATTACAGTGTTAAATACGTGTATAATGTCAATAGTGTTAATGCCGAATTTCAAAGTAAACCTTTAATGATAAAAAAACATTAACCCTGAATCACTCCTCTGATGCAACTTCACAGAAAATGATATTAAATGTTAAACAGTAGACATTTTGACTGTAGTTTGGTGTGGGTTTTTTTTTTGCCCCTGAATTGTTGCACAACTTAACGTTTTTAAACCAGACGCCTATCACAGTGTGAGTGACAGATATTTAACTTGTGATGAAGTGATGAAGTGGTCACAGCATACCTCTAACCTCCAGGAGGGAAACGCTGTGGTTTGTTGCATCCCGGCGAACAGCAGAGTGAGCAGCGCGGCAGCCAGCAGAGGAGCGAAGCCCCACTCTCCTCTCCGTAAACTTGTGGGAGTCTGACAGTTCACCATGGCTGCGATATCACACCTCCAGCAAAAAATATATAATTATGATAGAAAAAAAAATCCCTTCGCGAAGATTAACACAGATTAATGATGAGTGCCTGCGAGTGCTATTTCCTTTCCATTGCACATCTGCAGTTATATTAGCCCTTTGTTTACCTATAGTGGTGGCGTGTGCAGCGGCAGCAGCAGCAGCAGCGCAGTCCAGCCTGCGGACCGGGTAGTGAGAGTTGTGCAGACTGCATCAACTCGGCTCGACTTGGCTCGCCTTGGCTCGGCTCCGTGCGCCTGCCAGTGGCTGGTTTCACATTACTGCCGCTGGGGCAGGGGGTCAGCGTCGAGACAATCTAATGAAAACCAAACGTCCCTGTCCATCAAACAGCTGGAGTTTAAGCAGAATCAGATGCTTGATTAAGAACACGACGTTTAGAGGTTTATGTGTGGAGGGAATTAAAGGGATAGTTCAGAGTGTGGCTGCATAGATAGTATTTAAAAAATGGACGTAGGCGTTTGGCTTTAAAGTGAAGCTCAGGAAGTAGGACGAAAGTAGGAGCTTCCCACAAGGGGGCGACTCTGCTCGCTGCATATTATTTTTCGTTTGGAAGTCTAGCGTAAAATGAGGCCACTTGTAAGATCAGGAAACATTTTCTTGAGGATTCAATCATTAGTTTAGATTTTGAAAAAAGTTTTGTTCTCATTTAGAGGAAATAAGATGATAAAGCACGGCACATGTAGGTGTCTGGTTGCAGTTGACATTCCAAATTTCTGGTTGCAAAGACTGACATGGTGCTGATCAAATCACTAAGCTTCAGAATGGGAGTTTGTTTTGAAACTGGAAGCTTACGTCCATGTTTATACGAAGTCTATTAGCTGACTGTTGACATACAGTATAATAGGCGATTCTGCAGAGAAAAGAGCTTGGGACTGAAGACATGGCTGCCAGCAGGGACGGTGGTTAAAAAAAGGCTAGTGTGTAAGAATTTATGACACCTAAGATTGCAGATTGTAATAAACAAAGGCCTCCTCTGTTCATCTAGTGACAGACCACCTCCCTGAACTTCTTTTTTCCATGTTTGGGAACTTCAAACAACATTTAACGGATCATTACCATGATCCCTGACACCTTAACCAGCAGTAAAGATTTAACCAAGTCATCTTTCTTTGAGGATTTGCTTGTTTTTGTTGTCATTATGTCATTTTCATCGTTAAAAAGCAGGTATGTGAGACTCTTGGCCTGTGATATATTTAATATTCTACAATATTATGAATGAAATACGCTTTATTTGTTTGAAATTTGTGTTGCAATTGACTTTTAAGGCCCCCTTGGTGTGGTTCATCCACTTCATGTGAGCAGTTAGGTCGCCGGCATCCCGCCTATAGAGGGCGCCCATTTGCCACACAACATGATGACCTGAGCATAGGTCATTAATATGATTTCACCCTCAAGAGAATGCTGCCCTATGCAGTTGCCCTTGTGGCTCATTTCACGTTCACCCCTCGATCTCCCAAGGGAACTGGGAACAATGGTGGCTTTTGCATGAAAAGCAAAAGACGGCGGCCTCCATAAAGCAATGTCCTTGGCTAAAAGGCTTATTGTATATTGTATGCATGCTAGTATTTTCAATGTCGACTAATAAAACCTCCTAACATACACATTAGACCTTTAACAAAAGGCTCAAAATCTAAACCATATCTTAAAGAATATGTTCACCAACAGCGTTGTGTAATTTTATATGTATGAAAAGTGCTATATATAGTACTATTTGGTGGGCCACTATTTGAGTAATGTGTCAATTCCTCATACAACCACACTTCAAAAAACAAGAACTATACCTTTAAGTGGTGAAGTTTTATCCTTGTCACACTGTGACATTCACAGTTTGAGGTGGCAGAAAACAAACTATGTTTTTGGAATGAGGGAGAATTTTATAATTTATCAACCACGGCCTCAACTTCACACGACCCAAGACTCTTTACAAAATCCAGTGTTTTCCTTTACTTGGATGTTGCCACAAAATATTCCAGGTTTTCAACTAAATGTGCATGTAGCTTTAATTTCTTTTTTTTCTTCCTTCATAAATTTTTTTAAAGCACTTTTCTTGTTTAGTTCTATGAAACGTCAAAATATTTAAACAATGTCTGTCCTGTCTGTGATTTGTATTTGTTTTGTCCAGAAAGGACATTTTGACATAAACATTGCAGATTAATTTACAGATTACTTGCACGGACATGGAAAAGTTGAGTTTGTTTGAACTACCTTTTTTTTTTTTAGAAATAGAAATGACACTGGGGCCCATGTGTAGGTGATGGGTTAACCTTGTTTATGTCCTTACAGGCACATTATTATGTTTTTTTAGTTTTTCCCTTTACTCTAGTGTGTTAGATCATTTTCTTTCCAGAGGTGGGGGCAAACCTCTATTTTCCCATGATGCTCTGCAGCTCCTCTCCTCTCTCAATGCTTAGTAAAACCTACTGCTCTACATTTAGTCCTGAGATTTAATTCATTTTGCTTTAAATTAAATCTGTATAGCACAACATGAAATGACCCCATTTTCCCACAATATGAAAGAGTAATGTGTTTGAAAATATACATTAGCCATAACATGAACAGCAGGTTATTTCAATGTTGTGGCTGATAATGTTGTAGTACATGCTACCTGTCTCAAGACCAAATTGAAGTTCGAGACCACAAATTATTATTGTGATTTCATGGATAACTTTTATCTTCATCTAGTATGTTGAATGTTTTGATAACAGCTGATACTGCTCCCTGTTCTGTTATACACAAAGTAAAGTTAGGTTCATGGAGATGAGGAGAAGCTGTGTGTTCATATGGGTGGAATGAAAATGTCACCAAATTGCCTATTGTAAAGTTAAAGTTAATTTGCTCAAAAACATTGTAAAGTTGTTCTGCGGTAAACAGACCAACTTTCTGCTCCCTCACTTTGGTCACTCTGTGACAGCAGAGTGGAGATACCTTACAGATATTTCAACAGGTAAAATGGGCTGAGTGTGCTATAATGTATAAAAAATATTACCCCCAAATGAAACTAAGTGATTTCAAAGCAAAAATATCTCCTCAGCTCCAAGCTAGGAGCCAAAGTCAGTTTTTGGCAACTGGAATACTACATTATTGTGTCCATTAACCCTTTACAGGTATTTGAATGTGTAAAAGGGGCTGAGTGAGCTATAATGTTTAAAATATGTCTGTTCCTCAGTGAAGCTTAGTGATTTTGAAGCACTCGAGTTCCCTCAGCTTCAAGGTAGGAGCCCAAATCACATTTGCAAACTGCATGTTATTGTGTGCATTTGCCCTTTACAAGTATTTCAATATGGGAATTGGCTGAGTGTTCTATAATGTGTGGAATATGTCATACGCCAATAAAAACATCTGAAAATAGTTGTAATTACAGTAGTTCCAAGCATAGACAAGTATATCAGACATACCAAGCAAATACGGATATTTACCAAAATATACCTTTTTTGGCACGACACCGGAACCATATGCAGGGGACGCTGTTCCTTCGACCGCTGTGTACTGTTGCACTTCGAGCGGAGGAAATAGAGGAAATGGCGTCCGACAGGTACAGTAGAGAGCAGCAGTATAAACAGTGAGCAGTCAGACAAGTGTCCTCCAAGTTGTGACGTTTACTGTTAACGCTCCGTCCACTCACCGTGCCGGGCGCTGCAGACACACAAATATGTTTATAAGCGGAGAAAAGCCCTGGTTGATTTGGATCCTGACGACATAGGTGGTAAGAGCTGCTGCTTTTGACCCAGTGTGGAGAACATTAGCTCGGGTGCTAGCCAGTTAGCTTTAATCCCATAATCTTAGTCGCCAATCTGTGGTCGTTTGCTCCTTTGATATAAATGGGTCTATGTTTTGCCTCTCCAATTATCCGGTTTTACCCCAGGAGTAGTTTCCTTAGCGTTTGAGAGACGCTTGTATTTAGGAAATGTCAACGTGTTAATACGTTAAACAAGTAGCTGCTGTCCAACTGTGAAACCACTCAGTTCACTTTGAGACTGAAGTGTCAAAATCGCTTTTGTCTCTTTAATGTTCAGGTTACTGATCCCGGGAAGCACCAGCTTCTGGCTCTGGCCTGTCGGGGGACTATTTATTGAAAGATTCTCACTTTTCACAACTGTCTTGCAATTAACTCTCAGATTGAATAGGAAGTGTGCTTTCAGTTTTAGGTACATTGGGAAAGTGCATCAGAAAATCACGTCTTAATAGGGCTAACACGCATTGTAACGTCAGTAAGAGATCATTGTAAGTTAAATTTTCCTCAAATTTCCCCATAACTGCCGACTAGGAAGCTAACTTAAGCGTCATGAGTGGAGGGATATTTTATTTTTTAAATGTTGGTGCTTACACATGTCAAGGCTGTTGTGATATACGTTTGATATATTGGAACTGTTACCCATGGTATATCTTGCTTTGTCACTCATTGTAATTTTCCTGATTTGTTTTTATTCCTACAGCAACATCAAACTTTGATATTTGGGAAGATTTTAGGTACTCAAGAGACATTGCTGAGGAAATGGCCAATGAGCAGAAGCAAAGCATGGCCGAAGCATTTGCTCTGTCTGGATCAAATGGTCACAATGGCCAGCAATGGCAGACTAGTGTGAATCACTTAAATCACCCTCAAGGCGCCGACCACAGGTCGAGGATGTCCCGCGTTGCCTCAGATGTCAGGCATAAGGGTGCAGCATATGTGCTGGCACTAAGACCGTGGAGTTTCAGTGCCTCGCTTACGCCAGTGGCCCTCGGCAGCGCCTTGGCGTATAAACTGGAAGGCTCTGTGGACTTGGTTATCCTGATGGTGTGTGCGGTGGCTGTCCTTGTTGTCCATGGGGCAGGCAACCTTGTTAACACCTACTATGACTTCTCCAAAGGGATTGACCACAAGAAAAGCGATGACAGGACTCTTGTGGATGAAATACTAGCACCGCAGGATGTTGTTAAGTTTGGAGCATTGCTATACTCTTTAGGATGTCTGTGTGCGACTCTGCTCTACTTCTTGTCTACACTTCGACTCGAACACCTTGCCCTTATTTACTTTGGGGGCCTCTCAAGCTCTTTTTTATACACTGGAGGTGAGTATATTATTAACTGTAATCTCTTGGATTGTTGCCTCATTGTTTGGAAACCACCTCAGTCACTAAAAAGCACTCACATTGTCTCACACACAGACCAGGGCATCTTGTGTAACATTACATTTAGTGGCTAAAGGTGCCTGCAAAAGGTGTGAAAAATAAGGAGCTCCCTTAGAACGGTACACAACATCATCATGAATAACTGTTTGGCCATGTTTTATTACCAAAGGGCAAAAAACAAACTGATTTAAAAGTGGACAGATCATTGGCTAATTTCACAGGCTCACTAAAGCCTGCACAGGTAAAACTGAAACTGTCTGCCTGACTTGATATTAAATAATCAATCGACCTTCCACTCTATCAACATCATGAAGTAGTGCATGTTTGGAAGTGGTTAAAGTGTGCGATCATCACTGCCTATGACTGGAGGGGTGTACACAACTTCCACCACAGTCAGAATTGTATTTGTTACAACAGAAATGCAGCTGGTTTTGATGATGGGTTGCTACAGAGTTTCAGTAAACTCATAAAAGGTCTTTATAGTTATTTACTACGCAAAGTGTGGAAAAAGGAGGGAAAAAATTACCCCAATGATGTCATTATAATCAGGGTTACATTCTTGGGGCATTATGAGATGCATAGAGTCCATTTCTTTTTTTTAATTAAAAAAAGATTATCTCAGTATCTGCAGTATTGATTTAACTGTTTTTTTTTTAAATTGTAATGTCTAGAGTTGTTCAAGTGCCTGCATTTTAAGAGAATCTAACACTAAATTCCTGAAGTATTTCTTTAAATATTACCACAACAGGTGGTCAAACCTATCAGAAGAACTGTAACATAGAACCTGTGAGTGTTTGAGTAAACACCACAGTTGACCTGGATTTGCATGTTTGTAGCCTGAGGGATGAAAGAAACAGATGAAGTAGCCGTTTACTTTGGACTTTGATGACAAGATGTTGACATCCACTCATCCAAAGCTTAAACACGTGACTTATGTTTACTCTCTTCACCTAGGTATTGGCCTCAAGTATGTGGCGTTGGGAGACGTGGTGATCCTCATCACCTTTGGTCCTCTGGCTGTCATGTTTGCCCACGCGGTACAGGTTGGCTACCTATCAGTGCTGCCACTCGTGTACGCCGTCCCACTTGCCCTCAACACAGAAGCCATCCTCCACAGCAACAACACCAGAGACATGGACTCTGACAAGCAGGCCGGCATCGTCACCCTGGCCATCCTCATAGGTCCCACACTCTCCTATATCCTATACAACCTCCTGCTCTTCATCCCTTACGTGCTTTTTTGCATCCTTGCCACCCGTTACACCATCAGCATGGCGCTGCCTCTGCTCACACTGCCCATGGCCTTCACTTTGGAGAGGCACTTCCGCAGCCGATGCTACGCCAAGATCCCTCAGAAGACAGCCAAGCTCAACCTCCTCATGGGACTTTTCTACGTGTTCGGGATCATTCTGGCGCCTCCTAGCAGCTTGCCGCTTCTCTGATTCATTACCTCTAATAATTAAAACGTTGTTGTTTTAACACAGAATTGATGACGTACCTCCCTGTATATTTACAAAGTTATGTGAGAAGACATTCACTGGCTTTAATTTATTGTTTTATATGTTGAACAGATATTTAGTTTAGGTCCTCCTCAGTGAGAACATAATCAATTTAAAAAACATTTTTTTGTTTTAAGCCTGCTTTAATGTGTTTGTAAAAGTGAGAAATTTATTTTGTAGAGGTGGGCAACATTTTCATTTTTTACAGACCATAGACCTACAGCTGCCATGACACAATGATACAACCAATAAACATGTTCTTTTCACCACTGTACTCACAGTATGGAACAAATAGTAATTTTTTTGTTTAATGTATTTTTTCTTCTGAGGAGCTAAGTAATATTTTATCAGATTGTAATAAAACTCACTGCTGCAGATGTCCTATGTCTCTATTTTAATCATTATTTAATCTATATTTATGATAGTCTAATCAGAGACATGTAGAGTCTTACTAGTTTAAAGGCCCGTTGTATAAAATGTTGGTGAAATTATTTTCATATGGCAGAAATTGAAGCCAAAATGGTTATACTTGTAAGTAACTCAGGAGCTGGGTCAGCTCTACAAAAGCCACCATTTTGGACCACCACGTTTTTATAGTAGCCCACAAAGGACCTACTAAACATCATTTGAGTTATGACACTGACTGAAGGAAGGTGAGGTGTGGGATATTCAGCTGCAACATGCAACTTCACTAATAAATGTTGCTAAATATTACACACTGTACCTTTAAAGCTTTGCATTAAGCTGACTCAGTCTATCAGCTCCTCAAGTGGTGTGTTTGGGATGATACTGAGTGATATGTTTTACATCACGTGGAGGTAGACATCAGCAAACTTCAGGAATTATTCCCAGTTCTCTGCATAATTAACCTAAAGTCCTGAAATATAAGTGAAGTAGTGAGTTACGGAAACACAGAAGTCGCACACTGGAGCTTTAATGCCAGTTATGCACAGTCTGAATTATGTTTTCATTAAAAATGAACAATATATGTAGTGTAACATAATATGACAGCACTTTTATCACCAAATAAATCAAATTCTGCTGGACCACATAAATGAGAACAGAACTGTTTGAACTGCATGGTGTTCTTAAAGTGAAGGCCCTTGTTTCAGTCAACAAGCTGCCATGTGCAGGTGTTGATCCTGTATCAGAGAGGAGGCACTGGCTTGTGACACAGTAAATAAATAAAAATCCCCACAGGCTCAGTTGTTTTCATTGAGTATTTGCTTTGTATTGTTAGTTAAAATTTGCAATAAGAAGGAACTAACATGTGTAGCGGTGTGTTTGTCAACAGGAGGCGGTATTAGTAGAATGTTAGGCCTCCACAGCTTTTATAAACTTTATGTAATTCACCTTAAAAAATACAGTATGTTACTCATTCCATGAAGAAAATCCCTGAGATAAGAAGGCAGAAAGCAAACATAGTTTACAGTATCTTGTTTAGTTTTTATGTTGCTATGTGCATGCAGGTTCATGACAATAAAAACCAGCTCTTTCACATGAGTGACAGTGTTTGACTGTAATTATACTGAAGTTGTATTTCCCTCAGGTCTCATAATAAGCTGACTTCCCTCTACACCTGAATATGGTTTCCACACATAGCCTTAACACACCTGTGACACATGACTTGACTTTATAACAGTTAAAAAAAGGTAAACATTTACAAGAAAATAAAAGGAACTTGAATATGTGTAGTGGTATATTTGTCAGCAGGGGGCAGTGTTTGAGAAATGTTAGACCTGCACTACTGTTAACAGTATTGTGTAATAATGTAATGCACGTTTTGAAAATACAGCACATACACAGTGTGACACAACAATTATTTCGCTAAGGCTGGATTTCCTTACAGTAGCGCACCATTCAAATGACCATATAATTTGTTGTATGATTTTATTGTGTCCCTCTAACAAAATGTACTGAAATAAGATGGCAAGAGGCACAGAGTGTGATGCAATATAACACAGTAGTGACAGTGTATGATTGCATTTATACTTTAATAGAATTTCAGTGAGATGTTTATCCCGAAGCCTCGTTTGTTGGTTGTGTGCAATATTGTGGTTTCCACCCATTGCCTTAAAGACATGGGCGACACATGACCTGGTAAATGAAAATGTCTCTCCTACTTCATGTATTTGATTAGTGCTGACACTGGTTGTTTTCAAGTATGTCTTGTACCTTGAAACTAAACCTTTATTTAATTTATTTATTTTGAACAATATACAAATCAACAGCAATAGCAGTAATTGCAAACAATAATAATTGATCGTCACAGAATAAAGGTGTAAAAAATTATCAAATATGAAAATAAAACAATATAATACAGAAGATAAAAAAGATCAAAGAGTTTTTTTATTTGCTATTAGGAATTTGTATGCAGGCCCTTAGGGTCAATGGTAACAAAGAGTGACAAGGAACACTTAAATATAATAGGACAAAGAAAGCTGTACAATACAAACATTATCATGAAATAAAATAGAACACTAACTGAACACAATGTTCCTTTCATATACGAATATTGCAGTTCTAATGCACTTTGTTCCTGTCTGATAGTGTGAATAGGAGGACTGAGGTAAACAGTCTCTGTATGACATATATACAGCACACCTATAACCCTTAACATGAAATTAAACCTATTTGTTTTTAACAATATACAAAATAACAGCACATATGAAATAAAATAATTGATCATCGTCGGATAAAAATTAATATATAATGAAAGTATGAAAAAACAATGGTTAAAATTAAATGAGTAAAATAAATAGGTATAAAGAAAAAGACTGACCCTGTACATCCAATGTGCTTTTCCACAGCAGCCATTTAATTAATGATGGTTGTGTTGCATTTATTTTCTTCAGTTTCACTGGAGTTTCCCTTCATTGTCACAATACCCTAGCGTACATTATTGGGACACAATCATTGTTAATAAGAGTAGTAGCATCTGTGCTTTTCCTACTAAAACATGTTAAAATGGCTGCTGGGCAAAGGACACATTCTCTACTAGTTTAATACATTATTATGTTGTTGTTTATTAGGTTTATTTACTTAATTACAGCATTTATTACAACAAGAAACCCGAACCAGATTGAGTTCAGAAAGTGTAGTGGTTATTCCGAGGGACACGTGAAGGCAGCGTCGGCTGTGACGTGATGCATGGGCGTGTTGTGATGGCTGTCTGCTGCAGAGCCGCTCGGTGTTTTAAATACTTACTGCTCCTAAAACAAGTAATGTCAGTGCCGGTGGTGGACGACGACACGGGATTTCAGTTGACCACAAAGTAAACAACCGTGACAAAGGCCCGGTGAGTAGCTACAGCGGCACAGAAGCTGTGTTTTATGCCATTAAAGGGTGGACAGACGTGAGTTAGCTAGCTAGCGTGAATGTAACGTAAGACAGGGCTACTTGTCCGCACAGTCCCACACACAGACCCACACACACAGTCCTACACACAGACCCACACACAGACCCACTATCAGCTCGCTGAATATGGTTCACACGTTTGTGCTAGAGCCATGATTTACATGTGAAGCAGCCACAGAGTAGAGGTGTATGGTTGGTGGTGACAGGAAGCAGTTGATAGCAATGAGGTTTACGTAGGTCAGCTGTCACTGGGCGTAATAAGACATACAGTATACGTTCATTAAACCCATGAAATGAGCCTCAGTGTCAGTCACCTGTGTGTCCTTTTCATACCGTGTATGCAGCTGCCGGGAACACAAGTGACTACAGGGCTACGTTTTCAACGGGGTAAAATTCACATGACACCATCAAACCATTTAAGTACCATTGTGTTGGATTTAGTGGCATCTAGACGTGAGGTTGCATATTGCAACCATTGACATTCATTAGTTGTTAATTGATGTAATGATTAGGGCTTCAACAATGAATCGTTTAATCAGTGATGATGCCGATCATGGGATGTTTTGCTCCCCTATGACAGTATTTTCTACATTTAGGTTAATCAAGAAAATAATAGACTGAATGACTGGAGCAACATTTGTCCACAGTTTTTTTTCCTGAGCTCACCTTTGACCTGACATGTGTTCAGATCATGTTGATGATGTTGACGACATTCAACCCTTCACACCTGTCATCCCCGCAGCTCTGTGGTTGTGGTAGTGGTGAAGCAGAGCCCAGCTGTGGGTGGACACAGTCAGGGTTACTCTCAGCCACTCTTACTTGGGGAGCAAAGTTTCAGTCATTTGCTGTTTCTTGTTGTCTTGTCCTGTTGTCCCATTTGGGCATGTCTAACATCACTGTAATCAGGCTTCAAATGCTTTCTGGCTTACATCACAGAAATGACTTGTGGTTCTGAGGAACAGCCGGTCAGCTGATTTAATCCGAGGAGAAATGGGGGAAATATTATGTGGAAATTCCCAAGGTAAGATGTTTAAACATTCGGTGGGATTTTTTGGACATGGGTTCATATATCATACAAATGCAAAAGAGGCATGTGGCTGTGAATCATCTTTTTAATAGCACTAGTTTAATGGGGGCTGTTTTTGTTTGTATTTTGAATAAACTTTGAATAGCCCTCTTCCTGTAAATTCTCAGTCCCAAGCTACAGCATTCCCATATTTCAATAGTTACCCCAGTCTGATGACTGCCATGTTCACACAGTGTTTTTGTGTGTATGTTTTTAGAGGAGGAGCTGTGTGAATGAAAACTTCTTTTTATATAATCTAGACCAACTAGTCTATTACATGGACAGTAGCAGCTTTATTTGCAAGATAGGAGAGTGGTGTGATAAACGTCATTATAAGCCTGTGTCTCAGCCGCTTCCTAAACCCTTGTCTTTTCATTCACTATTCATTCACTGGCAGTGGCAATTGTACATTAATGCATGTGTGCCAACATCAACAGAATGCTATAGATATTGTTAATATCTCCCACAATGAAGAGCGTTGTTCCAGGCTAGAAAAAGCATTGTAAACTGTAACTACTGCTTACCAAACCAGTGTTTGTATCTAAACTTATACTTAAACATATCTCAGCTTCATCATGTGCTGAGTGTTGACGTAGTGTGATAAGGCCAGGTTGCAAGTGATCATAACATCACTTATTATAATATAGGTCACATATAGGCAGGCCACAGTCCGGGTCCGGACCCAGACTCTGTCCTGTCCAGACCCAGAGCCGCAACCGACATTGAGTTTTAATCAGGTTTGGCGGAGACTACATTTTACACAATACACCAGACTTCTTCACAGAGAAGTCTGGTGTATTTAGCAACAGCACTGCTGCAGAAAGCCTCGATAAATCTTAGAAATCATAAATCTTATAGCTTATAAATCACACCCACCAATTTGCAGCGATAGCTTCCATTTCTATTCTATCCTATGCTTCATTGTATTCAAATATTAGGTTTTATGTTGTTGTTGATGATGCATGCTAAATTGTTTCAATGCAATCATGATCTCGTCATAGTAAGATG
The DNA here is from genome assembly GCF_958295425.1 of Solea solea. Lineage (NCBI taxonomy): Eukaryota > Metazoa > Chordata > Actinopteri > Pleuronectiformes > Soleidae > Solea > Solea solea. Next base: position 19,095,483 of record NC_081144.1, on the reverse strand, counting down.
CTGTCAATCGTGATCTGCAAAGTATCAGAACTGAATGGGATTAGAACATTATGGCCAGTAAACAGGACATAGCTTATGTTGTTGTGTGAACAGATTTAGGTCCCCACCCATAACATAAGGTATACTGGAAAAGAAACACATGCATACATGCACGCAAACTCTGCCTCTACCATAGTGTGTGAGCCTGGAAAACACTCTGGGTTGGTATTGCCAGCTCACCAGCAGCAGCAGTGGCACAAACCAGTTTGCAACAGAAAATAAGTGAAAACTATCAGTTACCCATTCATCATATTCTCCTCCAACCCCACCTCTTTTTTTTTGTTGATTTCTCACCCCCCAAAAACCCCCCAAAAATCACCCAACTACATCCAGATCCTCCCCCTGACACACATGTGCCCCTCCCCCCTCCCCTATGTCCTCTGCTTGTCTTCTCAGTGGCAGTAGGCATGTTGTCCCCGCGGGCAATGAAGGAGACGGCTGTACATCCTTCCATAGCGCTTGATGCACATGTTTTCATATACACCGCCTCATCAAAAAAGGGTCAGCTTCACGCCTAGTACTGGAATATAGCATCAGAGGTGTCCTATGCACAACAAAGCCCATTGGCCTGTTTTTAATGCGAGAGCAAGAGAACGTCGACCTGAATGCAGAGCTCGTTGAGCAGCCACTCTTCCTGGCCATCCTCCTCCCTCTCCTCTCCTCTCCTCTCCTTTCCTCTCTCCTCCTCCTACACGCTGATAATCCTTGCTGACACAACACACAAAGGACTAAATGCTGGCTGCATCTTCCAGCAGCGGGGCTCTATCCTCTTCCTCCTCCAGCTTTGATCCTCTACAGCTACGCTATACGCATGTACGGCAGGACATTGCATGCAGCTGTATATCACATCTCAGGAATACCGGCCTGACCGCCCTCCTCCCCCTCCTCTGCCCCCTGCATCCCCTCCTCCTGCTCAGCCGGCTCGTTAAGACAGTGTATGAGAACACGGCTCGAGCCCCGAGGAGGGTTTTTTGTTGTTTTACTGGGAGCCGGTGTTGCCACACTGGTAGTGAATTTCTTTCTCATCTTCTGATGCATTTGTGTAGCAAGAGGTACAGGAGCCGCTTCCGTTCTTTTTCTATTTTTGTCGGTGTCTTTATTCACCCTGCTGCACATCACTATACCAACAGGTAAACCAGATAAATAGGATATGCTTTATTTATCAAGTCATTCATGTCAGTCTTGTCCGTTTGGGTATTCACTTCATTTTTCTGGAAGACCATGAAAAACATGTTGATGCTGTTGATGGCAGAAAATGTATTCTTCATTATAGCTTTTTAATATTTGAAATATTTGAAAATAAGATGGCGTTTTGAAAATACTCATCAGCAATGCAATGTTCTAATTCCTTTAATGAAACATGGCTGCTTCTGACATGTGAAGTGAACCAGTATGCTGATCTCACTGTTTACTATCACAGAAACGTGTTGACCATGTGCAAAGACATCAGGCATGAACCTTTATGTGTCCATGCCAAATGTTATTACCATCTGTACTAAAGGCAGCTGAACTTGTAATGTCATACTTGTCCTACTTGTGATCTGCCAGTAATCTGCCACTGCAAGTGATTTGGGGTTTCAGTAGGTTGATTTTTGATTGCAGAGAGTGCAGTTACAGCACAGTCATACAGCATATAGTATGGCCACAGTGCAGTGAGAATCAATATCAAATAGATCTTAATCACATAGTGTACTTGTAGGATTCGTTTAAGAAGGATAATTGTGTTGCTGATAAAAGTGTATTTAGTTTCATTTCCCAAGACCTCTCTGACCTGAATGAATTACTCTATCAGGTTTAGCCTAAAGGATGAAAGCTTTTAATGTTTGCCTCAAATGAAGTGCGAACCTAATGTGCAAGTACCAACATTATGCTTCTTTATTGACATTTGACATGCTGTTTGACTTGAGGTCAGTTTGCAGTTTGCACTTAAAGTTGTGTGAATCAGGCTCAGCTGGAGAAAAACACCTAAGATAACACTTGATAATCTTTGTCTCCCCTCACAACTGATTATGTGACACAACAATGCCTCATGTTTATACAAAGTGAAGTATTTACCGAAAACACAGTCCTCTTGTGTAGACTCACAACATTTCTTTTGTGTGTGATTTCTTTACCTTACTCAGCCAACCTTCTTCCATGTATGAAGTGTTTTTCAGATAATGTAGTTCCGCCTGTTGTCCTTGAATAACAAAAAAAGATTAACCAGGCAAAGCAGAAAAGAGTTGCATGTTCCAAATCAAAGAGCAAAGTTCAAGTCAATCCCAATACTAAGAATCTGCCAAAAAAGGGTTCATTCCCCTCTTAGCAGGATGAGTGCTCCATAGGATTTCAGATGTCCCTGTGGGTAGACCTGGGATAACAGCAGCCCAAGGCTGGTGGTGACACAACAAACTGGGAATCATATAGCAGCCAACATGTTCAAAAGTAGGCTGAAGATCATGGAGAGTGAGTACAATAATTCTCAATAATATATAGGTTGATAAATTCTGCATGGTGTCAAATGTAGAGTTAGTGTATGTTTTGTAGTACATTTTTTTTTATAGGTTTTAGGGATAAACGTTTGTTGTCAGGAGCAGTTCTGCTGCTATCAAGAAGTTTTATTTCTGAGTATTATGTTGTGGCTTTCATGTGTTCTAAGGACGGCGTTGGAAAAGAGAAAAAAATACTTGATTTGAAAATGGCAATGTAGCTCACAATCTGTTTGTTTTAATAGCGGAGTGCTTGATTAAATGTGATCATGATGAATTATTTTCCACACTCAAGGGTTGCTTTTCACAGTTGTATTTTCTTATAAAATTATATTTGGATTGGGATTTGAGAAAGGCTAGCTTGGCGAGCGGAGGAAATCATTGTAAATGTGTTATTTACTCAGAGTCCATATTGATTTTCACCAAAGTCCTCTGGTCACCAGATGGGTCTGACATGAACCAGTTACAGCAGGCTGATAGGAGGCTGGTGAGGCTAAAGTCATAGAGCCTGTGTTTAGATTACACTTAGCATTTACTGTAGGCCTCATGGACACAGCACACAAAAGAACCCCAAATACAGGGACACAGTCATTTCTTATTAGATATTGGAGCGAGGATATAAGCCAGTCAGACCACATGTCACAGGACACACAGCCTTAGAAAGCCCCAGGCAGTAGCACATGTTTGCTGGCACTAGTTCTGCTTGTAATAATAATACTACTGACTCATTTTCCATTTAGAAACTGCTTGGTGACAATTATGAAAGTGCTGAAATGGATCTGCCTGTTGAACAGTCGATGTATGTGTCCTCCCACCAAAGTGAAATCACGTTGTTCCTTCGTCATGTTCCATGAGTCTTATGTAACACTGGCTTACAGGTTCATGTGTTCCATTTTTACATTGATTCTTAAACATTTTGTGTGATCACTTCAAGCCAACCAGTGTGGCTGGTATCTCGAATCAATTGGTCCTGGTTCTATTTGATATTGATTAATTTAGAGATATTTCATTGGTTTGCAATATTTATGCAGATGATACAGAAAAGTATATATATGTTAAAAGACTGGTTTAAGTATTTTATAAATTGATATTGGATCTTTCAAATGAACTGGCAAATCAATTTGTTTTTTAACCTAGACCTACTTTGTCAGTGCAGTCACTTATACCTCATTCCCACTGGTAATAAAAAACCCCTGTTAAATCCTAATATTAAACGGGATTTTTGTCAGTGCAAATATGTTTAATCGGCATTCACGCCCAGGTCAAATCAGCCTGGGTGAATGCACTCATTTCTTCTTCATTTGCTCCATTTTGCCAGTGAGCTGCCATTTCTAGTGTAACATTACAATACGCACTAATGTTTGTAGCAAAAATGTTTTTTTAAGTTTTGGACAACAGGAACATTTATTTCATCAGTCACAACATTTTCTCTTATATTGTTTTTTCATTGTTTCTGGCACAGCTGTGACATTACACTTCACACACAGGTGATGCAGGGGTGACAGAATACACGTCACAAGGCAGAACAACCTGAGGCAATGGTTTCACCTGGGTGTTCCCGCTAATTTTATTGAAAAATAAAAATGCAGATCCACTGTCTCACTGGTCAGAGATTGTGATCACATTAGACATGTTGGTTTCCAAGTTGTGCTGCTCTGGTCACATATAGTGGAGGAATTGTGCACATACTGTATGTGCTTTACAGCCCAGCACAGGTGTGTGGTACATCCCTACTGGAAAGATGATTAAATCCTAAGTAGCCACTTGCTGAGACTACAGATTTGCAGTTTTATTTGATTCTTCACTCATATTCAGTACAAGAAATATTACAATTCTTACAATAGCCTATAAAGAATTGTTGAATAATACTAATGGGATGTTTGTATATTGATTTTATTATATAGAAGTTAAGATGTAAAAAGACAAGGAGATCAGAATATATTCCAGAGCAATTTTGTGAGTGTGCACATTTATTGTTTTGGTGTGTGAGTGGATTAGTGTTGTGGCCATATGCTTGATTGTTTGTGTAAAGGAGTTTGACATACCCCCCCCCCCCCCCAGACTGGCCCTCAGCTGTGTGTATGACAAAATCCAGCCCATCTGTTAGTACAAGCACGGAGCTGTAATCCTGCCACTCTTAGCCCTCAGTCGCATATTGGCAACGACATTTCAGCAACACAGGTGGCATGGTCATGGCTGCCCACACACACACACACACACACACACACACACACACACACACACACACACACAAACGCTCATGCGCAGCTGCATGTGTTGTATATTTGCCTGCATTGTTCAAATAAGGTGACCTTTCCCAATCAGGTACCTGGAAGGCTGCTGATGAGATTGTAAAATTCACTGCCAAAATGTTTGTAACATTTTGTTAATATTGGATATTTTGAAATGTTAAAATCTCCAGAATCAAAAATGTATTGCTGCTGCTGATTTCAGTATAGCATTTATACCAATTGTCACTGATGGGAATATCCTCATCTGATAGTATCACTATCTCTTAGTAATCTGTGAATGTTTCACTACTGCCATGCTGCAGTAATCACGTCAGCTATGTGGACTAATTCTATCCTCAAAGAAGCATTTTAACTAAGTCATCTGGGCGAGTCAGTTCTTCCTGTATGGGAGCAGAACATTTGTTACACAGTTGTAACATTATGTTTTTAAAAATGCATCAACACACATCTATGTTATGAGCAGCTCAGTTGTTCAAAAGGGGTTAGCAGCCTTTATCATGTAAGGTGTTGTGGTATTGAACCACCCCAGTTGCTGAACTATAAAACAATCAGAACAAACTCATCAGTCATCAGGTCCACAGAAACAGTTCTGGAATTTGTCCTGATTGTTGCTGGAGATAAGCGTTACACACATGATATGCAAATGCCTAAGTGAACGTAGCAGAGAACACTACACAAACATAAACAGTATTTTATGTTTGTGAGCACAAGTTGCTGATAAAACTTGCATGTTGGCAATTTTAGTACAGAGGCAAAAAGATGAAGCTGACAGTCAGAAATTGTGTCTTTGTAGATGTATGATAGAAGCTTGATGTATGGCTACAGTTAACCCCTGAATGCCCTATGTTGTGTCTGCGTGTCAGTTGTGTGTGTGTTCAGCCTGAATTTGAATGTAGATGATAGGTGAAGTGTTTTGGGTTGCAGCCCCCCCAAGTTTCTGAGCTGGCTCGATGGCAAATACTAATTGGACACAATATTCTTGCCTTTTTTCTTTTGGTTGAGATCAACTTGGCATTTCCTGCTTCCATCCACACCCAGCATGCTGGGATCTATGTGCCTGTCACAGCGTCTCTGTTTGCATGTTGGAATGTTCAATGAAATTATTTTTCATTTCTTCTACTACTACTAATAAAAATGAGTCTTCAACACACTTCAAAGCCCTACGTCACAGTTGAAGTCCTTTTCAGGCTGTTATTTTGGGCAGAAAATGGAGTACAATCCTATTCTTCCTTCCTTTGATCCCCTGTATTCTATTAGCATATGCCTTTAATACCTACACACTAAATAAGCATGCAAATGCAATCTTGCCACATTAAATACATTTGTCCACTGTATTATGGCACAATTTAGTAAGTATATTTGACTGAACTGTATTAAAGAGTACTGGGTGAAAACAACCTGATGAAGTGAGGTTCATTTGCATTTCCTAAGGATATTTTCTATGCAAATGTGGATATATTTCAAAACCACGTTGAATAATGTGGAATGTTTCCTTTCGACATGAACATTTATAGATCATTTACTGGAATTTCTTTTTCCACAGAAAAGCCTCCATTCTCCTTTGTCCTTCTAATTTAGATCTGTGGTTCTTGTAAACAGGGACATGATGGATTACCACCACCATCTGCTAGGGAATGTGGTCGTTTGTGTGACCCTTTAAAGACGGTTCAGACACATTGTTACCTGACATGTTCTCATTGCTGAGTATTTTTTTTACCTTTTCAGATTGTCTCACAAGTGAAGGGTTATGTTTTAAAATACCTCCTGTTAGGGTGGTAATGGCATTGAATGCAGCCATTAGGCTGCCCTGTTATGGATGTGATGTGCATGTATATTTGTCAGGTCAGGGCTTGATAAGCTTGCTAGGGCATAGCAGTTGAGTCCAGCTGCTCTCTCCAGAAATGTGCCATGACACGTACCAAGGTCTCCAGCGAAATATTCAGCAGCAACCCTGCTCAGAAAACTGAGACATATGGCATGTTGCTTCATGAGTCCCTCAACAGCCACTGACAGACGACACACATGTTGTTTGACTACTGTGATTAAAGGCAGTGGCATGGTCCCACTGAAGCTACTTTAAGGCTGTGGCATGAAGGCTGGACAAGTTAGTAAGGACCAGTTCAGTTACCTCCATCTGTCTGAGTATAAGTAGCATAACTCAAAAAGTAAAGGATCTATTTTGTTTTTGGAGATTAGTTTATTGACCAGGAAAGAAATGATTAGACTTTAATGATCTGGACACAGATTTTTTATTTTTTTTATTTATCTTGCGATAAGGTTGTCCTGACACTAGGAAACTGAGTGTTAAAGTTAAAACATGTAAATCCATTTTTTTTAGCACATTTTAACTTTGCTAACTTTAAACTTGTATTCCAATATCCCTTTTCTTTGCTGCCGTCTTTTTCTACATTTTCATTGAATTTTCTTCTTCTTTCTCTAGTTTCCCCTGATCTGTTCCTGGAAACCCCCCTGGTGCCCTCTCTACCTGCAATACCATCAGCGAGAGTTGGCCCCACCTCTCAGAAGTCCCAGAGGCGCAGCAGCAGAAGTGACAGCGCTGCCAGGCCCCGTCCGTCGTGCTCAGCCCTCAGGCCAGGCCCCAGCAGAGGCAGCATGGAGGTTGGCATGCGCGTGGTGCGTGGCCTGGACTGGAAATGGGGAAACCAGGATGACGGCGAAGGCCACATGGGCACTGTAGTGGAGATCGGTAGGCAGGGAAGCACAACCACACCAGACAAGACAGTGGTGGTACAGTGGGACAGTGGCACACGGACCAACTACCGCACTGGTTACCAGGGTGCCTTCGACCTGCTGCTTTACGATAATGCTCAAATCGGTAAGAACTCCAGACATCAGTTGTACATACACTGTGTGTTGTCTGGCCGTTTTCCATTTATAGCTTTTTGTCAGCAGTTAAAAGCTAACATGTGATATATTCACTATATTTACAACATAAATAAGTGTTGCCAGCAATGCTATGACCTGCTGGCAACTAGCAGTCTCATGAATTGTCAAACTGAAGAATGTTTGAAGAACTTCATGAAACCTCCTGCCAGCCTGGAATAAACAGTATGATGACAATTTTCCACAAACAGCCTTGTCTTTTAAAAGGACTTAATGAAGAACCTTGTTGAATTTTCCATCAAACACAGATGTGTTTGCTTACAGATTCTCAGGCACTCCAATGCTGTCTATTCTTTAGGTTTCTTCCTCCCTATTTTGTTTTTATGATACAGTTATAAATTTAGTTTGCTGTTGACACCTGTACAGTTTTGAGATGGTGTAATGTTTTTATCAGGTCTTGATGTAGAACTATATTATGTATTAGAATACTTGTCTTTGTAAGTGCACAATTTAAAGCCAGACTTGAATAAATCTATAAAATAGTTGTTATTCAAGTCATACTGGAGCGTCATCAAAAAAGATTTTTTTAAAGTTTTCACAGGCACCGGATGCATTGTATGCTGAGCTTGTCTGTCAGCTGAGATGGTCACAACTATGTGACTGTTTTGTTATTGTGGTTCTGCAGACTTCACAATTCCCAATTTAAATAAGCAATCCCCATTTCTCATTGTCAGCCATCTGGCTGTTTTTTTGGACTTGAATGACACGGGCATTAATACAGGGTTTTAGCATTTTAGTCACATTTTTCTGCCTCAGTAGCTGATTCTTGAATTAATGGAGCAAAAGAAGTGGAGAAAAAATTAGGAAATGAGGGCATGGGAGTATTTTTTTATGCTGTTTGTGCCTCATTACTTCCAATTCTCATGGGACATCACATGTCAACATAGACGAGATATGCTGTATCGTACTTAGTTAAGTTATTTGCATAAAGGAGAGACACAGTTGTATAGGACGTGATTTGTTTCTTCAAAAGAGAAATTTAATAAAAAGAATAAAAATGGGAACCGTAGGCTTAATAAAAGTATGAACCCACTCACTTGTATTCAACCACCTTTCCTTTCCTTCCCTTCTAGGTGTACGGCACTCTAACATCATCTGTGACAGCTGCAAGAAGCATGGCATCATGGGAATGCGTTGGAAGTGCAAGGTGTGCTTCGACTACGACCTGTGCACCCAGTGCTACATGAACAACAAGCATGACCTGGGCCACGCATTTGAGCGATACGAGACGGCGCACTCCCAGCCGTGAGTACAAACTGCACCCTAGCTTCTCTGCCACAATTGATCCTTGTTTAAATTATTCATTTGAGCATCATCGTTTACAACAGCTCTGCTCTAGTAGCTTGGTTTGTTCACATTCAGTTGGTCTCATTGGAGGTGTTCTTTTGTTATTGCCTCAATTTAAGCTTCCTTAGTTTTGGATGTGACTTTCACATTGTCGGCTTCACCTCTGTTGGTAAACCATCAACTTGCTGTTCTGTTTTCAATCTCTTCTCACTTAATTAGTCACAAACAGTATTTCTATTTGAATTTTTGATAGGCCATGGTTTTAAGTTAATGGACTACCTACAGCTTCCTACCCCTACATTAGCATACAGTGTGAACATCGATCATTGTTGAACAAACAGTGATTTGATTGAGATATCTTTACTTCAGCATTGTTTTCGTTTTTTTATACAGCTTCAAACCAGAAGCCAATGTGTTATCTGTTACAGATTCACTGTATCAGTTACAGTCCATTCTAGCAGACAGATACATGAGAGTCAACGCCATTCATAGCTTTAGTAAATGAGATGATGTTTGATACTGTACAAGTGACTCTTAACTCACTGATCTAAATGCAGACGACATCAACTCAGCTCGCTTGGAACCTCGTCTGAGCAGGTACTAAAAAAAAGTACCAGGTACTATCACTAATGGAAAAGCAAAATAACCATACCGTGCCGAGACAAGTTGTGCTGGACCCATGTAGTGGAAAAGTGGCAACCAGCAACATATTTCTTTCATTTATTTCACATGCAGCTCTCTAAAATTACTTTTCATTACACTGAGCAGGTGTAAAGAGTGATGTTGTTTTAGTTAGCTTGGTTAAAACCATGCTTGGGTTGCTGTGGGTAAATGTTTAGTGAGCTGATTCCAAGTGTCCTTCATATGCAGATTTACTGGAATGAGTTCTTCTCCTCAGAATTCACTCTTCTGCATCAGTTCACAGTAAAGCACCAAAATGCTTCAGGCTCTGTTTGAATGTCAGCTGGATGGCCTGTTCTCATTTTAACGAGATGATATGTATGACCCAGATTTCGTCGATAGTTTTTTGGGTCCAGCTAATTTTCCTGCACTTTCTTTACAGTGAATCCTTCAAGTAAAACTGTTGTTTTGTTGTGGTGTTTTTTTTTTCTCTACCGACTTAAAAAGCCCGTTTGAATTGAAGGGTATGAAGCAAAAGTTCATATTCATTGAAATAATCACACTACTGTCACAGAGAGAACAATAAATTCACAGTTTTAGCGCGTTTTTAAAATATATCACTTCATGCAGCAACAGTGCAACAAATCAGTTATCACATGCATAGCTCCAAATCTCTGGCCATGACTTGAACCTTGTATCTTTGCCATCTCTGTGTTGTTTCTGTCTTCACCTCCTGCTATCACGTTCTGTGATCACATTTTCCATAAACAGAAAAATGTCTCGCTTTGGACTCGGGCCATGTCCACATTTGATTGCATACCATGTGGAAATGGAGCAGCGAATTTGGACTTTTTTCTCAATCCTGGACTGAGACTAAATAGCAGAGTGATCATTTAGCACTCTGACAGGAATTTCATTTCATTCTCATCCTGAGTATTGATTGATCATTGAGGCCCAAATGTTGTTTGGCTCAGCATTGACCTTCATGACGGTGATGTTTTATTGGCAGAGCAAACACATTTATGTGACCCCTCAAATAGGTCATTGCTTTCCATCTGTCGACACTGCACAAATACTGTCTCAGTTTCACTGACAATCGTCATTTTATAGAAGTGTTATGTTTTTAATATTTACAATGATTATTAAGACTATATAAAATAAACGTTTAAGGATCAGTTCATTGAAACTGATGAAAAAGCTAATCTAGAATGTCTGAAATTAGAATTTCTTACTTTGGACTGAAGCATGTGAATATCAGTACTACACTTTAAATGTGTAAGAGTGTCTTCATATTTTCATCTTTTTAATTTTAAGTACCCCATAGGAAAGCAAATTATGAGTGAAATTGCAGTTGTGTAAGACGATGTTATGTTTTGTGGTTAGCACACAATTAATTTATAAAATAATCAAGACTGAGTATCAGTATAATCTGAAAGATATAAAAAAATGAGCATCATTCATCATTCTCTGAAGAACTTGTGAATGAATTGACGTCACTGACCTCTCTTCACTATGACTCTGACTGAGACGGTTTCCATGGAGTCTGTAACATGAATAGTATACTGATGGCTGTAAGTCGCACAAAAGACAGTGATTCAGCTGAAGTCATTTGGCAGCCATGATGTGACTACTGTGTGTCATTGTGTGACCTTTTGGACAGAGTGTGTAGGATGTTGTTTTGGTGTTCATCTCTGACCACGCTGTAAATGTACAAGTTCTATATTTTGCAGTGACATAAACTCATTGACATTGGGATTTTCAACCACTTGGCTACAGCATTGCTTATTCTACTCCTCTCAATATTACTATTATACCTTTATTTCTCTGCTCCACTACCTGTTTGCAATCATACTCCTGCTGGAAGTAAACTCCAGCTTTTATAAAACACATGTGTATCATCTATTACACAAAATAAACTGTGTTTCACAGTGCAGTGTGAAATTAAACCCACAGGGTGAAGCTTTCTTGAAACTGCAAGTTGGGGATAAAATTAAATTCTCGGTGCAAATAGGTTTGATGTTTTTTTTTTTTTAAATGGCTTGTTTAATTATATTACCTGATTTTATAGCTATGTGTCTGCATCCAATAATGCAGTCAAATCTCATTAGTGCTAAGTCTTACAGATTTACCAGCACAACAAAGATACATCAATCCTACAAATGGTTTTCTAGCCATATAATGAATTATATTCTGTTCTCTCTTCATCATTTTATCAAATACATTCAGAAATTGTTTTGATTGTTGCCTGGCCCTGGGATCGCATCACATGAAAGTAATTTCCTTTCTCATCAGATGAATGAAAGGGAGGAGCACTGTACAGTGTGTGGTATCAAACACAGAGCACATCTTTATTTCCAGACCAGTCTGACCCATATTTCAGTGGCAGAATTTCTAAAGCTGATTTATTATCTGGCAGTCATGAGACACACTGATATTTGCCTGGAAAGGCAAATTAAGCCTGGTTCCATAATGAGTGGGAGTTCTTGTTTTGCCAGCAGTGATTTATGTGAAGAGAATGGTTTGGGCTTTGCATAGTTAAAAGTGACTCCTTTTATGTGGACTACACATGTGTGAGGGTTTAATGGCAACTCAGGCATTCCACTCTATTTGTAGTTTATAGCCATTCTGTAGGCAGAAACTTTATTAGTGTCCTGAGGGACTGAGCATTGAGAAGTTGTCATCAAAATAAACTGCTGCAGAAAGCTGATGCTAAAGCAGTGTCATCACAGACATGGTGTGAAATATGACGTAGATTTACCTTGTGTTGTAATTACAACAGATTTAATTGGATTAACGTACAAACCTCTCAGCCTTGATAATAACATTGTTGGATGTGCAGATAAGTATTTATTTTCTAGAATGCAGGTATTAGATATGTCAAACAGACAGTAAATCAAGGTTCTATGTTTATGTGCTGTTCACCAATCACTAAGCTTTGTGTTGTGTGACTTTTTGTTTCTTACGCAGTCAGGATGTGACCGTGTTTATGATGTTTAGTGATATGGAAGGCTCACAGTCTCGTAGCACATGTGTGCTGACAGTGCTCAGGGTGGCATATGTGTGTACCATATGTTTTTACGAGGAGATGGTTGGTATGCAGTTGGTTAATCGGCTCTTCATCTCACTAACAACACACATGCACTCACTAGCTCAGGAACCTATTAGGTCAACGCCAGGCCTAATCCTTCCTTTGTATATCAAGCTTCACTCGCCCACCTGACCTTGTCGATGCCCCTTTCCATAGTAACTGTTCAAGCCACTTCAAACCTGTCCCCACTACCGCTTTGATGAGTCCACCAAACTGCTGTCTTCATAAATTTGAAAAGGGTTTTTGGGACTTGACATGTAAGATGTGTGCTAAGTTTGCAATATGTGCAAAGGTTTTACAGAGGATGAGTCAAAGTTGATGTATGTTTCTGTCCAGGGACTCGATGTCTGGTCCAGTCAGTGGTGTTTATGAGGGACTTTGGAAGCCACATGCAAAAGAGGCCTTGGGGCCTCATATCAAGCCACCCACCCACCCACCAATGGTTGTTGGTGCTTTAGATTCTTATAAAGAAACAGTTGGCCTCTATCTCACTGCCTTTGTTTCTAAAAGTCAGGCTAACCCTTGGCTGACTGTTGACTTGGCCAGGAGGTGTTGGCCTCTTGTGCTGATCCTGTCTGGGAGCAGAGGTGACATTTGGTCAAGAAGGATTTGGAATCTTGATCCTTTGAAAGGGCTGTTGTGTTTATCAGAGTAGCTTCAGTGCAAAACATCAGCAACTCAAACACTGGGGTTTTGTTTCTTTAATGTGAAATAGGGATATTTTTCTGTTTACGTCCTCTACTTCTGTTTACGTCCTTTACTTCATATATATGTATAGCTATATATACACGCGTGTGTGTTCTGTTTGACTTGGAGACTTGCAGACAGGTATTGATATCTACCTAACATGTGATACCTACATGTACAGAATTTTCACCCTCTTAGTTACATACACCTAGACACAATTTATTTTCACACATATGTGTGTAAGGATTACATTACATATGTGGCTTTTACTTTGCCCTGAGGTGGCCTGCTTTCTGATAGCTCTGCTCTTCAGGGATTAGGCTCAAAGCTCTGAAATCTTCTCAGAAAAGACCTCAGTCCTACACTGAGATTTACAGTGTGTTGGCTCTGGTATCGGATGTACTCCTGTTGCATAAAGGAACCTGAAAAATCTGGCCAGTGACGAGAGATGAAGCTAGCCAATGGTAACTTAAAGCAAAATCTCCGTGTTTTGAGAGACGTGGAGACAGCAAAGCCAGCAAAGCCTCTAAGAAGCTCCTTGAGGACTACAGCTCTCGCAAGGCTCTTTTGATCCCAATGGATTTTAAATGGTTTTGAATTTATCTAAAAAAGTGTTCTGTGTGAAATGCACACTGGAGTTTGATTTTAACAAAAAGTATGGGAATAGGAAGCTCATTTGCATCAAGATCTGATCAAATCTTTACCATAAGGTATGACACATTTTCATAAAATATTTTATAAATGTATGATTTGAGTTGAGACTGTTGAGTGTTAGAAAAGCAGGTGATGAAACTAGCATTTATTTATTTATAGAATATTTTCTTAATGTGTTTTTAAGTTCATCTCTTGACAACTTAACCACACACTAGACAACATCTAGCAAACTAATCAGAAGTCAGAGTGTGTCAATTAGGTTATGATTACAATATTCAGCATGTGGTTGTTAGAGGCTGTATTTTTAACAACGGAGATAAAGAGACCAGCATCAGGTGTCATGATCTTTCGGCATATGTAGTATGGTGCACCAACTCAAGCATTGTGCTAAGAAGCCTTATGGAAGCAATTCTTCAAATATTTTTTTGAAATGTTGAATGTGAAGAAAAACTTGGCTTGTGTAAAGTATATGCAGCTCTTCTAAATGACTCTAAAGCTGCTTCACATACTGAAGTGTGAAGGAAAATATGAACTGTCTGGATCCAAAACACCTGACTACCTCCAATAGAGTTCATGTCTGAAAACAGCTTTAGTGGTTTATGTTTTTCAGGAATCCGGGAGGTTACACTGTTTTTATCTGTTGAATTTTTCTCTGTCTTTCTGTTTCTGGGTTTTTTCCTTAACTTAAGTAACTAATTATGATTTACCAAATGAAATTATCAATACTCTTTATATAAAAATTGTATGATTTATTTGGCTTGGTTTGTGTCAGACTTATTACTGTGTTTATAGTGAATACATACAATGTTTATTATGGTCATGTTATCTGTACTTATGCATTGTGTTCTATTAAAGACTTAATTGTCTTAACTCTGTCTCATGGTGTGCAGAGTGTTTTGTTCAGCTGTGTCTTCATGCTCCTATCACAGAGTAAGCTTGGCACCGAGGCAGAACCTCCCACGGATCATCCTCAAAGGAATCTTCCAGGGGGTTAAAGTGGTTCGTGGACCTGACTGGGACTGGGGCAACCAAGACGGTGAGTGGTGTGTGTGTGTGTGTGTGTGTGTGTGTGTGCGCGTGTGTGTCTAGGAGACTGTTTATATCACTAACCTGGCACGGTCAACTCAACAGGTCTCCTGTCCGCCTGAGTATGGAGCTATTCCTCTTCAAAGTGTTCCTCTATCCACAACCCATAACAACACTCTAACCTCACATCTCATTAACCCATGAAATGTCCAATTAGCATGTGTCTGTGTGCACTTACATTGCCAGTGAGTCATTTGAGTCTGCTCCACAGATGTGCCTGTCTTGTTTTTATTTGTCCAGCCTTGTTTAGTGGCAAAACTGAGTAACCACGCTCATTAAAACAAAGTCTTTGGTGTAAGTAATAAGGAAGGAGAGATTGAATTGTGTTCGTCCACAGTGTTTTGTGTCTATGATGTTTCTGTCTGTCAAATACAAATGGTACAGACTGGGTGCTCTTAATAATTTAAATAGTAAATGAAAACAATCGTCCGCATCAGTGGACTAAATTAAAACCCTTGAATTTTCCCTTTGGGGTAAGAGGGAATGTTAATAGTTCTTTATGTTTCCTGGTCTGGGGTCATTGTTATCTCTGAGAATAGCAGAATGGTAGAGCGAATGAGTCAAAATGTCCTTTTGGTGTCTTTGAAATTAACACCCCGGGGTTTGGTTAAGTCACTCATCAGGCTTAGATGGTGTACACAATAAGTGCATAAGGGATGTTCGGAGCATGCTCACACACCCCAAGCCCACCATGTAGTCTTATGGGTCACTGGATTATTTGGTGTGCTTACTGAGGCAGCTTGAGGACATAAATCATTTCAGGCATCTTCTCATCAACCTGATGTACGGATCTAAAACCACTGTGTGACACGACAAGGACATGAAACATGGACATAACTTGGAAATATTAAATAGTTTTAATGTTGACTTTTCTTTTGCACTTTTGATGTTTTTGTGAGAGAAACTGCTTTGTTAGATGTTTGATGTATGTACAAAACATTCATACCAAGCTTATTTTTAGAAAATGACACTTGGTATCTCTATGTCTCCAGAGAAAGTTTCTTTGTCTCTGTTACATCTCAATTGTCTTATATGCTACAGTCTGTATCTTCCCCTCTTCTTACCAGATGTTTAAACGTTGTGGTTGTCGCCACTTTTTTTTCTTAAAACTGTTGTGTTATTATTTCTTGCATATTTTAATGTGCTTGTGTGCGTTCGTGTGTGTATAGGTGGGGAGGGTAAGGTTGGGAAGGTAGTGGATATTCGCGGCTGGGACACAGAGTCTGGTCGCAGTGTGGCTAGTGTCACATGGTCTAATGGCACCACCAATGTCTATCGTATGGGCCACAAGGGGAAGGTAGACCTGAAATATGTGTCTGACGGCCAAGGAGGCTTCTATTACAAAGATCACCTACCAAAGCTTGGTAAGAAAGAGTCCTGTTTTTTTATTATTGCAATGTTTGGAGGTAATTGTGCATAACATTTAAGACTGCAATGTGCATAAGAATGCTATCAGATAATAGTGAAACTGAGTTTAACCTAGTGTCTTAATTGTTGATGCCTGTCCATCCAGGAGAGCATGCAGAGCTGCAGCGGCAGGAAAGTGCTGACGGCCACTCCTTCGTGCAGGGCGACAAGGTCAAATGTCTTCTGGAGGAGGAGATCCTGCGACAGATGCAGGAGGGCCACGGAGGATGGAATCCCAAAATGGCAGATGTACTTAAACTTTTATTCTTTAGTCTATAGAAAACTCCTTGTTGAGATTTTCTAAAATGCAGAAGTATTTAGACCCCTCACAAAAAAGTAAAACATGGATTTGGATGACATTAACTGGGGTTGTAGGTTAAGGCACAGTGAAGAAATCATAAGACTTGGGATTTTACGTTAAATAGTTCAAACTTGGGTTTGGGGTAATGAGCAAAGTGTGTTAAGAATTTGAAAACCTCTAAATTATTCAAGTATTATTACACAAGTATTCAGAACATAAATGAAATACTAGTAGGCTAACATATGGAGTTGAGTCTTCCTGTATGATCCTCTCAAGCTCCATAAGATTTGATGGAAGGCATTTATGAACTGTCATCCTAAACTCTCTCTTCATTGTGTTCAGTCATTGCTAAACTGAATCAGTTTCACCTAGGCTCCTGTCTCATGCAGTGTGGGGCAGGACCTCTCTGGATTTGGCTGCATTCAGCCTTATCTAAACTTTAACCAGTCTTCTCCTCTTCCTCTCCCTGCTGCTGAGAGGTCCATCCCATAGCATGATGCTGCCACCACCATGCTTCACCACAGCAATGGTAGTTGTCATGTGGGTGATGAGGAGTGACTGGTGTTCACAAGACTAACACGGTCTGCTGAAAATGAAGGGGTCTCAATACCTCATGAAGTGACTCAGTGATCTAATTGCACACTTTGTTCGTATTTTTTGTAACAGTTGAAACTAACTCATCTATTAACCCTGGCATATAGGATATTTACCTTAAAAGGTTTTTGGCCACACCTGTTAAGTATTGAATTCAGGCGTTTCAATCAGGCTGTGGGCTCTAGGCCTATTAAAGTACTGTGTATGTATTACATCATTACAGTCCCTGTTGGCGTAATGGTCAGGCGTCCAAATACTTTTGTCCATATAGTGTATATTAGATGGACATTAATGTGCAACAAGGTGAAAAGAAACAGAACAACCAATTCTCACACCACAGCTGCTAAATGGGTCACTTTGCAGACTTGCAGATGGACACCCAGGGTGAAACGGTCTATTTGTGTTTGCAGTACATTTGTCGGATCGGGACAGTTCATAGAATCACTGACCGAGGAGATGTCAGAGTCCAGTACAGCAACAACATCCGCTGGACCTTCCATCCTGGGGCTCTTACTAAGGTACTGAGTTATAGATGAGTTTCTGTTAAATGGCAGCGATAAACTGTCATTGGTTTATTAGTGTATCTTAAGTTAAGTGTAGTTGCTCTCCAACTTTGTTCATACTGTGTCCATCCAACCTTCCCCTAGGTGAACACTTTTGGAGTTGGTGAACTCGTACGAGTGTTGGAGGATATGGACAGTGTGAAGAGACTGCAGGCTGGCCATGGAGAGTGGACAGACAGCATGGCTCCTGTATGCTCATTAAGCCTGATAATACTAGCTCTTCTTTGTATTAGAGCTTGAATGCTCACTTTATGTCACATTCTGGCAAAGGTGTGGACTTGAGTCTTGATTTTGGGCTTAAGAGTAAGACTTAACTGGTGACTTTAAGTCAACAAAATGTACACAAAAAGACCAGGCTTTGGCTGTAAAACCTGGCTAAATTGGGGTTTCACTTGAACTCACACATCCACCTTTATTTTACAGAATTATGATGCTTTAAATTCACTTTGGTACTGATAGAAAAAAAAACCAGATGATAACTATTCTTTTTTTTTTTTTTTAAACTAATGTTTAAAAACAAAATGTAGTGCGTTATTTAGAACATGGTCATGATGTGGAGTATGTAAATACTTATCATTTCAAAACAATAATAACTCGGTACTCTGATATCTTCTCAAGTTGCTTACTTGCTGTCGGTGTGCATGATGTTACTTGTGTCACTTGCCAAAGTAAGGCCCTTAGTCAGACTTAGCCACTTCACAAAAATTGGCTGTACATCTGGAAATAATCAGGTTTAAAACTGTTTCCTGAATGCAGCCTGGTTGTTTACCTACAATTTAAGAGCCATAGTGACATGTCCTGTAAAACCGCGAATAGTTGCTGGTTAATTAGTTTTTCCACTCTTATTTTTGTCCCTGTAAACCTTTTGATCCCCACCCATGCCACAACCACCTAAATGACTGTTCTGTTTTTTTGTCCTAGGTGCTTGGCCAGGTTGGGAAGGTGTTGAAAGTTTATGCAGATGGTGACCTACGGGTGGCGTTTGGAGCTCAGACGTGGACGTTTAATCCAGCTTGCCTTTCGGCACAGCCCGTGGAGGTGGATGCCAACCTCATGACAGCCGAGAACCACAGCGAATCTGGAAGTAAGGCCTCTACAGGGAGGAGGGGACTCATCTCTAAACCTCCAGCCCTAGCTTTACCCTCTGCATGCGTTCATTCATCCTATCTTGTCCTCGTTTGAGCTCTGTCCTCTGCCTTGCATGCTCTCACAATAAGACTGCTGCTGTGCCGTGATTGGCCACAGTCATGGCCATTTCCTGTCTGTCTTTTTCAGCAACCTGTGGGCAGGGTGTTTGTTTTTTGAAACGTTTGTGTCTGTAACATTTCATGATCCTGCATGTTGACAGCAAGAGGCTTTGGCAGCACAGCAGACATTTGGCATCATGTCAGAAATTCTCTGCAGTCTCTTATTTGTGACTAAACCTTTTCTTTGCATGTTTTCACATCAGTGGATTGAAGTTTGTCACAAAGTGATGTGTGTTCTTCTGTGTGTGTGTGCGTGTGTGTTTGTGTCCGGTCAGATTGCACTGCATGCAGGGACATTTTGACTCATTCCTGGGGTTTTTGCATTGAGCTCATTCCTGATAATTATATTAACCAGCATGACTTTGTGGTGCCATTTTAGCCTCCTGCAGGTCTTTCCTAATCATCGTGCCACATCAGACAAATTAAGCCAAATGAGCTAAATGAATTCCCTTGTCTCTCCCCTTTTTACCTCATCTGTGTGCAGGTACTGTCATCTCAGTTTTGGAGAAGCTACTGTCTCAGTCCACAGAGCAGGACAACCCCAGCCGGTTGGTCATTGAGGCAGCGCACGGCAGTGCCAACAAAGTGCGGGAATTGGTGCAGAAATACCCTGACAAGGTTAGTGCAGCACTCCTCTGTGCTGCAGTCCACTGTTTATTCCAAGAGCTCCTTCCACCATGCCACCAAGGCTGTGGGGTGGGTAAATCAGGAGCTGGAGTAACTTGGGGAGCTAGATAAGGAGAGGGACATTGTGGAATTTGCCAGGTTTGTCGAAAGAGGTTGAAGACCCCCTAACGAGTGTTAAAATTTTCACACTGCACAATTCTCTGCTGTTGTTTTTTATTGAATTTGCATCTATAAGAAAAACATAGACACACAACACACTTCTTCTGCCATCCCATTGTCCGGGGTCACACAGAAGCATATGTTACCAAAAAATAATAATGAAGTTTAAATTTTAAAATTAAAAAAAATAATACTTAGAATAGTAAATCTAAATAAGTGAATCAGAAATTAAGTTAAGTTAATAATATTTAAGCTTAATACATAAAATCAATTCTATCCCAACCAGATAAAGGGTTGGGGCCTGCTCGCTTTCCAGAATAATTTATCGCGGTGTAGCAGGGTGGAAAATGCTAGTGCACACTTTGAATGGTCTGAATGCTCTCCACTATTTTTAGAAAATCTAATTTCAGTGCTGTTATCTCACAAAGCAGCATCAAAACGTAGAGTGTAGACTCCTCTTCCCACTCTTGTGAATATAGCTTATCACCCTCCTCATTCTCAGAAAATTCAGGGACTCCTATATTGGCACACACGAGTCAACAACTTCTCTCATGTATTTGGTCATTAATGTGGGATATTCGAACATAAACGTGGATATTGAACAGTATACTGGATGTGAGAAGGACAACAGTCTATTTATTTATTAAACTGTTTCTCATAATGGTATGGTCCTGTTTATTCAGTAGTAATTATTAATGATCAAAGGTGGGAGACTAAGGGAAAAACAATGTTTTCTATCAGGTTTTCTAAGACTTATGGCAGATTTAACCTTTGAATCTCTGTTACTTAGTGGGAAATGTTAATAAGTACGCTAATTAATAGTCATTTTATTATGACAATGTTTGATCAGCATCTCAAGCTAAGATATCACCACCTCTGTATTGTTGATAATTAATTCAGTAAAGATAAGAAAAGGCACAAGCAGTCACAGTTAAGTCCCCACATCATCCTCTGAGCATGATGAGAGTTTGTGTGTGGATTACACATAATATAGTAATAAAGGTCATTACATATGTGACAATTGTAATTGTTTTTCAACATTTAAACAAAAAAGTAAAAAAAAACAAAGAAGTGGTAGACATACTTTGGTATGTCTACCACCACATACTGTAGTATGTAGTACTGGGGGATAAACCTCTAATGTTTCAAAATCTATATCGTTATTCAGCCCACAAAATGTAAATGGGAGTTGAGTAAAAACCACCCGAGAATGAATAGATAGAGTATATTAGGCCCACATGTGATTTTGATGGCTTACATTTTTGGTTGTAAATCAGCCTACTCTTAATTCTAATTACTTATCATATTAAATTATTGTACAACATGTGGATTTTCTAATATAATATATTGCTTAAAATGATAGTGAATTGAATTGAATAATATTGAAACTGTTATATAAAGCAAAATATATTCTGAGATATGTTTCTATTTTTGAATTTAAATCAAAAGGAACTTTCCATTTACTTATCCACTGATGCTAATGGTTACATAACATCCTAGGATTATGATGTATCAGGTGAATGACATTAGTGGCTGTTAATGCTCAGATTATTTCTATCCAGTTCAGTTCAGGTGTGTCCGTGTCGCAGCCTCCGTAATCTGTAATGAATGTGTGCCCATGTGTGTGTTCCTGGCAGGTGGATATAAAGAACCAGGGTAAGACTGCACTGCAGGTTGCTGCTCATCAAGGCCACATGGAGGTGGTGAAGGCCCTGCTGCAGGCCAACGGTTCCATCGAGGTCAAGGATGAAGATGGAGACACGGCATTGCATTACACTGCCTTTGGGTGAGGCCACACACACACACACACACACACACACACGTTTCAGAATACATAGGTATGTGGTAGTACACATTCACACAGTGTTTGAGTTCACAACTAGACGCAGCTCTGCACCTTGTGGCTTTTAGAAAACCCTCGTCTGACACGTGCAGCTCCAGCCTGTCGTTTCCCATGTAATGTGATAATCCATTCACAGAAGTGACAGCATTAATCAGCCTGTTGTATCTCCTTCCTACCCTTGCAAGATTAACACATGGTCAGAAAGTCGGTGTTTGCTGATATCTCAGGGCACTAGTAAACCATGTGAACAAAATAACAGGGTCTAAAACGCAGCCCAGGAGCTTTTTGTATCTCCAGCATCTCAGAACAAACATTGCTGAATCACTCGGTGTAAATGAAGGACTGTGAGGATTCATTTGTGCATTTATCTTTTTTTGTATGGGGTCTTCTACATTAGTAATCAGGCAGAGATCGCACGGCTGCTGTTGAGCAAGGGGGCAAATGTCAACCTCCGGAACAACTCCATGTGCACAGCGCTCCACATTGCTGTCAACAAGGGCTTCACTGACGTGGTGCGGGTGCTGACTGAACATTCAGCTGATGTCAATCTCCAGGTGAGAGAACCAAATCTGCTCAACACTGCACAATGTCTACAGATGAATTTGACACCCCATAAACTCAAAGTTTTCGTTACTTTTTTGTTTTGATTTCCTCGAAGTCTGTTTTCAGTCCATTGCTTTTGATGAATTCCACACTGTGGCATTAAAAAAACGAGTGCTAACCTGTTATCTTATAGTGTAATATGCACTCTACAGAATACTATTGGCTTTGTGAATGATATGATAAGCCAGTTGCTTACATTGGATTTGAGGGTTAGTGTCCAGAGGTGTGATGCAGTCATGTTATGGTCTTGCATATATCAATGTTTTTGATAGTGTATAGTGTAGTGTAGATATGTAGTGGTTAATGATACTGTTATGTAAACAATAATGCATCCTGCTCCCCTCTTTGAAGTTACTGTGATTTATGTAACTGGCTCTGTTTAAGACTGTGTTTGACTGTGTTTGACCAGAAAAGCTGCAGCACCATTTTTAATGTATGAGACATTTTTCTCCCTAATCAGGATTCATATGGGGACACACCTCTACATGATGCCATCGCTAAAGATTTCCGCAATATCATTGAGATCCTGGTTTTGGTGCCCAACATTGACTTCACTCAGCAGAACCACAGAGGCTTCAACCTTCTGCACCATGCTGCCCTCAAAGGAAACAAACTGTGAGTAGTCATAAACTGAATAAAGAAATATCCAGAGTTCTGCTTTGGAACTTGGAAACTGACCCACATAGTAGCAGAGGAAGTTCACCAAATAAATCCAATGGCTTGACAACATTACAACTCAAACAACAAAACAAACAAACAAAACCTGTCCCTGTAATGTGCGTCTATTTTGTACTGTCAGCTCAGCTGTGTTTGATGTTTGAGTGGTGGATCTGATGTAGAGGTGATATCCATGTGCAAATGGCGCTTATAGGCGTGTGTGGGAAAATTTCCCACATGTTTAACTGAGAACTCAATGGTTAACTCACAGCACTATCCATTACAAATAGAGAGCTCATCTCCCACACGGCTTCTCTTGGTGTCAGCAGGCTGACGGTCAATATCAGACAAAAATGCAACAGCATTTGCTTTTGTATCCTGTTTCCCTACACACTCAGTTGTCCTCCAAATCTTCCCCCCAAACCTATTTATAGTCGTGTGGATTTGGGATTCATGAATGGACATCCAGACAAGTGTGCTTGATATTCTTTGTAAGGAAACACCTACAACACTTGGCCATAGGACATGTTAATGCTTATTCATGGAACTTATCAGGAGTCATGGGTAAAACATAAATATTTTTATGAAAATTGCAACTATAACCTGTAGTAATAACATTTTAAGGCCGTGGAAAGACCAGCTCAGCTCAGCTCAGCTCATTTTATTCCACACCAATGTGCTTGAGGCCAAATAGCAAGGCTACCTTCCTGACACCTGTCATAAAAGCTCCATTGTCTTTTGACTTGCTGGTTTTATGCTGGTTGACAATGAAGATGCTCAATCGTAAGGCAGTCCTAGACAAGGCACCAACCTGTCTGGGCAGAAACGCAGTAGATAACTGAATGTTCTCACAGTGATAAGGTTTGATTCCCCCAACATGACTGTTATGTCTGGCTCCTTCTGTGTGTGCAGTGTGTGTGCCCCTGTACATTTTGCATCACATCAGCTCCCACACCATGAAAAGCCTGGAAATGTCAATAGAACACACTGAGGACTGGATGATCTGTGGACCTTAGTGGTGAAACAGAATTGTTTTTAATGCAGGCAAGGACAAGTTAAAGTGAGGTCCATCACTATGCTCGGATTAAATAATCTATTTTCCACCTGTTAAAAAACTATTTAAATGTCTGAGGGATTTAGAGGGATTTAGAATTATTTTTTACAGTATACTGATTGAGTTTGCCTGCCCCTGGTGAGGTATTCCTGTTTCTCAGCTTCAGGTCTTATACAACTGCATGTGAACTTTCCATCTCAAATTATGACAAGATTCCTGAGTCTTTTTAAAGAAATGCCATGAAGGAAAGGAAGCAAGAATGAAAAACACCAGCTTCACCATACATTTCCTCCCTGAAAAGATGACACTTAACTCAAGGACTTGCTTGACGTGATGGATAATATACAGGAAATTTACAGTGGGATGACTGTTCTTGTCGTCAGTAAAGATTCTCCAACTGTGACGTAGATTGACATGGTCTGTGCTGTGGTTACTTGCTTACAGACACATCACTATCTACCTTTGCTCAAATTGTAAACTTAACATTTTTTCTCACTGAAGGAAAGCTTTGAATAGCTGACCTCCCGATTTCACCTTCCACTGACCTGCATGTCCTCATCACTCTTACAATCAGCCCCTCCTTGAAATTAGCTTACACAACATAATCTCATGGCAGCTCTGTATGCACGAGTGTAATACGTCGACTGACTGAGGGACACATTTCAGCAAGCCTACCTGTGAGAGAGGGAAAACTGAACTGAGGCTGCAGTAGACAATCATTTATTATATGTCCAGTCTGTTCTGGCAAGTGTCATATGTGCAGTGTAGGGAGTTGAGACTATGTCCACCAGCATTCATTTAACCTGACATCAACTGCTGTGCCAAAAGTGGAGACACAGGATTTACAACATTCAGGACCAGTTCATTCATATATCATCCAGCAGGCCTTACATTACACTGATATAGTCCAGGTCAGTGGGTTTTCTGTACATTTTCCATGTTTGTTTTGGCTTAAATACAAATTGTAATAAACTCTTGAATATATCCAGACATTAGCTTTAGGTTGACTTTAAATTTTGCAAAGTATGGAAGATCAAGAGCCTTTATTTAAGGGATTTAAGTAAGATTTGTACCTCCGCCTTGGATATTTCTGTGTTGAGGTAAATCGATGATCACTTTAGTGTCCTCAGCATTAATGCTGCTCTGGAGCTCCTGCTAGCAGCTGTGCCCGTCTGTTGTTTTTTTGTGACAGAAAGATGAGAACAGTTTGTTATTAGTCTATTTATTTATTGTGGGGAAATGGAAAAAAGGGCCAGAGGCCAAGTTCACAAACAGTCCTGGGAAAGACATTAAGGAAGGCAAGAAGCCAGATTTTTTCCAGTATATTTTAGCTCGACAGAAGAAGCAAATAGATGTAGAGGATGGTTTTACTCTACCTACTTGAGAAGAGAGTACACTTGGCTGGATTCCTCTTTCTTCTTTCTTTCTGTTATCTCACCTCTTTGAGGCTTCTTTGTTTTTTCTTTCACCAGACCCATTTAATTCCCTAACAATTTCTCCCAACTCTCTCTTCAGATTTTACAGCATGGATTTTACATGGAATGAAAATACTTTATTATTTTGTCATTTACAAAGGCATATAATTAGTCCTTTCTTTGCGATTGTAGTAGGTTTTATGAAGAAGCCAGTTTCAAACAAGAATGCTGTAAAATCTCCAAAATAACCAAATGATGACGTGAGTCATTAGCGGTGTGCACAAGATGTCCTCTGGCTGTGAAGACAGGGTTTGTACAAAACAGACTTAAAATATCAGCTTAAGTCTGAATATTCATGAACACACCAGAGTAATGATTATGGAAATGAGGCAGATGAGTGAGGCATTGTGGGTCCTGAGGTGGCACAACTGAGATGACTGTTATCTTAGCTGAGTGGCTGCTTCAGAACTGTGAGTAAATTAACAAGCTCTGTCTGGAGATGACACACACACACACAGCAAGTCCCAATGACCTCATCGCAGTTTCTCCAAACAATCATTCTTGATAAACTGTGTATGTCTATACATGTAGCACACCAGTCCACTTCGCAGTACTGCATCATGTGGTGTGGATCAGGTGGTAGGGCGAGTAATTTAAACGTTCTTGGTTTGATCCCAGGCTCCTTCAGAGTGTGTAACATTTGCCAATGCATATTTATTCTTTACATAATCTCTTTGGTCAACGATACACATATACATACTGATTTAATACTGAGTTTAACTGTATATATGCTATATCAGCTAGTTTCAGATGAATGAAAAGTAAATTAATACAAAAATAAGAAATGGTATTGTTTGAAGAAGGCATTATTTATTTCCCAAAATGAGGTAATAATATTATTACTTTTGTTATTTGTAATAATATTATATTTGTCTACTTACAGATATAATAATATTACAAATTCCAGCTCTTGAGTATACTTAAGTATTTCATTATATAGTAATATGCTTTTTACTATATACTATAATTTATATATACTATATTTTACTTTTATTACATAGCTTTGGTTGTACTTTTGGATAAATGCCAAATGTATTGTTTTTTCTGTATTTTGAAGACTGCAAAGGTTACTTACATCCTCTTGTTTTTTCTATATTAGAAGTAGTGCTGGTTAGTGATGAAAGTCAATACATGTTAACAGAAAGCATCCTTTGTGTTCTTCATTTTGTTATGCTTTATGGGCTCCATTTTATTACAGGCTACTGCTGCTGTCACCAGCAGTGGCCTGTGCAACACCAGTGTAAACAAACGGTTAACTCAAGCAAAGCTAACTTTAAAAAATCATCCACAGAAAGTTTAGGTCACATCACACTGAAGCCTCCATGGTGGTAAGCCCACTAAGGCTGTCGGCTTCAATTTCACACGTCATAAAGCAAACTCAGCTACAAAACAGAGGACAGCTCAACAGTGCAGCCCAGCTTGGCACTGCAGCATCAGCCCACTGCATAAATCAGTAAAAAAAAAAAAAAAAAAGTTCTTCTCACTTTACTGGATGTGGCTTCATAATGCCCTGCAGCTGACATTTGTTCCTTTGTTAAGGCTCACATTAAAGCTAACAGGACACAGTTAGGACAATTCAAAATTCTAACCTTGAGAAACAAGAATGTATAATGTCTGCAGTTGTGCCACAAACTGTGCTGTAATGTGTAAATGGGCTGTTTAATAGCCATGATAGTGATTTACTGGTGTTTAAGGTTCAAAACCAACAGTTTATGTTGAACACTCTGGCTATAGGAGTGTAGTACAGAAAGGACCAGTCCTCTTCAGTGTGGTTACTTGTTCATCAGGAGGACAGTTGACTATATTTAGTCAGAACTGGCGGCCTGTTGTGCCTCAGTGTTTTCTTGTTAGATCGGCTTGTTAACAGTTGTACAACAGCTGCGTCTCTGTCCAAGCTCATGTCAAGTACACTGTGACACAGAATAAGCTACACATTCTGAGAAGTTTATGTTTTCTTCCAGTTGTTGTGAGTATGTACGCCTAGACCTAAATTGGGATATAAGTACAGAAATAATCCTATAAATATTTAACCTCCATTCAGTAATTGGCATGAAAACATTCACATTCAATCAAGATATAATATGTATATCTCCGGTAACCTCCATTAGTCTGCAATTTTTTGGAGCTGGTTAAGGCATTCGGGCAGCTATTAACAGCGAAAATACAAGATAAGATAATCCTTTATTCGTCCCGCATGGGGAAATTTCTAGTGTTACAGCAGCATCCAATCACAACAATGTAGAAAAGTAGAAGTAACATAAGGAAAATAAAGACTATTAAATACTATTAAATATGTGAAAGGCAACAAATGAAATCAAGGTAAACAATAACATAGTATTTACAAGTAAATAGTGCAATAAGCAGTATTGCACAGGGAATGAGGCTGTTTTGGTGTGATTTTGGTGTGGGTGTGGTCTACTGACTGT
Organism: Solea solea; assembly: GCF_958295425.1. Taxonomy (NCBI): domain Eukaryota; kingdom Metazoa; phylum Chordata; class Actinopteri; order Pleuronectiformes; family Soleidae; genus Solea; species Solea solea. The sequence goes on along the minus strand of NC_081144.1, from coordinate 19,067,441 downwards.
ACTGGTTGTACAGTCCGGCTGCAGCAGGGAGGAAAGACCTGTGATACCTGAAAACTGTTCTTCCCTTAGGTAGGACCACAAGGACTGTTTCGGACACAGGTTAATTAAGTGGTGTGTCTTTTGTCCCGGTGGCAGGGCCGTAGAGAAGATCCTGGCCCGAGCGCGGCAGCTAGTGGACGTTAAGAAGGAGGATGGCTTCTCGGCGCTGCATCTGGCAGCACTCAACAACCACAGAGATGTCGCAGAAATGCTCATCAAGGAGGTGAGCTGAGGATAGGAGCAAATTAGTCCTTAATCATCAGTTTCATGTGTGTCATATGACCTGTTGTAACGTTCCACCTGTTCTGGTCAACGATCCACCTGTTGAAATGGTCGGGTTTTAAATGTCACACACTCTCACACACATGCTTCAGGTAGTGATCAAAGACGCAATCAAACGTTTACCAAATGTTACTGAAAGTTGTTTATATAGCTATTTTACTTTTAAGCCAAAATATGCTTGGATGTGATTTTCAGCCCTAATTGTGTTCTTTAAAAACTAACTTGTGAAGCCAAAGACACATTTCCACATTTGTGGATAATAAAGATTATTAGACTTTGTCTTTTTAATACATTCAATGCAACCTATAATGTTGTGGTACATATGTGGTTGGGAATCAAAACCTTTTCCCGTATCTCTTCTGACACAGGGACGCTGTGACATCAACATCCGCAACAACCGTAATCAGACGCCACTGCAGCTGGCAGTGACTCAGGGCCACACCGAGCTGGTTCAGCTTCTGGTGGCCGAGAGCGCTGACGTCAACATGGAGGACGAGGATGGTGACACGGCCATGCACGTGGCCCTTCTTCGTCCGCAGCTGGCCAACATTATGCTTAACCCTACTGTGGGAACCAGCAGCACTGAGGAGAGCAGTGAGGGCTGTTCTTCCACATCGCTCTACTGCAGGGTGAGAACTATCAGGGAGGGAAGGGGGCAAGTAGCATGTCAAACTGTTAATGTTATGTGTTCCCATGCCTTCCAAAATAAATGGGTTGTGACGTGTTTAATGTAATTTAAGGAAAAACTAAAAAAGAAACCAAACTCTGTTACCAGTCTTGTATAAAGTACCTAAAAGTGATACTTGAGTAAAAGTATCTTACCAGAAAATGACTCTGGTAGAAGTTGAAGTCACTTTTTATGAAATGACTTAAGTAAAAGTCTCAAAGTATATGACATTAACTGTACTTAAGTATCAAAAGCCATTTTCTGGTATCAAAAGCCATTTTCTGATATAAAATGTACTTAAGTTTTAAAAGTAAAAGTGAGGAGATAGGATTGAGCCATGGTAGCTCAGTGGTAGGGCGCAGTTTGTGGCTCTACTAGTCTATATGCGTCCTTGAGCAAGACACATAACCCCATGTTGAAGCATGTGAAGGGCTGAATGGCAAAACTGTAGCTCTGTATAAATACAGACCATTACCAACTCGTCTTCTGATTTTATTTGGTAGTAATGAGTAACAAAGTTAGTTAGAGGAAATGTAGTGGAGTAAAAGTACAAGTTCCGAGAAATACAAATAACAAAGTAATGTACAGATACGTGAATTAAGTACAGTAACAAAGTATTTGTACTTCATTTCATTACAACACTGTCTATTACGATGTATAATTTTCAATCTGGCAGAGGATGTGACTTCATACAAACTGTCAACTGATGTTAACAGCCATTCATTCTTCTGTTATTACTGACATTACTGCAACAGTTGTGATGATGCAACCAAATCTGTGTTATTGCTGCATCACTGGGACTGACCGATCTCCACAGAGACACAACAAAACTGAAAAAAGACGAGTCAGGATGAAGTAGTGGCTAAATCCAGACAGGCGAGAGAGTAAATAAAGACAGAGGAGAGCAGCAAACATTCAGAGAGGTGTAAAAATAGAAGAAGAGAGTAAGTAGACTACATGTGGTTGGAGGGATTAATACAGACTTCGGAAGGTAATTACAGACTGGGAGTGTAGTAAATAACCAAATACAGCAGAGAGAATGTTAAACAAAAACTCAGGGAATGAATGTTGGGGCATCAGCTTGTAGTCTGGGTTGGTTGATCCAGGATAAAGAAGGGAGGTGCCAGGTACATAATGTTATGAAAGGAAAGAGAAAGATAAAGGAATGAGTCAGGCTTTAAGAGGGTTAACTTTAGTTTATTGTGTAATCATTGCAACAGAGATGGAGAGAGAGAGAGAGAGAGAGAGAGAGAGACCGGGGGTATAAGTTTATAAGTTAAAATCATTGCTAGAGCTCGATATTGTAATTTGTCTGGAAACAAAAGTTCAAACTTAGAGCTTTATAACCACATGGATTACAACCAGTAATAGTTTTTAAAGGAAATACTAATTGATGAAGAGGGAAAGAGGAAATAGTGAAAAAGGCCTACTTAGTGTGTCAAGATAAATGTGCTTTAGTTAAGATGTCTAATAAACACACATATTTGTGACATATTTCCTCAGAAGATGTCTTGAGTTTGGACAAGACAACACTGTCTTTTGTTGTTACTATTTTACAGTCTAGTTTGATATGTTGGTTATTGTTTTGTTTGCACACTGTGCTTCTCTATAAAATATTTTTTTGGAAGTAAGGTTCCACACATCACTGCCGCAGCCAACAGAAAACAACGTATGACAATTCAGTGTTGATATTTGATGTGTTTTTAATGATGCGCATGTAGTCTGCGTTACTATTCACAGGAGTTGTGTAACATTAAACTGGCATTATTGGTTTTCCTTTGCTGGCTAGAGACAGAGCAAGCTGTAAACACATCACTGACAGTTTGTCACCTTGTAAAGTCGTTACAGTCAAAGTGTTTACACACGGTTTACACAGAAGCAGCATTATGATAACATTCATTTGGAGTTGTTTGTTAAGTGACCTAGTTAATGCAAGTCTAATATTCACTTTAAGCCCTAATATGTTTTCATCTACTCCTGGGGGAAATATTTCTGCTGGGGTGATGGCGTACACCTGATTTACACTTCAGGTTGATCCCAGTGTCTTTGCTGGAAAGTGCTGCTCGATGCTGCTGTGGATCACCTGAACTGAATTTAAATAGTGAACGAGCTGAGAGATGAGAAAACGCTCCAGAGCTGTTTGATCATTTTCTATGGATTCATCACTGTGAGCGTACAGTACTTTCTCTCATTATTACACACTGTCATCTCATCTGCTGTTAATACAAAGATATTGATTAGTGCAGCAGCTTTAAACGCCCACTTAAGGATTTATTCACAATATGTTGTGATTGTAATTGAGCCCATCTGTAAATGAATCTCCTTCATGCTTTTGAGACTCGCGAATACTTGTTTAATGTTCCTCATTGAAAGACCTCAACTCTCGGCTCAGTGCAGCACTTTATATTTGTGCACTTTGAATACTTAAACATCAGTTGTTAAATCATTGTTATATCGTCCATATCGTTGTACCAATGAGGAATGTCCTTTCCGTTCTACATGACCGCGAACACTGCAGCGCTGCTCAACACCCTGGAAACCTGCCAAAACCTCACGCACACACACATATACGCATGCACGCACTCACAGCCTTGAAGGTGGTGGTCAGAGCTGTTTCTGCCACTGTCAGCAGATGAGTTATTGTGTTTTTCAGTGCTGATAAGATTTGGGATCATGTATCTAATTGCTCTGGTTTTACTTGTATTACCTCTCTGTTGCTCATCATCAGCCTTGAGCTTCCCCTAAGTTTGCACAAATTCAAACATGATTGAGATTTTTTTTTAACTTGCAACTTCTCTCTTTCCATGCACAGCTGAGTGCTTCAGGTCTTCTGGTGAATACTGAGCTGAGTGTCGGAGCGGCGATGGCCTGTTTTCTAGCACAGGAAGGGGCTGACATCAACTATGCCAACCACAAGGGCAAGAGTCCACTGGACCTTGTTTCAGACACTGCAATGCTGCAGGTCATCAAGAGCTTTTCTGAGAAGCACAGGTGAGTTATCAGCAAAAAAAATAAAAATGGGCTGAACAATTATGATTTAACACATTTTCTATGTTCCATCAATGAACCATTGATCAATGAATTGTTGTTTTGCCCTTGTTTAAAACATTTAGTTCATTTTTAAATGTAACGTGGCTATGGGGAAAGTATAGGTTAGGAATGAGCTGGTTACATATTTGGTATCAATCTGATACTGGTCAATTAATATCAATCAGGTTATCGATAAGAAAATTCAAATCCTATCCTTTCCCAAAACTCATCTAAATGTTTCATGAAGCACAGTCTGTAAAAAGTGCTTATTTCTTCTTTACGGGAGCAGAATATTTGTAACAACATCACATTTCTGAAATGGTTGGTGGAAAATGCATCTGCACAAATGTGTTATTACTACTAGAGCTTAGTAGTTTAAAAGATGTAAAAATAATGCCAGACTGATTTATGTAGATACTGGACATTGGTATTGGTATCAACAAAAATAAATGGTATCAAGCCATCCATGGCATAGGTGTAAAAGTTACTTTTATAAAGACACTTGAAACTAGATTTAACTGTCAATAATACTGTTATTTATCTATTATTTATTGTAATTCCTATTTTTTTTTTGTATAGTTTGTTTGATTTATTTGATTGGTTTACTGTTTTAAGTTATCTTTTTGATATTATTTGACTGTGTAAAGCACCTTGGGTTACATGACATTTGCTATATAAATGAAGATTATTGATTATCTGACCACTGCGTTTTAGGTTGCAGCGTCTGCAGGCCATCACATCTGGACAGGGCCTGAGCAGTGCAAGCATGCGGCGGGTTCACACTACACCCAACACCATGACCAACCTGGTTCTCCCTACACCGCCGGGGCCCAGTGAATGCCTCATCTGCTCTGAGCTGGCTCTGCTGGTTCTCTTCTGCCCCTGCCAGCACAGCGTGGCCTGTGAAGGTGCGATTAGATAACAATAATAATTCAGTCATATACCATTTATATAGACATTATCAATGTAAAACCTCTTGTTCCTGGCTTAATATTTACTGTGTGTGTCTTTACTGACTTGGTCCTTGTTGAAACAGAATGTGCCCATCGAATGAAGAAATGCATCAAATGCCAAGTCACAATCACGAAGAAAATTAGACAAGGTAAGACTAAGCACACTTCTGTTATACTGTATTTTGTATTTAATGCCGACATTAGCTGGATTTTTTAAAAATACGATAAAATAACATTCATGTCTTTTATTCTACTGCTGTTTAGCAAATGTTGATTGATTTGTCATTCATGTTGTTGGTTTCCTCCCCGTCAGACCAAACGGAGGTGGACTGCAGCCCTGGAAATGAGAACTCTGAGCAGCACAACCTGCTGGAGCAGCTGCAGTCCCGTTACCGCCAGATGGAGGAGCGCATCACCTGCCCCATCTGCATCGACAACCACATCAAGCTGGTCTTCCAGTGCGGACATGCCTCCTGCATCGACTGCAGTGCTGCGCTCAAGACCTGCCCGATCTGCCGGCAGACCATCCGGGAGCGGATCCAGTTGTTCGTCTGAGCTTCTCTGTTTCCTCAGCTCTTAACGGCCAGAACTGGGATGTCCGAGGAGGCTGGAAAGGAGTGAGGGTGAGGATGTGAGGGGGTGCGCAGCCGTTTCCTTTTGAAGACCCAGAAACCTGTGTCTGCCTGTCACACCCTCCTGCTCATCCTCACCACACACAGTCAATTACTCACTCTGTCCGCGTTGCTTTACTATAAGACGCTGTGTTACATCGTCCTCTGTTTGTTACATTTTGAGTAGTTTCCCTCTCTCGAGCAGCGCAGGCAGGAAAGCGTTGATTATGTTAACTGTTTTGTTGCCGTCAGTTCTGGTTCTCCCGTCGAGCTCAACAGGAAGTGGACGAGGAGAAGTTACCTCGTTGATAACACTGGTAAGCGGGGAGAAGGAGGTCCTCAACATCCTCATCTCCGCCTCCTCTAATCTGTCCAATCTTTGCTGCTTTAAGGGGATGTCTGTTACCCATCATCCTCTCTGGCTGTCTGCCCTCCTCTGTTTACAAGGCTGCACAGAATCAGTCCCCATGTTCTCGCCCCCTTGGCCTGTCCTGTGAATTCTGTTTGCTCTCATTTGTAATAATCTCTTAATAATCAGTGTTAGTCTCTGCAGAGGGAGTTGCTATAACTAAAGGCTCTCTTCATGTTCCCCAGCCACTCGCTGTATGCAAGGGGAAATACACACTATATATGCATGAGTATATGCATATTGTAAAGCTGAAAATGACTGTGTCGTCATGGGTGATTTGTTGTTGTTGTTGTTTTATTTCTCTCTCGTTACATTTGTGGTTTTTAATGTACGGATAAGTACAGAGTTTTATTTATGTGTGAAAGGTGGTGTTACTTAGTAATGTCCTTTTCTCTGTTGGTGTTTGCTTGGCAAATGTGTTATTGTTTCTACTGAAATTCACCCCAAGCCTATGTCCTCTACTCAGGGTATCAAACTATTGAAAGCACTTGTGATATCCATAAAAAGGTTGAAGAGCCCCCACATATGCTGACACACACCTCCATACACACACACGAACACAGAGCTAGTTTGTCAGGTAATTTTAGTGGAGGGTTGTGGAAAGAAAAGGTCATTTAAAAACAACAAAAACACATTTTATGAACCCTAAAGTGTTGTTTTTTTTATTACTTTTATTGGTGAAATGAATGTTTGCAGTTAAGTTTCTGCAACATAACTGTCATTCTACTGCATTTTATTGCAAAACAAAAGCATCCCAGAATCACCACTCTGCTGCATTTCGGTTTAACTTCAGACAGAGAGCATTGTCTTAGACTGACCTCAGTCATGTGACGGGTGTAGGGATCCCAAATGAATACCAGGTTATTGTAAAAAAGAAAAGAATCAAAAGGGCAAAAAAAGTCTTGATGTTGGATCTGTAGTTCCTTGTCTGCCCTCTAAGTTGAGTCAGTTCAGAGAAAAAAAAACCCTCTCTTTCATCTGGAGGTCAGGATTGTACACCATCATCTTCATCATCATCATCGTCATCATCCTTTCTAATGTCTTGGTGTGTTTTCTTGAAGGGCTTATGCATATGAGAAAAAAAAAAGTTTCTATTTTAAATCTTTATTTAATTTTTATTTTCTACACTTAACTTCCAGAAACAGGAGTTTTGTTTTTTTTCGTCTTCATTAGATCCCAAATTTTGGGAGAGCCAATGTTAAAGATGTACATTTGAATGTCGGGGTGGGTGGGTTGGGGGGATGTATCCTGTCTTACTCTGCCTTTTTATGTGTACAGAAAACGATGTAAGAGAAGGAACTGGAGAGAGTGAGATGCGTTTTCCATGAGGAAAGAAAGTTTTACATCAGTGCCAAATCGCATGAGGATGTGCATGGGCATGAACGCCCGAATTTATCTAAAAAAAAAAAAAATTTGCAGCGTGAAGTTCAACTAAAAACTGTTAAGCTGTTAACGTCGTCGTTTGGTTTTAGTTCAAAAGCAGACAGTTCTCTTCGGCCCACTTGGTTACATTACTGGCATTAGCATTTGAGCTAATGGCGTTAGCCTCCTAACGCTAGCTTATAGTGTCCTCAGTGACAGGTGATACTTCTCTCATTTTCAAAACATCATCAGTCCCATATTGTTTGGAGCTTTTTACGAGTATATATATTTATATTCTGTGAGACATTATCAGTCGAGCACCACGTTTCTTAAAAAAAGAAAAACAACAATTGCACCATTTTGAGGATTGTCCATTGGTGTTCTAAGTTGATGGATCCACAGGTGAAGGCAATAACCTTTTAGAAAATGGAAAATATTTGAGTCCCCCCCCCCTTCCTCTAATGGAGTTTGCTGCGAAGGTGGGAAACAATTTATGTATAAACACACTATTAAAGCAGCAAATGTTACTATTGGTGTTTGTACAGTTCAGCTCTTGGAGTTCTGATGTTGGCCTTACTGTCCATTCCTCCTCTGTTGATGTTTTTTTCAGTTGTATTCTGTACAAAAATATTTTGCAATAAATATGGAACTGTTTTCTAAGGACTTGGGTGTAGACCTTTGATTTATTCATATTTCGTTTCCCGTAAATATTCTGAAGTCTTTTGGAAACTGATTCAGACATTCATCAAACGTCGCATGAAATGAAGAGTTCTTGAACCGTAGTTGTAACAGTGTTACCGTGTTACTGTGTTACTGTGCAAACCTGCAGGAAAACTGTCGATCACATACATTGTATCGCTCACCACCACAGCTTTGCTCAATTTGATGACAACTGAATATTGTAGTGATTTATTAAGAGACTTGTTTTCAGTAAAAACTAGTCTTATTAAAATGAGATTCTGCCTCTTTAGGACCAGGTCTTGGTCTCAATATGGACTACTGGTCCTGGCAAGGTCAGTGTTTATACCAGAAAATGTCCCAAGCAAGAACACACACACACACACACATGATTTGGTCATGTTTTTGTCACCTGCACCTACTTTTTACTTTTCATTTGATAACGATTGTTGGTATTAAACTTAACACCATTGTACCTGGTGATTCAAATGCCAAACTCATTCTGATGTCCCAATATAGATTATATGAAGATAATATTGAATATTGGAAAACAAATGTTTAAAAAAATTTTTTTTCAGAGTGTAATATTATTATTATTATTATTGTTATTATTTGATGACCTACATCATGCTCTCTCTCTTCTCATGTGTTTCCACTCAGTTCAGGTGCAACGGCAGACGTGCTGTTTTCTTTTACCCGTTTGATCTGACTGGTGTCTATGCAGCCACTCTGCTGCTGCTGCTGTGTGCCACTTCTTAGTCCTAATTGTCTTATAGCTCAGATGGCTTTGGCATATGACTCAGCGCTTTACCAGTGAAGTCTTCTCTGAGGACAGGATGTGAGTCTGGAACACGAGCACAAACACACGGCCCTTATGTCACACAAATGATTTCCTGGGGATTCACTAAACCAAAATAAATGACAACACAAAGGTTGTAAATGCAGGTGTAGCTTGTGCTTAAACAGTGTTATCGTATACAGTCAACACCGTTTGTTGTTTGTGATTATTCAGCATAAAAACTCAGAATGTCTGCACACAAAATATCTTACACATACATTTTGACTTGATGAAATCAGGAGATGTTAATATCCATATGTTATACATAATATGTCTTGGATTATAATGTACAGTATTTAACGTAAAGGTATGGTGTGTAAAATATAGCAACATTTATTTGAGTTGTAGTAAATACCACGAACCATCTGACTAAACGCTAGTCTTTCCCAAACTTATTTATATGTCATTTTTCAAGTATGACAAACTATTGTAACCCAATTTACAGCTTTTACTGTCATATCACACTTCATATTATTTTTAATAGATGAGTCAGCTGTTCCCAAGTGATTCACATTCGATAAATCAGTCATTAACTCCACTTAAATAAAGAACTGTTTGCATGTCATGTAAAACTTTTACACTCCCTGTATGACACACAGCCAAGGGCTTGTGTGGGACAACAGCGCCATCTAGTGATGATTATTTACAGGACATGAATAGTGTTTCCTTTATGTGTAAATTAAACCACACAGTTTGTGTTGGATCACTAGATTACACGTTATTGTGAGTCATGAGCACTTTGAATAAAAATATGTGACTCTTATTTTGGTGATATAAAACTGTGTTTCCATTGTACAACTTTGTTGTGTAATTATTTCATATGTTTGGTAGTTTGCCCTGAGTCTAGATGTGTGAACATGGATTCAGATGAAAATAATATTGAAGAGGCAGACGCCCATTAATACCAGTCTCAGGTTGCCTGCAGGGGGCGTAGTTGTTTACAGAAGTGCTCTGTGGAGCCATGGGAACAGTGTCACACAGTTGTTGAGAGGAGTCTTCGTTTTAAACTTAGAGGCTGACGTAACAACCATTCATGAGCACGCTCACTGATCAGCCCACAGACATTTTTAATATGCCATTAACAGTTTAGCCAAAACTCACGTCTTTTTCTATTTTATTTAATCATTGATTCATTCATTTTACATCTATACATACAGTAAACTTTGAGGATTTACCTTCTGATTTATAGTATCTGTACTCTGTGTGAGTGTGGTTTTAGGCGTTAGGACATTTGAAATGATATTCATAATTATGTTTATATAATTTCATTTGAATGAGTTCTGTATACATTAGAAAAGTGTGTGTACTTTTATTTGCAGAGCACCTTTCTTGGTGTATAAAATGCAGCTCAAACTGCCTGGCAATAAAAACAATAACAATAATAATGATGATAATAATAATAATAATAATAATTACAATAATAATTATAATAACAATAATAATAGGTCGGTTTGTTTCCATAAAATAAAATAAAATAAAATAAAATAAAATAAAATAAAATAAAATAAAATAAAATAAAATAAAATAAAATAAAATAAAATAAAATAAAAGGGTGAAAATAATTCTGGTCTAAGGGCAGGTACAGAACTTGCAGATTTTATTCATTTATTTAGTCATTTGAGGGACATTGTACATTATTCAGTGTTTTAATGTGTTGCTGGTTGGATGTTGGGAAGAGGAAGTCAAATTCATATTTGTTAAGTCCAGGTTTTATTTCCCCCAGGTCTGGACATAACAAGAACAAAATAAGAAAATATATAAAGAAGCTTATGTTGTTGTATGTGTTCCAGTTAACAGAGAAAAACTAATACCATGTGATGTAGATTGTGCAGTGTGTTCTGAGGATTCTTGCTGGTTGATATGATATTAAAATGAAAATGTAAAATGCTGTGTTATTATTATTATTACAAAGCTGTGAAAATGGATCTTGGAATGAACTCTAAAATAAACTGGAAGCCAGGGCAGGGAAGCTAAAACAGGAGTAATGTGCTCCCCTCCTTTTCTGGTGTTGGTTAAAAGTCTGGCAGCAAAGTTCAGAACAAGCTGGAGTTTGTTAGTTGACTTAACTTAAGCCAGAAAAGAGGGCATCGCAATAGTCAAAGCTGCTTGTTATAAGAGTCCATGTTTCTACAGCAGCAAACAAAGGGCCTTTTTCAGGGCAGACATTTTGACAGGTCAAAGTGGGAAGAGCATCCAAAAAATGTAAGGCCCCTCCCACTTGTCCCTCAGTGTCTTCTCTTCTGCAGTATACTGTTGGGGAGGGAAAGACACAGGAGATTCTGCACCAGGCTGTTGAGCAGCTTTTTTCCACCACAGTCAGACAGACTCCTTAACTCTCAGCACACATGCCCTCCTCCATTAACTTTAATCTGTCCCCCACTGTTTGCACTTCAAATGGACTCTTAAAGAGGCTCTTTACGTCCTCTCAGTGATGCACTTATGAATGCACTTTGTAAATATGGGCTTTCTGGCATTTTATGAACATGAATATTCTTTTTAATTATGATGACTCTTATTTAAATGAGACTACCTTTAAATGACTGATAACCATTACATTTTACAGTGATTGCTACTTATTACATTCTAAATGACTGCAATTCATTTCATTCCAGTCAGTTTAGTATGTTGTCCAAAATAATCCAAAAAAGGCATGGTTTAGTATGTGGTCCAAAATGTGACAAAAATAGTAATGAGATAGTATCCAAATAGTAATAGTATAGTATCTTGTACAAAAGCACCCAAAAAAGTCATACTTTTGTATGTCGTTCAAAATCACCCAAATAGTAATAGTATAGTATCTCGTCCAAAAGCACCCTAAAATTTCATAGTTTAGTATGTCGTCCAAAATGTGTCAAAAAATCATAGCATAGTACAGTATATCGTCCAAAATGTGACAAAAAAGTCATAGTTTAGTATGTTGTCCAAAATGTGACAAAAAGGTCATACTTTAGTATCTCGTCCAAAAGCACCCAAAAATGTCATAGTTTAGTATACCGTCCAAAATGTGACAAAAAAGTCATAGTTTAGTATGTCGTTCAAAATCACCCAAATAGTAATAGTATAGTATCTCGTCCAAAAGCACCCAAATAGTAATAGTATAGTATCTCGTCCAAAAGCACCCAAACATTTCATAGTTTAGTATGCTGTCCAAAATGTGACAAAACAGTCATAGTATAGTATGCTGTCCAAATTTTGACAAAAAAGTCATATTATAGTATGTCTTCCAAAATGTGTCAAAATATCATAGTATAGTATGTTGTCCAAAATGTGACAAAAAAGTCGTAGTTTAGTATGTCGTCCAAAATGTGTCAAAATATCATAGGATAGTATGTCGTCCAAAATGTGACAAAAAAGTCATAGTTTAGTATGTCATCCAAAACATGTCAAAATATCATAGGCTAGTATGTCGTCCAAAATGTGACAAAAAAGTCATAGTATAGTATGTCGTCCAAAATTTCACAAAAAAATCATAGTATAGTTTGCTGTCCAAATTTTGACAAAAAAGTCATAGTACAGTATGTTGTACAAATTTTGACAAAAAAAGTCATAGTATAGTATGTCGTCCAAATTTGACAAAAAAGTCATAGTATAGTATATCGTCCAAAATGTGACTAATAAGTCATAGTAAAGTATGTCTTCCAAATTTGACAAAAAAGTCATCGTATAGCATGTCGTCCAAAATGTGACAAAAAAGTCATAGTATAGTATGTCGTCCAAAATGTGACAAAAAAGTCATAGTTTAGTATGTCGTCCAAAATGTGTCAAAATATCATAGGATAGTATGTCTTCCAATATGTGACAAAAAAGTCATAGTATAGTATATCGTCCAAAATGTGACAAAAAAGTCATAGTATAGTATGTCTTCCAAATTTTGACAAAAAAATCATAGTACAGTATGTCATCCAAATTTCGACAAAAAAAGTCATAGTATAGTATGTCGTCCAAAATGTGACAAAAAAGTCAAAGTTTAGTATGTCGTCCAAAATGTGTCAAAATATCATAGGATAGTATGTCGTCCAAAATTTGACAAAAAAAGTCAAAGTATAGTATGTGTTCCCAAATTTGACTAAAAGGTCATAGTATAGAATGTCGTCCAAAATGTGACAAAAAAGTCATAGTTATAGTATGCTGTCCAAATTTTGACAAAAAAGTCATAGTATAGTATGTCGTCCAAAATTTGACAAAAAAAGTCAAAGTATAGTATGTGTTCCCAAATTTGACTAAAAGGTCATAGTATAGAATGTCGTCCAAAATGTGACAAAAAAGTCATAGTATAGTATGTTGAATAAAATTTGACAAAAAAGTCATAGTATAGTATGCTGTCGAAATTTTGACAAAAAAGTCATAGTATAGTATGTCGTCCAAAATGTGACAAAAAAGTCAAAGTATAGTATGTCGTCCAAAATGTGTCAAAAAAGTCATAGTATAGTATGTGCTCAAAAATTTGACAAAAAGGTCATAGCATGTCGTCCAAAATGTGTCAAAAAAGTCATAGTATAGTATGTTGAATAAAATTTGACAAAAAAGTCATAGTATAGTATGCTGTCCAAATTTCGACAAAAAAGTCATAGTATAGTATGCTGTCGAAATCTTGACAAAAAAAGTCATAGTATAGTATGTCGTCCAAAATGTGTCAAAAAAGTCATAGTATAGTATGTGTTCCCAAATTTGACAAAAAGGTCATAGTATAGCATGTCGTCCAAAATGTGTCAAAAAAGTCATAGTATAGTATGTTGAATAAAATTTGACAAAAAAGTCATAGTATATAGGATGCTGTCCAAATTTTGACAAAAAAGTCATAGTATAGTATGCTGTCCAAAATGTGACAAAAAAGTCATAGTATAGTATGCTGTCCAAATTTCGACAAAAAAGTCATAGTATAGTATGTCGTCCAAAATGTGACAAAAAAGTCATAGTATAGCATGTCGTCTAAAATGTGACAAAAAAGTCATAGTATAGTATGTTGAATAAAATTTGACAAAAAAGTCATAGTATAGTATGCCGTCCAAATTTCGACAAAAAAGTCATAGTATAGTATGTCGTCCAAAATGTGACAAAAAAGTCATAGTATAGCATGTCGTCTAAAATGTGACAAAAAAGTCATAGTATAGTATGATGAATAAAATTTGACAAAAAAGTCATAGTATAGTATGCTGTCCAAATTTTGACAAAAAAGTCATACTTTAGTATGTGTTGCCAAATTTGACAAAAAGGTCATAGTAAAGCATGTCGTCCAAAATGTGACAAAAAAGTCATAGTATAGTATGTCTTCCAAATTTTGACAAAAAAATGATAGTACAGTATGTCATCCAAATTTCGACAAAAAAAGTCATAGTATAGTATGTCGTCCAAAATGTGAAAAAAAAGTCAAAGTTTAGTATGTCGTCCAAAATGTGTCAAAATATCATAGGATAGTATGTCGTCCAAAATTTGACAAAAAAAGTTAAAGTATAGTATGTGTTCCCAAATTTGACTAAAAGGTCATAGTATAGAATGTCGTCCAAAATGTGACAAAAAAGTCATAGTATAGTATGTTGAATAAAATTTGACTAAAAGTCATAGTATAGTATGCTGTCGAAATTTTGACAAAAAAAGTCATAGTATAGTATGTCGTCCAAAATGTGACAAAAAAGTCAAAGTATAGTATGTCGTCCAAAATGTGTCAAAAAAGTCATAGTATAGTATGTGTTCCCAAATTTGACAAAAAGGTCATAGTATAGCATGTCGTCCAAAATGTGTCAAAAAAGTCATAGTATAGTATGTTGAATAAAATTTGACAAAAAAGTCATAGTATATAGGATGCTGTCCAAATTTTGACAAAAAAGTCATAGTATAGTATGCTGTCCAAATTTCGACAAAAAAGTCATAGTATAGTATGTCGTCCAAAATGTGACAAAAAAGTCATAGTATAGCATGTCGTCTAAAATGTGACAAAAAAGTCATAGTATAGCATGTCGTCTAAAATGTGACAAAAAAGTCATAGTATAGTAGCATGTCGTCCAAAATGTGACAAAAAAGTCATAGTATAGTATGTTGAATAAAATTTGACAAAAAAGTCATAGTATATAGAATGCTGTCCAAATTTTGACAAAAAAGTCATAGTATAGTATGCTGTCCAAAATGTGACAAAAAAGCCATAGTATAGCATGTCGTCCAAAATGTGAAAAAAAAAGTCAAAGTATAGTATGTCGTCCAAATTTTGACAAAAAGTCATACTTTAGTATGTGTTCCCAAATTTGACAAAAAGGTCATAGTATAGCATGTCGTCCAAAATGTGACAAAAAAGTCATAGTATAGTATGTTGAATAAAATTTGACAAAAAAGTCATAGTATAGTATGCCGTCCAAATTTCGACAAAAAAGTCATAGTATAGTATGTCGTCCAAAATGTGACAAAAAAGTCATAGTATAGCATGTCGTCTAAAATGTGACAAAAAAGTCATAGTATAGTATGATGAATAAAATTTGACAAAAAAGTCATAGTATAGTATGCTGTCCAAATTTTGACAAAAAAGTCATACTTTAGTATGTGTTGCCAAATTTGACAAAAAGGTCATAGTATAGCATGTCGTCCAAAATGTGACAAAAAAGTCATAGTATAGTATGTCTTCCAAATTTTGACAAAAAAATGATAGTACAGTATGTCATCCAAATTTCGACAAAAAAAGTCATAGTATAGTATGTCGTCCAAAATGTGAAAAAAAAGTCAAAGTTTAGTATGTCGTCCAAAATGTGTCAAAATATCATAGGATAGTATGTCGTCCAAAATTTGACAAAAAAAGTTAAAGTATAGTATGTGTTCCCAAATTTGACTAAAAGGTCATAGTATAGAATGTCGTCCAAAATGTGACAAAAAAGTCATAGTATAGTATGTTGAATAAAATTTGACAAAAAGTCATAGTATAGTATGCTGTCGAAATTTTGACAAAAAAAGTCATAGTATAGTATGTCGTCCAAAATGTGACAAAAAAGTCAAAGTATAGTATGTCGTCCAAAATGTGTCAAAAAAGTCATAGTATAGTATGTGTTCCCAAATTTGACAAAAAGGTCATAGTATAGCATGTCGTCCAAAATGTGTCAAAAAAGTCAAAGTATAGTATGTTGAATAAAATTTGACAAAAAAGTCATAGTATATAGGATGCTGTCCAAATTTTGACAAAAAAGTCATAGTATAGTATGCTGTCCAAATTTCGACAAAAAAGTCATAGTATAGTATGTCGTCCAAAATGTGACAAAAAAGTCATAGTATAGCATGTCGTCTAAAATGTGACAAAAAAGTCATAGTATAGCATGTCGTCTAAAATGTGACAAAAAAGTCATAGTATAGTAGCATGTCGTCCAAAATGTGACAAAAAAGTCATAGTATAGTATGTTGAATAAAATTTGACAAAAAAGTCATAGTATATAGAATGCTGTCCAAATTTTGACAAAAAAGTCATAGTATAGTATGCTGTCCAAAATGTGACAAAAAAGCCATAGTATAGCATGTCGTCCAAAATGTGAAAAAAAAAGTCAAAGTATAGTATGTCGTCCAAATTTTGACAAAAAGTCATACTTTAGTATGTGTTCCCAAATTTGACAAAAAGGTCATAGTATAGCATGTCGTCCAAAATGTGACAAAAAAGTCATAGTATAGTATGTTGAATAAAATTTGACAAAAAAGTCATAGTATAGTATGCCGTCCAAATTTCGACAAAAAAGTCATAGTATAGTATGTCGTCCAAAATGTGACAAAAAAGTCATAGTATAGCATGTCGTCTAAAATGTGACAAAAAAGTCATAGTATAGTATGATGAATAAAATTTGACAAAAAAGTCATAGTATAGTATGCTGTCCAAAATGTGACAAAAAAGCCATAGTATAGCATGTCGTCCAAAATGTGAAAAAAAAAGTCAAAGTATAGTATGTCGTCCAAATTTTGACAAAAAGTCATACTTTAGTATGTGTTCCCAAATTTGACAAAAAGGTCATAGTATAGCATGTCGTCCAAAATGTGACAAAAAAGTCATAGTATAGTATGTTGAATAAAATTTGACAAAAAAGTCATAGTATAGTATGTTGAATAAAATTTGACAAAAAAGTCATAGTATAGTATGTTGAATACAATTTGACAAAAAAGTCATAGTATAGTATGCTGTCCAAATTTCGACAAAAAAGTCATAGTATAGTATGTCGTCCAAAATGTGACAAAAAAGTCATAGTATAGTATGTCATCCAATATGTGACATAAAAGTCATAGTATAGTATGTCGTCCAAAATGTGACAAATAAGTCATATTTTAGTTTGTTTTGTTTTGGCTTCTGTACCTGATATGAAGCGATCACAAGCAGAATCTGTGGATTCTCATCGCTCTATCTTCTTTGCTCTTCTATCAATGGATTTGAAGAGCCTGGCTTCCTGTTGCATAATGGGATAGTGTGATGTCAACTTCTATAGTGAAGAGAGCCTTAACTAATATTAACTTAAAGCATGTCAAAGTGTGTGCTGAAAAAAAAAAGCCCTATGGACAAACCAAACTGTGGACTAGTGAGGGCCTGTTGTATGTCACATAGTTTCTTCTATGTACCTAGAAAGGCAGATTATGCAACTTCATCAAAAGATTTTCTCATCTGAGCGTCAAAGATTAATCTGAAATCAAAGATTATTGTCCCTACATTCACAGCTCAGACATTCACTGTGTTGACACTATTGCTTGGTTACTGGTTACTTTGTAATCCCTCCATCAGCAACACACTTTCACATACAGTAGATGTTGTTTAAACATCTTTATCACAGGCGGCATGTTTACATGAGTTGCAGTCAATATCGCACACAATCTGACTTATCATTCTTTGTTTCATACAATACAAAAGGGTCACTGTGTGATATTACACACACACACACAAGGTAAGGGTAAATGAAGCCATTGATTTCGCTCCCTCTGCTCATCATGGTGGTTTTAGTGTCATTGACTTGACTTAGCCTGTCCTCACAAGGTTGTGCCGACAGGATTTATGAGATTGACGCAGTAAAGTTGATCAGATTCATTTAAAGGTCCAGTGTGTAAAAGAAATGGTGACACCTAATGGTGAGACAGTAGATTGCAACAAACCAAACACCTCTCTGACCTCTGACCCCATGCTCCCAGTATCCTTTGCTCCTCTTTGTCATCTGAAGTGAATGCAGTGATCACATCAAGTGTTTTGGTAGATTTGACTCAAAACCAGCACTTCAAGATGAGGTGGCTCTGTTTACACTGTCACTACACATCTGTTGTTCCATCAACAAGTTTCGCCGCATCGGTTGCTTTTTTGATTCCACGCACAAACAAAACAGTGGAGTATGAGTGGAGCAGTTGCAGAGGATTTGCTGATGTGGTGTGTGTCAGGAAACCGTGTTGTTTGGGTGGAGGGAGATGGTGTCGCGGCTTCATTGTTTCATGTATGCAGCGGCCGACGTTTCCACACAGATCATCTTACTTCTCTGACACGTTCAAAAGAGCAGATGCTGGTTACAAGAAAAAGAAAGTCTTTCGTTTCAGAGCATCGTTTAAAAAAATGTCAGACCTGCCAGATCAGATAATTTCAGCCAGTCAATAAAATAAGACAAAAGGACAAAGATAAGAGATGAACAAAGGAAGCAAGTAGTGACACCGTCTATTCCCCGCTCTCTTCATTTCTCTGACACTCTGTCTGTATGATGTTAGTTGTAGGTTTTTTTTATATATCCATATACATTTTATATACATGTGTATGTATATATATATATATATATATGTATATGTATATATATATATATATATATATATATATATATATATATATATATATATATATGTATATATATATTATTCCCATAGAATTTACAGATCAGGTGTCCTATGAGCCCAACCAGATATTTTTATTTTGCTCCATCTTTGTACCATCATGACACCGTTTATATATTTTCTTCTACTGTGTACGTAGAATATTTTAAAAACCATGAACATAAACAAACACGTGTCTGACGGTGTCTTCTGGCCCTCTCATTCTCCATATTTAATCCCAGATTTACAGACTGGAGATGAGATTCGATGACATGGACCTTTTACATTGAGCCTTGCCTTGTTTTTATACTGTGTGTTTGACGATGAGATTGCACTGTACACTGTGTGTTGAGCCATGGATGTCAAAGATAATCATCTGTCATGACAGACATTAAAGTTCTTCTGAATCTGATTCATTTTATGCCCACTCTAATGAAACAACTATAATCATAGCAGAGCGGCTGCAGATAAAAGACAAAGGTTAATCAGATTTTTCACCTCAAACAACCCAAATGATTCAGAACTGCGCTCGTGTCCTGTTAAAGGTGAGCAATATTAATGTCCTGACTATTGGCAGTCGCAGTCGGATCTTTGTCATTGCTGGTTAATAATTAATCTCCCTCCATTAAAAAGCAAGCCACATGTACAGTAAACATGAGCCATACAGGAGCATATGTGTTGTATTTAAAATGTGGAGCCTGTTCACATTCACAGGTGAGATGTAGAAGAAGCATCTTGTTTTTCTGTCTCTCAGCCTCCCGGGCTGTCGGCAGATGCCTGGTTGCTATGATGGGATTCCCACTGATGCAATATCAGCCACTTGGCTCGGCTCTCACATGAGCGGTGGCTAATTTTGGTCCCAGATGTTTTGCTCTTAAGTTCTTTGTGTGCTTTCATAAAATACAGATCACAACCAGTGCTGGACAATTTACTCAGGAAGTGCTATAAGTCACTTATTATACTGTATATTAATCCTTGAAAAAAGTAATCATTAATATTAACAGCAGCAATAATTAAACCTCAAACTATTAAGTACAAATAATTCAAGTCAAATTGGTTAAAATTGACATAAATGGAGACAAAAATTTAGGAAATGACCTCAACAAATACAAATATTAGAAGAAATGTGGGAGAATTGAATTAAACTGACAACATATGTAAATGATAACTCATCATATGATAAACTATAAGTGCTTTATAAATCATTAAAGACTTACAAACTCATTAAATAATAATAATTATTTTGTAATTGTTTGTTGTAATTTTTCACTTTTTCCCTGTTTATTTAGGAACATGTTTAAGTATGCACACAATGTATATGTATACTGTATGTGTGAGGATATGTGCTGACATATTTATACATCATTATTATCTTTTTAAAAGTTAAGTTTAAAGGTACAGTATGTAACATTTTGCATGAACATTAATTGTTAAAGTTGCATGTTGCAGGTACATTTCCCTCACCTCACCGTTCCCTTCCAAGTGTGTTGAAGAAACTACATTGACTTCAGTTTGCATCAAAACTCAAAAGATGTTTAGTTTGTCCTTTGTGGGCTACTGTAAAGTCGTCTGTAGAGCTGACCCTGCTCTTGATATAAATATATGGGCCTTGTTATGGGGTAATGAAAAACAATCAGGTTACATACTCGTAAATATGTTAATATGCCGGATTATAGCCAAATCTGTCATCCCTGGGCAGGTAGATGGATTATACTGACATTTATATGTTAAAAAAACAAGAACAAAACTAGAAAAATTGAATTAACAGTATAGAGACGAAGCAGCATGTGTTGACTGTGTCCCAGTTAATGAAGACGGATTAACTAACTAAACATTTAATGAAACGAGGTCAACCAGGCAAATAGAGAGCATAAGATTGAAGGTTGCTAAAACAACTTCATTCCACTTTAAACGCTTGTGCGTGGCAGTGCATCACCTGAACAGACATGTTTTTGACGTATAGCCTCCTTTTAACTCCCTGCAGACCGACCCCACCTTTGTGTTCCTGCTTAACACTTCAATAGCCTGCCCATGCCACAACTCGTGAGCCCCCCCCCCCCCTCCATCCTGCCCTCATTGTAGTTTACCTGCTGTTGGCTCGGCCCAGAGGCCTCTGTTACAACAGATTTGTTAAGAAGGTGCTCATTACATTTCCTATAGGAGAATACAGCCCATATGTAGAGAGACTCGCCGCAGCAGATGGGTAAACTGGACGGGAAACAGGTTAATTAACGGTGATTACACCCAGATGACATGAGCTGCCTTTTCTTTGGAGATTACACAAAATTCTACGCTGGGGGTTTAATATACAATCTGTTGAGTGGTTTGAGAACACAGACATATATATATATATATAATAATGGGCCTCGTTCCTCCTGAAGCAAACTAGAAAATTAGAGTTTAATGAATATCCACTAGGGGGCGACTTGTTGCAAAAAGAGCCTCCACACGCAAACATAGCAAACTTTACTCGAGCAAGTGTACATTTAAAATGTATTCATTCACAGACACAGAGACAGAATGAAGAAAGTCAGGGTGAAGAGGGGAAGAAAATAAGAGAAACACAAGACAAGGAAGACGACAACGAAGATAAGCGACAGAGAGAGGTGGAAAACTCCAGGGATCAAATTCTTTTGCTGATCCCTCGTCTCACTTTTCTTTGACACACTTCAGCAGACAGAGGTGTTGTCTTAGTCCTGTCTGCTGTGGAAGCCAGTTTTGCATCTTGGTTTGGTTTGAACAAAAGACATCAGGGAGAGACGAGGGTGCGACAGAACAGCCTTGTCTCCTGCAGCCGTTTCTGCATCCGCTCAGTCAATGCAAAGTTATTTGCATAGGAAAATACAAGCGAAGGTTTTGTTGATGTGCAAACCATTACTGAAGAATTCAGTTTGGAAACTGACACTGATACTGAGCTATTTCATACTCCAGAGGTGGAACGAGGACTAAATATTCAACTTAAATAAAAGTACTTTGACTTGAAATAAATGTAGTTAAAGTACAGGTAGTCTAAATCTACTCAAGCTGAAATAAAAAGTAGTTCATTTAAAATGTACTCTTAGTAGAAGTATTACTACAATCCAAATAGGTCAACAGTTTTTCACTAAAATAAAGAAAAGTACAATAGTTAATAGATTTTAAAAGTACACACAACTACACAACAACAGTGAGGAAAGTACATTTAATGTGTTACTTTCAAGCGTTCTGTGACTCTTTCCTTGAAGAATGGTGTGAATATGTGGCTTCAGCCGTTTTACTACACTGATTTGAAACAACAGTAAAACTGGTGAGTGACAGTATTGACTGTGGAAATCTGTGGGCCGTTCATTCTGAAGCCGCCAGTAACGTGATGTGGAAAAGAATGAAATAAGTAAATAATAATGTGATGGGGAACAGAATGAAATAAATAAATAATAACGTGATTTCAACTCAGCCTCAGTTACAGGTCTGAATGTTGTATATGTACAGAACATGTCTTTCTACTCACAGACGCTGACTGATTTGGCTCTGATGCAAATATCAACTGAAAATGACGTTGAGGGGACTGCAGAGAAAAGACATTTGCCTCTCAGTGCCTGTTCACCTGCTGAGCCTTTATGTCCAACGAAAGTCTCATTATTCTGCAACATTAGTAAATAAATATAATGTAATTAGGGTGAGTATTACAATGGTAAACTTAGTTTATATGTTTTCTGTCACTGTTAACATCATAATACAAGCCATGCAAATACATTCAGTACCACCTGGGGAAATATTCAGCTCTCAGAGTAACACCATTATTACCAGAGAACCATGGCACTAGATAATAGGATCAGTTTGAACTGTGTGCACTGTGTTCATGCAGCACTAAAAAGCTGGATACACTTAATCCGGTCTTTACAGATCAATCAGTCAAATCAAATAATTATTTTTTTTCGAGAGCACATTTAAAAAATAACCAAGGTTGACAAAAGGTGCTTATACATTATGTAAATAATATGAAAACATGACAGGGTTAACTCTTGTTGAGTCATGTGCAAGACTTTGGAATAAACCGAGAGCTTAAGACAGTTAGTTGGTTTTACTTCCATCGTTTTTTCCTGGCAACACTGCAAATGCCTTTCAGGAAAGTTTGTACAAAAATGAGGTTAATCACATCTCCATGACAACAGTGATGCAATGTTGCTGCAGTGTGACTTGACTTGTCTTAAAATGAGGATTACTCTGTTGATGGGATCATCATCAGGTGCTGGATGAGTAAAGTTCTAATGCTGCTGTTCCAACTGTGACCTGAGCTGCTTCTAGTCTTTAACCCTTAGCGCTCCCTTAGCCCTCAGGTGCACCTGTGGTAAATTACCGTGGGAATAATACATTTATATGGACATCCTGCTGCGTGTGTGTGTGTTTATAGGTCACACTTCATGCTTTAATCCGATTTTTAAAGGTTTGAGTACTTTTTTTGCTCAGGTGTGTTTGTATAGTTGGTGAAAATGGAAAAAAATGTAATCAGATTGTCTATAGGTTATCCTGAAAAAAAAGATACAAGACACTTTATTGCCCATAATATCTTCTTATAAGCTCTCTATATACGTAGTAACATAGTAATGGGAAAAAAACTAAGTTCTAAGGGTTAATTTTGCTCAGCACAGAGAGATGGAAGTGATAAAAAAAGAAGCTCTTACACAAGACAAGAGAATAAACAAGGGTATTTCCCTTAATGTTGAACTGTTCCTTTAAAGTGCTGTCGGAAAACCGGAAATAAGCCGGAGAACCTGTCTCTGCAGTGCAGTTCCTCAGTTCCTGTGTGTGTCATCAGCACACACAGGAACTGCACTATTTACACACCTTCTCAATGAATAAAGCTTTAGGTTATGTGAACACATCCATGCTTCTGATCACTTTGTTAATATGTTGTATGATTGTAATAACACATTGTGTACACACACACACACACACACACACACCTGTCTTTGAAGTGTGTGTGTGTGTTGGCGTGGTCTCTGTCTGCAGCCCCCCCACCCCACATGAATAGAGTCGGGCCCTGCGCAGTCGACAGCTGTCTCCTTTGAACGAGCAAAGACAAAAAGCCTTAAATCCAGCAACCTCCCTCTTTCATGTGTTCATCTGATACCACTCTGCCTCACCTCACTGGCCCGAGGCAGCGGCTTGTTGCCGCACTGCGTCCTGCCAGTGGACACGAGAGGGTGAGGGTGAGACGAGAGGGAAGAGGGTGAGAGCGTGAGAGGGTGAGAGGGTGAGAGGCCTTCACTGAGAACAAAGTGCAGCTGTGACCAGAACTCTTCTCACTGTCGCTACTGATGTTGAACCAAGGGTGAAGACATGAACATTTATTGTGTTATATATGACCTGGAGTCATGAGGGGCTTAAAGATATAATATGTAACATTTCTGCATTAAAATATCCAAAAATAACAAGGCTAAGGTGTATATTAAAGAGTAGTGGACTTACACTTTCGGTGAAATCATTCAAACAGTCTTTAAATCCGTACCAATACAGATTTATTTTCAAAGTAGTGGATCATTTCATTTTGGTCACCTTTTAATGACGTCATCCACTTTACCATGTCTGCTATTACAACCAGGACGAACCTCTTACAAAACATCCGAGTGAGGAAGGAAATATCCTACTAGTTAGTTGTTGGATAGTAATAAGTACTAAGTATAGTTGTCTTTTGTTTTTCCATTTTTAGGGTGTTTTTATCACTAGTGGAACACGACCACCTACTGCAGACGTCATCAAGCTAGATCTTTTCTGATTGCTTTGATTAAGAGCAGCAAAAATGATAAGCGACTATGTTTAGGTGAAGTTTCAGACAAACAGACTGACATCAGTTTTTCACCTGCAGGCTTTTCGTTGCTGCGAATAAAACTTTTACTCAACAGAGAGAGAGAGAGAGAGAGAGAATGCTGCTGCTCATGATATAAAAACAAAATGCTATTTCATGATCATTTTGTGAATCCATTTTATTATGAAATTCTTTTCCTTCCATTTTGATGCTCATTTAAAGAGTGAATAAGTAAAAACGTGATTTAATGCTGTGGGTTCGTGGGGTTTGATGCTGATGAAGACTCATCCAAATTCTGGCAGCTGTGACGGCAGCATGCAGCTGTGCTGTATGCATGTGTGAGTGTGAATGGGTGAGAGGCAAAACTGGAATGTAAAGTGCTTTGACGCCATGAGATGAGAAAAGTGCCTCAAACGCGTGTGTTTTGTTGGTTTTTTTCTTTGTATTTGTGTTACCACAAGCCACATGCTCACTGCATGTGAACTGGTGTTGAGAGCGTATTTTAAACTATACATTCCACAGTCACAGTCACATGGATCATGTCCTAATTCAAGTTGTTTTATTTATATTACCACAAAGATTAAGACAGACAGACAGACAGACAGACATAATCTGGATAAGGATTCAGCCCACCGGGCTCAACAGCACACTTTTGCCCTGGGGCCTCCCAACCTGTTAATCCGGCCCTGCTGGAGTGAGACACACAAGTTATGATATTTTTAGAAACAGTCAATATTGTAAGCATAGCCACTTATTTTTGTGTTACTGCTTTTTAAACCACGTTATAATACGTTGGTGAAGTTCCCCTGAATGTCCAGGTTTATTTTCAGCAGCAGTTTGTGCGTCTCTCTGCGTGTGTGCAGCGTGGGAATACACCGCTACACACACAGAGAGTCGCGTTTCTGTGTGGAGCTGATTTGACAAAGTGAAAGACTTTTGTTTCTATTGAAAAGTTACAAACTACAGCTTGAATAAGACATGTATTGATGATTTCCTCAGTGAAGGAGAAGCAGCTCGCAGTAACAAAAGCATTTATGTTGGCTGTGGGTACAAAGGTACACTTAAGGAGGTCTTCTCTTCCCTGTGCCTCCCATACACCTCATGCACTCTGAGGAAAACAAAAAGTTAGATGAAAGCTAAAAATAGGATCTTCAGAGGAAGAGCTGGGAGTCTTGGTGTGTGTGTGTGTGTGTGTGTGTGTGTGTGTGATAACCCGGGCAGACTGACTGCCTCCCAGTCACTGAGGGTAATTAGAAAATCCTCAGGGCAGGATCTCTCTCTTTCTCTCTTTTTTTTCTCCCTGTGTGATAGTGCGTGCATTTCAGCAGTGCAAAAGGCCCAACGCTGTACCAGGCAAAGGTTTCCACCAAACGGTTCTTGCATAACTCAGTGAGTGATAACACCGGTGCATTCCTCTCAACACACATCACAGCTGCCAGCATCTTTGCCTTTGGTTTTTCCCTGTTCACAGTTAAATAGAGTCTGCCTCACAGCCCCGGGATGAGCTGCAGAGAACAGTTTCTCACACTCAGGCGTTCAGCTGGTGATAGGACTTAAGGCGTTGTGTTTGAAGATCCTCTCCCTTTGCCCCGCTTTGTCTCGAACAGACGGAGAGGCTGGGTGATCTGCGAAGGGCACAGGTCACAATCGAGGGCACAGGTCACATTCGTCAAGAGGTAGGTCATCTGGGGTTAAAGCTGAAGGTGTTCCCACATCTACTGAGTATCTGTATCCTCCAACCTGAAAGGCGCAAAAAGGGGACTGGAGGGGAAATGTGCAGACTGAGGTTCTGTTGGCAGAATTCTTTCATGTTTGTCTCTGAGAGGAAAAGAAAGAAAAGAACGCTTGTCACTGGGATGCAACTGCAGAGCGAGACTTACTGAGTGCAGTCTGCTCAGAAAACTCACAGCTTATGTTGATTCAGAGCCACTTCCTGAACAATCTGGGATTAGCCACTATCAACACACTGCTGTGTACAGTTTACAGACTGTAAAAACACCTGCATCACACCAGGTCAGTGCATACACTCCACCTGTACACTTCAACAGCTGGCTCCTGCACTCCTATAGGCTCTCATTGGACTCACACCTAGCCGCTTCTCTCTGATTGGGCCAGGAGGACTAGATGAGCCCAGTGTCGGGAAACTACGATGTTGACAGATTGGCACCCAAATCTAAAGGGTGTGTTTGGAGGGTTGTAAAACCCTGGCTGAGCTTGGAGAAAGCTGCCGTTGAGCTGCTGGAGCGTGCGTTAATGTGTAGCTCTTCACAGCGACAGCTCTGGGCTGCAGCTAATGTTTAGGCCTGTGGACTTCGACACTCGTTTCTGCCTCATTCATACACCAGGAATTAAACGTGTCGATCATTTACTTTGCACACTGACCTGAATGAGTTCAGGACAGATTCAGAGCCATTTAGGATCAAAGCTGGTGTAGAATTTTTCCACAGTGGGATGATGGTGTGTGTGTGTGTGTGTGTTTTAGCTTCAACATATAAACCCAACATGGTAAAAGCATGTAGACTAGTTTTTCCACCAGGCTGGGTGGGGGACGTAAAGTGTGAAATTGTATGTTATATTTCTGACATTTAATAATATTTTTAAGATCATATAAGAATCTAATGTTGATTCAGAGTCACTTCCTGATAAACTTGACTTGAAATGAATAAAACTATTCTTACTTGGCAAGATTTCTACAACAAACTGTCATAAGTTAACAACTTGTAACAATGTGTATCGTCAAGTTGAGTTTACTCTCATTGTTAAGGAAGCGGGTGAACTTTCATTCCTATGTTTAATCCCCTTGAAATGTGTGACAGTGTGGTGAAGACTGACTCATTATGCACCGTCACTAATACAACATGTGTTATTTAACAGCTGTGTAGCTGTAAATTATTGCTACACTTTGGGCTCCTGCTGTTTATAAGACATATGGCGACGTAAATGCACAAAAAAACCTAATTGGCGCAGCAGAAAATCAATTTCCTCCTTTTTCATAAATTACAGTTAGTGAACCGGAGCATTGTCAGCACGAGGGACAAAAGTATGCACACTTTCAAGAGCACTTTCTTTTCAGCTTGTTACAGTCAATCAGTGTTTCCCTCCTCTGTTTCTCAATGCAATTCAGAGGAGGTTCCGACCGGCCATAATAAGCTTTCATAAATCAATAAACACAATCTGTAAGAATCTCTGCCTCCCCCGAGTTTTAAGATCCTCCCTGTTAAATATTTTTTCTCCTGTGAGTGGGCAGGTTCACCTCTGTGCTGAGGTCAAACGTATATTTTGGCAATAGCATTATAAAGAGCAGTAAATCTCCCTGAGCTATAAATCTCATTTAATTGCAACCTTCTTGGGTTTTTTAAACGCCAACAGTCGATGATAGGAAACTTTTTTTCCCCTGATTTATACATTGAAATACTGTAGAAACATAAAATAAAAACAAAAAATGTTCGAAGCAGCTTTTTTTTTTGTACAGATAAACACTTACCAGCCACTTTATTAGGTACACTGTATCATCTGTTTGTGATTGCAAAAATCACAGCAGAAAACCACATGGCAGCAACTCATTTAGTATGACTTCCTGAAATTTAAACTGAGCATTAGAATGGGGAAGGAAAGTGTTTTTAAGAACCTGTTAATCTACTGGGGATTTTCATGCACGACTGAAGAACACCAGAAGACCTCACTGTACCCCTGAATGAGAATGAAAGATGAGTGATAGAAAATGTGCTGCACAAAGATGTGCTGTATGAAAGTATGTGTGAATGGGTGAATGGCAATACTGTAGTGTAGAGCAGCTTTGAGCGTCATCAAGACTAGAAAAAGGGCTTTATAAATACAGAGCGTTTACCAGCGTGATTGACAGCTGGTATCAGCCTGCGCGTGTTTTAGAGCCAAACAACAGTTTTTATAAACACTCGTATCTGATCTGGCTGATTTTGGATCATGGAAAAGTATCCGACTTTTATTTTTTTTTTCTGTTCTTCCTGGAACGCTGCTGCTTGAGATTCTGGTAACGAGGAGTTTAGAGGCTCACCACCCTCACACATGCCTTGTTATCAATCCACAGAGCAGCCCATAATGATCCCTCAAACCATTAACCCCTAACGCAATAAAGTGCTAATATTTTAGCATTAAGGTATTTAGGTAGAAAGTGTCTCTTTCGTATTTAATATGAAGTGCAGTTAGGTTGAATAATGCATCGCTGCATTGTTTTACAATGACAGCAGAGAGAGGGTGATGTTTACGGTTGGACAGTGACTGGAAAATCTGTCCTAACATGGCGATTGTTTTCAGTTAAGCAAATGATGCAGGAAGGGCAGGTGGGAGTTCTGCTGGGAAACATGGTCACATGGTAATTACACACTGATTATGCAGTACATTCTGTTTTAATACAGATTTTTAAAAAGATGCACTTGCATGTTTTACTTGATTTCATTTCATTGACTCTATTCATTTTCTTGAGTCACTTGAATGAAATGTCTGTTTTTACTTTTGGCACGGGCTTTACCTGACACACAGAGGAAGAGTTGGCAGTTCAGGTGCAGGTGAAGGCGTTGGGTGGTTGAGGGTTTCTTGGTAACTGGTCCCACTGAGCCACTTCCTGACTCTGTGTTCACCTGAACCCATCGTCCCCAGAGAACCTACACATCATAAACATGTCTTGCATCATTAGCAGGCCCTGCTGTTATCCTGCAGCCAGACCCCATGATACACTCTGTGGGAGAGATCAGTCATTACTCACACACACACACACACACACACACACACACACACACACACACACACACACAGTGTTCTCTACATGGCTCATATCAAACAGCAGCAACACACCTGCACTGGAAGGTGCTGCATTACAAAGTTATAACAGGAAGTGCTATCTCATATTTACAACACATCACAGAAGCAAATGAATTTTTTGTTTTAGTTTTTGAAAATGTAAAATGTTCCCATTGAGGAATTTGTCCCAATCACTACCTGCTGTGAATGTAATCACTTGAAATGATGAAATACTGCTGAGTAGATAAAGATGTATTGCATATATAATATATTTCATACATTTATATATATATATATATATATATATATATATATATATATATATATATATATATATATTATTCATAAAAGTGATCAAATCTATCTTACTCCCAAATAAGCTAATAAACGACATTTTGTGTGATTTACTTAAATCTCCTTAAGATGAAGCTCTGTGTAATTGGACCCATTGTCTCCAAAGGAACTGTATATTTCCACTTGTTGTGTCCATTGTTAAGGTCTAGTGTGTAAAATGTAGGTGAAACTATTTTCATTTGGCAGAAATTGAAAGTAAATAATAAAATAAAAGTGTACAATTACCCATATATCAGGAGCCAACTCAGTTGCCATTTTGGTTTATATGTATTTACCATAAACTAAACCTTTGTGTTTCTCCAACATACCTGGAAGGGAGGGGTGAGGTGAGGGGAAACATACAGGTAACATGTAACTACACCAATAAATGTTGCAAAATTGTACACACTGTAAACCAATTATTTATTTATAATCTTATATAGATCAATACTTTGGTAATCCATAGGAAGAAACACTAAAATCTAATTTAATCCATGTAAAATGAGTATATTTCTACCTGCTTCTTCTTTATCCTGAGAATCATGTCAGATTTTTTATCACTTAAGACAGTGTGAGAGTTTGAATCCCCAGGTTGGGAACCACTGATCCCCTGAAGAAACAACTGACTTGATGTCTAGGGGTGGGTGAAACAATTGATTTGGTGATATATTGCTGTCCTTCGTCGTGCGCCACGGCAGATATCGATATTTTAATGAACAAATGAAGGCGCTCTGTTTCACTCGCCAATGACTAGGATACTGGTGTTTAAAGCTAATCCTTATCCAACTCAAGCATCAACACTCCCTCTCCACATCACAGACCTGATCGATGTTACTCTGCCTTGCACAGCCATTGAAAGACTGTTCTGTTGTCAACATTAATAAAAATACACAACCACTGAAGGAAAAGAGATGCTCCCTCCATGTTCAATATACCGTAGACTTAATGCACTTTGTTCCCTATGTTGTGAATACATAGAGAAATCCTGCACTTTTAACTTTTCATGGACGTTTTGTTTGTCGCTATATGATCGTCTTGCCGTATATATGATGAGTACAAAATCATTGTATTGTGATATTATTGGTATTATGTATCGTGTATCGTATCGTGAGGTGCCCTGTGATTCACACCCCTATTGATAACAGAGGTACGATGTCATGGTGCCAATGAGTCAGTATTGAGCTTAGTTACAGATTTAAAATAAAAATGTGAATATTGTCTCATTACTCAGATACAGTTACATTTTATTAGATTTAGTTAGATCTAATAAAAAAAAAGATAACTCAGTAACGTTTAGGGTGTGTTTACTGAAAATGATTGGTCAGCCTAAAGCTTTATTAGGTTTACAGATATGACAGGAAGATATGAAGCCACTACATCTGTATGTAGGCTTTAACATGTGAGAAGTGGACTTCCTGTCAGTTATATGTAGCTACACCTCAGTTACAGTGTGGTGACTCATCTCTGAGTTTGTAAAAGAAAAACAATTAACTCTCAAACTTTGTTTAAAAAAAAAAATGAAAGAGTGAAAGTAGTAACCTGTTTTCATGTTTCTTATAATAACACTATATATGCTTTACTGGAAGTAAATCTATTACTAATATTATTCTCAAGCATTTTGACTGCTATAGTGAGTGAATTCACACATGGCAAATGAATATTGACCTGTTCGATTATGGGCTGTATGTAGGCCTACAGCTTCACAGGTGGCATCATCACATAATGGGCACTTTTCCTCTGTGAGAGCCATTCATACCTTTTCATGCGTAGATCGATTCAACAGACACACAAGCAAAAGCATACAGCTCTCCCTCTGAAGATCATTGTCATTCCCTACATGCTAATGTCTTAGTAAACACATCAGACATAGAGTTAATTACACAAGAACAAATAGAAAGAGTTATGGAAGAAAACAGACAGGTGTGTTTAGAGACGGTACACAGTCATAGCACCTCATAATGCCCTCAATGGACACACACACACACACAAACCCTTTACAGCTTCACAATGCCAAATTTGGCTGTGAGGCACGCAAAGGCCCATGTGCTATTTAAAGTTGGTCACAATGACTGATGACCTTGAGGTCAGCATTTACGCTCATTTCCTAAACAAACTCCAACGTCTCCACCATGAATGACTGAAACTTGACCCGACCAGCAGCTCTGCAGGTGTTTGACACTGACTGTGTGTGTGTGTGTGCGTACGTGCGTGTGTGTCGCTGTGTAAAAGTCTTTGGGGAAACAGGAGTGCACACAGAGACAGTGAACTCAACCAACAAAGGCTTTTCGATGACTTGCAGGTGACAGCGACAATGTGTCTTTGTCTCTGCACCTTATTATACAATCACACGTCAGTCCACTGAACTTTATGACTGAGTTTCAAATCATTAACTGTGCACTTCACTGAAGAAAACCAATACAACTCATTTCCTGAAACCACAGTGCGACATAAAAGAAATATGAATTACAAACGGTTTTAACCACCATCACACTGGACTGGACACAGAATGAAGAGTGTGTACTGTTGTTTTTGACGCCTGACACACTACATGCAGTTATCTACAATACATATTATCAGTGAGAGCGAGTGTCGAGGACACCGTTTGGTATGATCATGTCTATAATGACTAAACTGGCTTGTATTACATTAATGTGAACATTGCATTCTTGCAGATGCATTACATTTCCTGCGGCCTGATGTGTGTTTTGTGTTTTCATCAGTGAATATGGCAGCAGTTTGGGTGAAGTGTGTCCTGACAACGCTTTGTTTTTCACTGTTCTGTGTAAAACTGAGCTTGAGTTCTGTTTCTCTGAGGTCATCAGTAAAAAAAGAAACAACCCATGTCATTGCGTTTACTTTTGCTTTCCAGTGAAAGCTTTGTTTGACTCATACTCTTCACTTGTGATGAAACACGAACACAGCCACTACATTGTTCTTGTTTTTACATGCTTTCACTATATAAAACAGTTTCATATATTGAAAATGAAACAAAACTTCACCTGAGTGAGTCATTTTCCTTCAGTGGTTGTGCATTTTTATTAATGTGGACAACAGAACAGTCTTTCAATGGCTGTGCAAAGCAGAGTAACATCGATCAGGTCTGTGATGTGGAGAGGGAGTGTTGATGCTTGAGTTGGATAAGGATTAGCTTTAAACACCAGTATCCTAGTCAGATCCTGTTCAAGACAAGCTGCTGACTCCCCCTTACTTATTTAACTATGACCAACCGCTTTCCCTACACTTTAAAGGTCCAGTGTCCATAACTATATTAGAACTATTATAATAGTTATACAACAGAGGTGGGGGACTCGAGTCACGTGACTTGACTCAAGTTTGACTGAAGTCGCAAATTTGAGGACTTGATAACTGCTTTACTAACGTTGATAAAAGACTCGACTTTACGCTCATGACTTCAGACTCGACTTTGACTTGAGTTAAACTGCTTTTTCTTTTACAGAATATTTACATTTTCTCAAATATTGAAGAGTTAATGTTACGATTTGTTTTTGAAACAAAGAAAGCACTCGGTTGCTGCTTTTGCAGAAGTGCATACAAGCCTGGCAACCGAGCCACACCATCACTGTTATGTTAAATTTGATTCGACACTTCTAATCCCACAAAGAAAGGTAAGACAGGAAGTCAAAAGTTGGTCATGATAAGTGCTCGAAAAATGATTTAATGTTATTGTTTACAATTTAGGATATAGTTTTTTATTTTATTCATGTTATTAATTTGTGTACTTGCACTTGTGTGAACTGCTCCCATCTCTGATATACAGTGTACAATAGTTTTTGTAGTGATTTATCTGTATTTTGCTTTAAGAAGGCTGTCATCTTACCCTGCCATAACTCTGCCCTCCTGCCATTAGATGTCAATAATTCTTACATATTGAACTGGCCCTTTAACACTTTAACACAGGTAATGCAACGTATTTCACAAAAGTGAAAAGTAAACGTATTTCTAACCCTT
Organism: Solea solea; assembly: GCF_958295425.1. Taxonomy (NCBI): domain Eukaryota; kingdom Metazoa; phylum Chordata; class Actinopteri; order Pleuronectiformes; family Soleidae; genus Solea; species Solea solea. The sequence goes on along the minus strand of NC_081144.1, from coordinate 19,033,926 downwards.
GAGGTTGTTATTATACGTTGATATATCATGGGGAAGTGGACATTAATGTGTGAATATTGCAGAACATTAATGCATCGATCTCGTTGCTGGTCTCTGATGTCAAACTCATCACAGCAGCAGCAGTTTGGCTCCAGCCCAGCAGATGAGCCAAACAGGTGTGTTGTGGAATAAGATGCAATAATAATTGGTATGCCTCGCTCAGTTTCTCTATGGCAACGTGCCCCATTGGAGATTATGGGATACGACTGCGCCATCCGCACACACCAATCCCGCCCTAAATCCTATGGGACCAATTACCCACTGCTGGTGGCAGGCGGCAAGTCAGAGCACGGCTGCTCCCTTGATGATTCTCTGGCTTTGTGAAAAGAAATGAGGCTTGAGTCATCTCACAATCAGGTGAAGACAAGTGTTCAACATAGAATTTTAAATATTGTAATGTAGAAAAAAAGAAAATCCAACACTTAAAAATCACCTTCTGAATCACCTTCTGAATCACCGTCCTTATTTTCTTTATCTACCATCCACTAAGATGGTGAGAGGCCTATGCTGCCCCCCGGTAGTGAGGGAGATTGTGAGCTAATTGGTGAGAGACTTGGTAAAAATCAGTGGTTGAGAGCTGATCAGTGTAATGAGGGGCCTTTAAACATCACACCTGAGCTAAGTCCTCCAATTTCCTCAAAGACAATGTAAATCTCTGTAATTATCCCATAGTCACCTGAGCAGAAGGGCAGGCTGAGGAGACAGGTGGATAAAACAACAGAAAAGTCTGAAGAGACAGATGCTGCGCATTGACAGATAAAGCCTCTAATTTGGGGCAAACCTACAAGATAATCTGCTATTTATGGCTTAACACAGAGAGTGTGACTTTTTACAGACCATGGAAAGATTGTAATTTATTATTCATCACTGATGAATATGTTATAACACACAGTGTATAGTTCGGGATCAGTTTCATGGGCTGTCTGCTTTACAGTAGGTTTCAATTTACAACAGGACACAGAAAAGCAGAGTAAATTCAGACAGATTCATCTGAGTTGTGCGACTCTACATTATATATTTACTGGTTTAATAATCATGGTCCATGTTTGACGATGTGCAGCGGTCGCACAGTTGTCGTGTTTCTTTGTTGAGAAAGAAACAAAGCATGTCTGAGAACGTGTAAATGGTCCTGAGGCTAGAGAGGTGTAGAACCAAAGAGGCAGAGATTGAATGATAAAATGAGTGATATAATGTATACGAGCTCAGCAGCAGGGCTGGACAGAATTACACCAGATCATTCTCGGCCTTGAGCTGTTTTTTTTATTATCATTTCTGGCTGCAAACACATTAACACATATTAAACCAAGGTAGTTTCTACATCATTGTGCGCTACTGACAGCAGCATATTGCTGGATTTATTGTATATTGTATCGTGTTTCATTACTACTACTACTACTAGTACTATTACTACTACTACCACGACCACTACTACTACTACCACTACTACTACTATTACTACTACTACCACGACCACTACTACTACTACTACTACCACTACTACTACTACTACTACCACTACTACTACTAGTACTATTACTACTACTACCACGACCACTACTACTACTACTACTACTACTACTACCACTACTACTACTAGTACTATTACTACTACTACCACGACCACTACTACTACTTCTACCACTACTACCACTGTGCAGCCATTTTGGCATGTTTTAACAGGAAAACACATTAAAAATGACTTTTTTCAGTCCATGTCGGTCATGGCCATGTGACAGTGAAACAGCATGCACCCGATTCCGAGGAAGCTTCATGGAACTTGGCCATCGTTCATTTGATTATTTACACCTGTGCTTTTCCTACTGTGACCTGACAAAATGGCTGCTGAGCAAAGGGCCCTTCATCATGCACGTTCATGCGTTTGTACATATGAGTAATGTACGGAAATACATTTAACTCAAGTTCTCAACACTTAATAATCATAATAATAATTTTAGGTCCAAGTTAAAAGATGAAGTATTTGTTGTTTATATGTTTTATGAGCTAATGCTGTGAGTTGTGTAAACTGTGATCAGTTGACACAGACCCATAAAAAGCCAATACATGACTAACTACTAAAGGCCTGAATAGAGACACTGTACATGTCCAGCTTTACCGCTGACGTTGGATACTGAACACAGATAAGTGAAGGTTTCTGTAACAGCACCAGGAACAATTAAACAAACATGAGCCATTGTTTTTCTTTGCTCAGTTGATGTATCAGAAATACTGTCGATCTAAACTCTGACCCACACCTCTGCTGTCAGGTTACTGTAAAGACGAATGCTTATGAACCTGTTAAACTGTTCAGCAGTCCGTTGAATTGGTAACTGTTTTTACCCCGAGCAAGACTGTACTTGTCACAGGTTTGCCCCTGCTCATCTGTTTGTCCCTGAGACAGCTGGTACTGCAGGTACATCCAGTACACAGAGTAAATCAATGAATCAGCAAAGACATAAAACTGAGAACTCAAGCTGTGGTGTGTGTGAGTGTGTGTGTGTGTGTGTGTGTGCCACCATCCATCACTCAAACCAAAACTATAAAATGGAATGTTTAAAAACAATTAAAGAATATATATATATATAGATATATCTATATATCTATATATATACATATATATATATATATTTAAAAAACACAGTTAAAATGTAGTTACATCATGGAGAGTCTGTGAAACTATTTCATTATTTTTGTTCTGAAGTCAGTATTCAGTGTTTCTGAATGAACATCACATAGTTTGTCTCCTCTCCTCTTGTAAAGGATGAGTACGTTCGTTAAGAACTATCCTCTATCGTGACATTTTGAAATACTGTGTGGTTGTAGCCACTGGTCATCCTGCATCAGAAAAGAACAAAAGATTAGATGAAGCAGATAAAAAAAAAAATTTGGGTCGAAACACTTTTTTTTTACTTGCTTCCTAAATCATGAACCATCTCAAATCCTTGGATTTATCTTGTAACCCGAGAACCTCTGGACTTTAAATGAACACAGAGAGAAGATAAAAAAAAATAGCTCCAGCTTTAAATATCGTGTTTTAAAACACTGGCATCATACACACAAGTATATTCATTTACTTTAGTATAATATCGAAGACCTCCATGGTGTAAGTTTAAAAAGTTTGCACAAGAAAAGCCTTTCACTTTAGGCTTAACGTCGTTCATGCTGCACTGAAGACACAGTTCAGTATGGTTTTGAAGTCACAAACTATGAAATTGTGCAGACATATGTTCCTCCATGATTCCGTTTTAGTTCTTTTTCTGGAGATTCATGCTGTTAATGGGGGCCTGCGCATGTTTATGCAAGCAGATCTGCTTCTGTGTGTTTGTGATGTGTCTGTTGGGTCTGACTCTGTACTGCAGGAGGACATGTCTACATCCTGCATTTGCGTGACCTGTTGCTGAGATAACCATCAGTATCCAAATAAGTTCAGGTTAGGCCTGCGTGCTTCAATCCAAGTCTCATTTGGTATGCAAATGAGAAGCCTAAACAAGGCAAAGCTTTCATGGGGAAAACAATTTACAACAACTTGTCTCTTTTTGAAGAGACTGAGCTTCACTCAGGGTTGAAAAACGAACAAGCTCATCGGTTACTTTTAACACTAATAAAGTCTATATCTAATTCCTGAGGTCCTGAGGTTAAAGAGGCAAGAGAGAATGTTTGTGTGCTAAGCTGGTACGCAGGTGCGCTTCCTCGGAGCTGGTGCTGTGTTATTTTGTGATATTACGACAAACAAAGGTTTTATCAGTAACATAAATTAGGGTTTCATTTAGGGTCGTGCTAGTCAGAGTTGTTCAAATGTAATAATGATATTGTGCAGTCATTAAACACATTGCTAAAACAGCCTAAGACTTTAGCACAGTACTGTGTGTGTATGTCATTAATGTACAAAGACAGCGTGGATTCTTTGTTTATTTTAATTTCTTATTTTTTGGGATATGTGTGTGTGGTAAAACGTGATCTGTCGAGGAAACAAAACTAACGTCTGTGCCTAAATTTAATTATTATCCACCGTGCAGTTGGCTTAAATATTGTTTGTCCTGAAATACAAGTTTCAACTATTTGGTAGGTGGATTATGAGTGATTTATTGTTGTTTGGTTCAGTATTTTAAAAAGGAAATGTTTGTTGTATGACTTACAAATTCAAACAATCACCGTCTTCCATCTTTGCCAATGTAGTTCTGTAGTAACCTGTGCCACGCCCCTGCTGAAACAGGACACGGCTCGAGCATTGTGCTCATTGTTGAAAGACTAATCCCGACAATTACACCTCGAGACCGAAAGTGGCTGCCTTACCCCGCATCCAGCCAAGCCCTGTCCACTTTTGGGACAAGACCCCAGTTTGCCTCGGGGGGGCCAGGAGCCCCACCGGCCCCCCTCATTACTGCTCCCCCACCCCCCACTATACTACACAACTGACCTCATCCTGTTGGTGTGTCTTTCTAAAGTTTACTCACCTGCACTTTGTCCACCTGTCGCTCCCGCTGTAACTCAGCCAGATTATTGTAAAGACAAAAAAAGGCGTGTGAACACAAAGAGAGGGAAGGCGTGAGAGCAAAGGGCAGGTATTTCAGGTTGTGGCAGACCTTCCACTGCTGAAAAGCAGGTAAAGGTTTACACATTTGATAATAACTCACAGATGCATGTTTCTGTAATACTAGGCCCTCGTATCATCGTGCGCTGGGCCTCACGATTTATTTTCTGTGCTTGTACAGGATGGGTGTGTTCGACAGTTGAGGACGATGCTGGTTTAGCTGTTGTCTGTGTAGTAATAGGAACTAAGAGGTTGTTCCCACAGAAGCCTGAGCTGACATCATAAAAAACACACAACAAGGTACCTGGGGGCCGATGAGGAGGGCGGAGGTGAGTGAACCGGTGAGGTGGGAGTTGAAGGGGAGGGGTGCGGGTGGGGTGGGGAAGTGGGGGTTTGGGTTTGGTCTCAAACACCATTGGCTAAGGGCGGCGAAGGGGGACACACCTGTGAGCGCCAGAGGCTAAGGACATTGGCTGCGACCTGAAAATTACACCTGTGGGGGAAAAAGGGGAGGAGGCGGAGGAGGGGGGGCTCAGGCTACATGTAAACCAAGCCCTTTACAAATTCAGCCTCTGTCTTCTTGAGGAGCTTAAACGTCTCACTCCACCGCCAGGAGCAGCTGGAAAAAAACAAGTTCTGCTCAAACAGCGGGAAGACAGGTGACGCGCTTCAAACTGGTTGGTTTTGTTCCGGGGTTTGTCTACGGCTGCATCTACCTGAAAGGGACGGCTTTTCCCCTCCTTACCACCACTCCAGAGGTCGACCGTCCTTCAGCAGGAGCAGGAAAGAGGAAGACGAGCCAACAGGGCGTCAAGAGCCCTTATACAATGATGCCTCTTGTCTTGGGTTTACGCCTCGGCGACCGCACCTGGGAAGACGGGGTAAATTCACAAATGTGAACCCTTCTTTGTCTCCATTCTCCATCTTTAAGGCACGAGCTGTCGTCATAACCTGTTGCTCAGCGATGGCATAGTTAGTACTTAAAGGACATTCTTTTCATCGGCTAAGATCAGGAAATGCGTGACAAAGCAAGTTAGGTCGTCGCACGAAGCCTTTGGCGATTGTGTGCTGGTCGAGGAGGGTACGGGTAGTTTCGATGGGAAGCGAAAATAACGTGTATCGAATTCCAGTTCCATTTAACCAGAAAGAAGAGGAAACAATAGAAGCCAACGCTCATTCCTAAACTGGATCGACCAGTTGGGGCAGGTAAAGGCAAACTGCCAGACTTGTCAAAGGACATAAAGACAGAGGCTGACTCCTTCTTTTATGCCGTTAAATGTGCTGTATAAGGAGACGTCCACCAAATTAAGGTATGAGAAAACTTTACAAATTAATAATCAGAATGAGATACAGGAATACTTTTAAAGAACAATAATGAGTTCATATTAACTGAGTTCAGAACTCATTTGTTAACTTTTTCATACAACCTGTTGAACTGTAAATGGTTCATCTTTTCTTTTTTCTTTTTTTATCAGTTTCTATTATCACCGTCAACCTGTAACTGAGTGATTTGGTGTTTTTAAAATAGAGATTTGATTGGACATTAGTCACAATTAGTGCACTTTCTGAATGAAACAAAAAAAGGAAGTCTTTTATGAAGAGGATATATGCCGAACATAAAATGTCTGCTCTCTGAGGTTTTGCTGCAAGTCGAGACGGACGGAAATGTTGGACTTATCAGAGCTTAGTTTTGACTAGATTATGATATACATTGTTATGTTCCCTTGGGCTTCGGATGGTTTTCAGCAGATGAGAACAGACCGCTGCTGTCTGGGAGAAAGAAGGGAAAATGAAGGGGAAAATGGAGGGAAAATGTCGCCCTCACAGCCTACTGTACAGCGGCGGCTGCAGAGCGAGGTGGAGGATTGTGATTGGTGGAAAGGAAGACATTTGTTCATTTCTTTCATAAACCTGAATAGCTGCAAGTCACATGAGTGCAAGTCACTCTACCTGTATATGGCGACGGGGCGGGAAGAATTTCGGCAGAACACGAGATTTAAAGAGAGGAAGGCCGGGCAAAATGGTGGCCTGAGTTAATGCTGTTTGTTCCTGTTTGAGTCACAGGTTTGATATGAAAGGGAACAGTTGCTCTTATCACCACCTGGGGGTGAAAAGGTTAAGTTAAAGCTGCATTTTGATTCCCCTGATATAGGGTGAATGACGTTTCATTATGGGCTAGGGCTATTTGTTAACGTTGATGCTATGCTAATGTTTAAAGAAGCCTGTTTGATGATGAAGTAAGGTTTTAACTTTTTTTTTTTTTTTGCAGTTTTAATTCTAGTTTCCTCTTTTTGGATTGAATCCACATTTAAGCAACTTTAACAGGTGGATTGTGCCTTCAGGCAGACAGCATGCAGATATCACATGATCCATAGTATGACTCATTATTCTATAATTATTTTAATCAAGTTAATCTTTTTTTTTTTTTTTTTTTTTAATCATTTTGATTGTTTTACAAACTGTATCTCCCATTAAGAGGGAGCAGTTGCAGATAAGTAGCTGACTTTAAGTAATTCAAAGCAGTAAAGGGAAAAATCTAAATTCCCTATGATAATCAAATCTGTTGAATATTTTATTCTTTAAATTCAAATATTCAAATAACAGGGAGATAGGAGGAGGAGCTTCACTGGGATATGATGATACACAGTATCATGGGGCTGAACATTACAGCACACAGGCTGCTCCTCTGTAGTCTGAAGGCCCAGTTAGGTGGCGCTGAGATCACGTCCGGAGTTAAATAAGGTTTTGGGTTTCTCTGCCATTGTTTTCGTACAAAGACAGCAACTATTGATTAAGGGCCAGGCCAGTTTGCCTATCGGGTTGTTCACTTCACAGGAGTCACATTCCAGCACAGAGGGCACAGTTACCTGATCACGCCTCACTACGAACAGGCAAAAGAGCATGGGCGGCCGTAAGAGGCTGAGACTCCCATGTAAATGAATGGGAACCACTCTAAGGTTTATAGCCTTGACAAGAAGAGCAGAAGAAGAGATATTTGGACAAAAGGAGGACAAGTTGAGAGGAAGTTTGTTGGACATAGGTAGATATTTGGAGAGGTGACACAGAACTTGCTCTACTTTGATCAGGTACTGTTGATTTCACAGCTCGTTTCCACCAGCTAGAATTTTCTGGGCTAATCTTTTTTTCACTCTTTCTTTCTCTCCCTCTTTTCTTCCTCAGAGGGCCTGCAGCACTGGTTTATAATGCTGATGATTAACTAAATAGTCTGGGAGAGCAGGTCTGCTTGGCTTTCTCATTTCATGGGGCCTGACTGACCGGGAGGAAGACGGAGCATTCTCAGGCAGCGGGTTGGAAACTCAAGATCTTTTTTTTTCCTCTTTCTTTTTCAGCCACCTCCCTCCAAATATACTCAATTTACTTTGGTTTTGTTACATTCTTTCCTTGGGGTACCTTTCATGACGGTAAGGTTACAGGTGCATTCTCCATTTTCCTTCTCCACCTTCCTTCCCTGAAATTTTCCCTCCCTTATAATCTCTTTTCTTTCACTCTCCTTCTCCCTCCCCCTTGCTCTTGTGCTCTACTTTTGCATTGCTTGCTGAATGAATGACTGGAAACCTGTTCTTTCTAACCGAACACAATGAAGTTTCACCTTTCCACATAGCGTTCTGTTGTAAGAAAACTTTGTCATGTTTATTGATGTTAAATTAATTAATATTTAAAAAAAAACAATGATAATAACAATAATTTGGAACTAAAATGTACACTTGATGAAATATTTGTCAAAAGCAAAAGGGAACTCTCCACAATTAACTGTTAAACTTTTAACCATTAACGTAAATTAAATAGTTAAGAATGAATATATATACAGTACACTATTTAATTAAATGACTATTTAGGACAAGTGAATGGATAGTGGAAAAAATATATTTTGAGGTGGAAACTAATAATATGCATTAAAATGTCAGTTTGGGGTGTGAGTATTTCACGCGGTGTACCTGTGAATGATCCACGTTATTCAGTAAACGAGGGCTGTTTCAGTGACCTTCTGCACACACAGCGTAGCCTCAGGTCGAGCTGAGCAGCATTCCTTCAGCCTTTCATCACTCAGCAAACACAAAGACAACAGCCAGAGAGGTCCATCAACGAAAAACTGAAAGAAAAAAGAAAAAAGAAAAAATTGGCTTTTCCTTTTCTTCCATTCCATGAAACATCTGGCGAAATGGGCTTGACAACATTGCGTATTTATAGCAAAAGCGATATGTTGCAACATGAAAAACAATTACGCATGTGCTCGTATACAAGCACAAGGAACAGAAACGGCTCCCTCAGGCTGAATCAAATTTAGCCTGGTGGCTTTTTGGGGTTCACATGTGTGATGTGTGACGTTTGAAAGAAGTAAACACTATGTATCGTGTGAAAAGCAGCCCTCCCAGCCTTGCCGTGCCATAGATTTAGACTAGTTGGAACAGGTTTGGGCAATCATTAACAACTACTGTGGCCCAGTCTTCTGTGACAGCAAGTTTAAGCAAAAAACCCCAACCACAACAAAGGTTCAGCAAGTGTACAACAGCGAGGTGGTCTCCAAGTAGGGACTTTCACACTCGATATGTGTCTCGGTTTGCAGCCGCGAAAACTACATGTTTTATAAAGTTGAGGAAAGTGGAAAAAATTCCTTCAGGCTTAAGTTTGTGTTAGATACTCAGATAAGAGTTCCCATTTTACTCTTAGACAAAGATATTTAGGTTTGGTGTACTGTTGTCACCCAAATCTGCCTCAGTGATTTATTCATTAACCTTAAACAATCGGCGACGACACACATTCAGCGAAGCTATCTCAGCCCAGTATCAGTAAGTGCTGTTCACTTCAGGAGTGTAGTTACATGATGTTTTGTGCCTGGGTGTTTATCTCCATCTTACGAGGCAGCATTGGATATCATCACTCTCTCTAATACTGCCTGGTAATGATGATGATAGCCATCTACAACCAGACAAACCGCCTTTGCAGTGTTAGTAGCAGCAGCAGCAGCAGCAGCAGCAGTGTGCTCCAGCACGCTGGGGCGCTGGAACAGAAATGGCTCTCAGGATCCATCTTACCTGACAGTGCTGGATTGTACAATTGTTGTTCTAACACTGTCTGGTAACGATGTTTCCTGGGTGACTCTGTGGTCTCCGATGTGACTCTTGGGTAGTAGCCCATTAAACGACGTCCAAATTCCACACGGTAAATGACTGAATACTAGAATCTGTGAAACTGCTTTGACGCTGTCACCGAGGTGTAATCATTACACACATGGATAGACGTCGAGGTTCGCGAGGCTGAAAAACTCATTTTCTCTCTAGTGTTTTAAATTCCTTGAAAGGGTTCACTTGTTTCCTATGTTTCCTATACATTCATCTCCATAGATGTTCAGTGCTGCAGTCAAAGCTAAATAGTAAGAGTGGTAGCTACAGGGGAAATTCAGTGATACAGACAGACAGGGCATTATGTATATACATGAACGTTCACACGTTTTATTTCTTCTTTACTTACTTCCCTATCCGTCTCTTTTTTACTTCATGGCAACCCCACCGCACCCAAGTTAAAGAATAGCAGTCAGTTGACGGTTCCACCGGTCCTGTGGGGCCTTATTTCCTTGTTCCCTCCCCTGAACACTTTTGGTCTTTGTGTTGTATGGCATTGATTGGTCCAACAGCTTTACCTGCGTGGCACATCCTGAAACTGACACATGAGCTCACCTGTGTGTAAAAGGGAAAAAACAAACAAAAAAAAAGCTGTGGTTTCCATGGTGAGTTATCACAAAAGTCCTGGTACTTTTTGGAGTGTAAAGATGTCAAAACTTAAACTGATTTTGAACAAACTTTTCACCCGTGTGAGAAAAAAAAAAGTCAATTCCATGCGTACAACCTTTCAACAGACAAAAGAAACAAAGACAAATAATAGACATTGGGTGAGCAGAAACCTAATATTTGTGTAAGGAGGGAGAATGAGAATTACCCCGCAAACATTGAGCCACACCTTTATTTGCCCACCCAGCTCCATTTTCCAAACCATAGGAACATTTGTGTTGGCGTCACATATTTGTGTATCAACGCAATAATACTGAGAGATTAGAAGAGAAGGAGTTTGCCAAGCTCACTTTGCTTCTTTCCTTAGTCGGTTCACTCTTGGTTTTAATTCTTGCCGTGCGTGATTGGTCAGTTTGCATATATGACTGAATGAATGTCCAGTGTCGCATCGACACAACCTGTAATTGTGACAAAAGAGGAACTGCTTGTTTCACCCTGTTTCTGCTACACTACTCTGTTTTCCTCCAGCTCTCGTCTTCCTCTTTTGCACAGGTGGAAGTTCAGAGGTCACCCTTCCAGCCTGTTGATAGGCGTCTTACCAGACATGGTTAGATGTAATTATTGGTGTCTAATACTGTCTGGTAATGCCGTCCATTGAATGGCATTACCTTCTGCTCTCTTCCTTCCCCTTCTCTTGCTGTGGTGCAGTATATTGACAAAGGGCAGTCCAGGGAAGCACGCAGTCATATTTATAGTAGTGGCAGATTGGGTTGACTGATGATGATGATTATGGAACTATGATCCTCGCACTGGAAGAGTGGTTGTCTTAAAGAGGTTTCTTCCACGTGACTTGAGTCAGAGTTTCTTCACTGAGCAACAATCCAGGTTGAGACCGGTTCATGTACAACAGGTGTTCTTGATGGTTTCTGCACTGTATATTAGTATCTAGTAGGAATAGCAATTAGAAAGCCATGTCTAAAAAAGATGTGTTCTTTCTAGGACTGCTTGTTATATAAATAAAGTAAAACTCGAACTTGATGCTCTATTTGTGTCATCTGTGTAATCTGTACATGTTTTGATGTAAAGTGAAAGATGAAATAAAATGAGATACAATTTGAAAAGTCTCTTCTGTCCGTTTTTTTTTTTTCTTTTCAGTTTCAGTTTAGTTTTTTTCCCCCCTGCGCACCGGCCCTTTGTAGCAGTTCCTCTGATAAATGTGAACTCTTCCCTCGGTCAGACCGGAATGCCGAGCCCCAGTCAGGTGTGGATCAGGTTACCACTGAACAGAGCTTCTTTTTAAATGCCTCAATTTACCCATGAGTCCCCCCATCGGCTAGCCTCATTGTGTCCTAGTCTATGGCAGCACACAGTAGGCTTGGTTGATAAACCGAGAAGCACAAGGTGTGTTTTCACTGCCAGGAACCAGGCAACTTACAGCAGGTACAGTGCTGCTTTTGCCAACTGAAATCCATACACTGGGTCTTTTTGCTCACATGGTTGCATTTCATGGGAAGGTTTTGTTTTAAAGGCCCGGTCTTGCCCTCTCTCTCACCTGCTCACACACACACAGAGCCAACAGCACGACGATGGTGTTTAATTAGAGCTGTTAGCTTATGGTTCAGTTGACTGGTTAAACGCAGCTTTGATTTTATCAGTTGGAACACAAACACATAAACCATTTAGCTGTTTAACAAAATAGGCCCAAGACCTCTTTGATGTCTCATTGTGGATGGTTAACATCCATGTTTTTACATTAAGTAAATTGGTAATCCCTGAAAAAAATAAAAAATAAAAATAAAAATACATTTCTTTTCACAGTAGAAATAAATACAGCAATCTATGCCAATTATTTTTTAACCTATCTAGAAAACGATAAGCATTGCAATACTAGAATGTTAAATATGAGTAAGCCATCCATCGCTTAACGTTCTTTATTATTTAGTAGTGCTTTAAGCTATTGATTTAAAGGTACAGTGTGTAAAATTGAGCAACTTTTATTGATGAAGTAGCATGTTGCAGATACATATACCTATGTATTCAAGAACCTATGCAGCCTTCAGTAAGCATGAACAAATCTCAGATGATAAACATCTTTTCAGTTTGTCCATTGTGGGCTATTGTAAAAAAAAAAAACATGCTGCTCCAAAATGGCGGCCTCTGAATTTGCCTAAGTATTACAAAATGGAACATTAATTCATGGGAGAATGAATGTAATGGTGTCATTAAGAGCTTATACAAACAATGATAATAAAATATAAAAGAATAACTTGGCTACTTTCAGCTTTAGGATCCTGGTTTTCCTTACACTGGCCGTTATAGTCAAGCAGTCGCACAAAGCGTCCTTCTCTTTCAGAGGCAGCTATTGTCACACTGTGTTGTCTCACTGGACACTTGAACATAAGCAGAGAACCCTGAGCCTGAGGAAGCTAAGTGGGAATCAGCCGTCATTAATTGGATTAATTACAAGTGTGTTTTCCCTCCTAACCCCTAATAGTGATGAAAATGCAACTTTTCAACCCTTTCATATTTAAGTAGGTATTGATGTATATAACCACTATACATGAACAGCTTATTTTACGTTGCAGGCATTTGTATGGCATTTTTTCCCTGTTTGTTAATATTGCAGTGAATAAGTCTTTTCTAATTAAAAAAACAAACTTGAAATATATTATGAAATTGCTAGAGTAAATATTTTCTCTTGTATTTACTATCTTGTGTGTCACCAAAAATAAATCTGGGAGCTTCTGTGGGTCTCAGGTTGTGATGATCATGGTTCCGCATCGCAACAAAGAAAGACTCAAAACCTCAAACACATATGAGTAAAATTATAAAACATCCACTTCAAATAGTAACAGGAGTTAAGTGTAATTAGTTACATCCCCCCTTAGTGATGTAACACTACTGAATCACATTCCTGAGTGGCACTGAGCCTGTTGAGGATTCCTGCACTGGTCTGTGCATGCTTGGTGCAGTTAGACCAGATTCCTGCACGACTGAGGCGGCTACACACACTGAGCTGAGGTTTGACACTGGGGCGGAACAGCAGCACAACAAAGATCAAACGGCTGTGACACATGTAGAGTATAGTCAAGGTGACAAACACACACGCACACACACGCACACACACTCTCTCACGTACTGTAGAGCATTGTCAGATTCTGTAGTTTAGGGAACATTTGCCCCATCCTGACCCAGGATCAACTCCATGATCAGAGGTCAGTCAGACACTCAAATTGCACACCTATACATAATATATTAAATTAAATTAATTCAATTCTATTTACTTGAGCCTTAACTTCAAAGGTTAGTATACAACTTATAAGCGTATAGCACCAGAAAATAGGGTTGAATGTGGTAATATCCTGCTGCAGTTTTCAACTAAAATTGAAAGTTAACTACAGTCTTTATCTGTATATCTATATTTGTGAAAAGGCTTTTAAAGCAACAATTCACAACTTAGGGTTTAGTTGCAATATAATCAGTCAACTCGTGCCAGTTCAGTGTTTAAACAGAAATAGACGGATACAAACTGGCAAAGAAAGACATCACAACACATGTGTGTGGAGTTGGCAGGCCAGTCAGTAACAGTGGTGGGAGTTTGGTTTATTACCCTGAAAATGTCTGCTACTCCAGATCTGCAGGCCACCTCTGCTCGTAGACTTGTATGCAGTAAAGTTTCCGCATTCTTTTTTGGATCCTGAAAAGAGAAGTTAGCTATAATTAGTGCAGTACTAATCAAAAACACATGCTTTATGTCAGTGATAATGTTTCTAATAATATTGCTAATGTTGCTAGTATTTTATAAAACGTGCATCTGCAACCTGCATTGATTTTCTGCCCCATGGCACTGAAATATTCCCCACTTAATTCCTATTTATCAACAACACCATGAATAGGTGAATTTGTATGATATTTTATATTTTATTATTTTTATAGCACACTCTTCAGCCTGGCTCTGTGAGGGACTGGTGATCTGACAAGGGTGTAGCGTTTTGCCCTATGTCAGCTGGGATTGGCACCAGCGCCCCCATGGCCCTCATGTGGGGGATAAAGTGATGGAAGATGAATGAATGAATGAATGAATGAATGAATGAGCGAATGACTCTTCCCTACTCTATTTTAGTATTACCGGTGTAATTTGGACTTGAGCAGACATTTGTGTTGTTATTAGAAATGAGGACTGTCAGGTTAAGAGGGTGAAGACTCTGGGTTGGTAGGACTGTAGCACACACCTGTGAGTTTGTGCAGCTGTTAGTGGACAAGAGTAAGAAAGTTTTATGTATGGTAATCAGCAAGGGTCAAATTCTGATTTGTCTTTTATCACCAGTATCATAATGCGGGGAGCTCAGGTCACCTCCAGCAGACAGACTGTGAGTAAGTAAAACTGCTTTCCTTGACTGACTTGTGAAGTGGTGATCAGTGAACTGGCCCCAGTACTTATTGCATCAAGCACACTTCTCTTCAGTTGGTGTATTTTAAGGCCAGACCTGGAGAATCTGTCCCAGTGCTACTCTTACGCTCTGCCTTGCTGCCGTGATATCAGTGCGTCATTTTCCACATTAGTATGAAACGGTTTTCGTCTGTGGCTTTCCATAGCTCAGGTGATGAGGGTGGAACCAACTCCCTGAGTGACGTAATTTCCAGGAAGGAGCCCGCTGTCTGTATCATGGCCATGTGTCTGCATTTAGAGCATTCCATTTACTTCTTTGTCAAATAGTATAACATATGAAAAACTACAACACAGATATTGAAACAATGACCTTTTAATAATCATAACAAATACGTGGGGCACTGTGTGTTTTTTGTTTTGTGTCGCTTTAATTTCTTATCCAAACACTGCCAAAGTCAGCACGCACACACTGGTACTCTTGGCAAGTCACTTGGACAGTGATGCAATGAACAGTCAGACAGACAGACGTTGCTTGCATTTATAATAGGGATGTAGACCCTAGTGTAGTCCATTTTCCCATGGTGAAGTTAGTCCTGGTGAAATTTATCTATCGTGCATTTGTCAGCAGTGGGATTGAATGAATGAAGACCCTGGGAACATGAAGTTACCTCCCCATCTCAACAGCCCCTTCTGCTTTACTGGTGTAATTCTATAAGGAAATCATGAATAGCAGGAGAGAGAGAGAGAGACCCTATTGAGATGACCCTTTCTTTACATTGTAACTTAACTCCATTTCTTCCGCTATAACACATTGACAAGGAGAATCCCTCTAAATAATGGGTTGTGCAGGGACACCATTGCTGCAGGCTGCAACCCTGTAATTGCTGAGCACTTCCTGGTGTGGACGGCAGTTGAGACGACATGGGAATGGGAGTGTCTCCAAAAGCACACAAACCTTATTGTGTCACTGCCCCGAGACACACGCAACACACACACACACACACACGTTTCATTTCCAGATCATTGATTATATGTATTATATTTTTCCTCCAATAAAACATGTTAAAGCAAACTTATTTAAAGAAACAAAAACTACTTTTGCAGACAAACCTTGACACCTGTTCTTTCAGAGGGAACTGAATCATTTTCATTGACAAAGCAAAGTAGGGGAAAGGTCCAGTATAACACACTCTTGGCCCATACTACAATATCTAGATTGATGTAGGGTTATTAACGTTTTAGCACTGAATCATTTACTCATTTACAGGTTTTCACTCATACACAAAGAGAGACACAGACACACACACATACACACATGCACGCAGACACACAGACTCAGCCTCTTGGCAGATGGTAAACCATGAGGTTGACAGGGCTGTAAAACAAGCCTGTTCTCTTTGTCCACCTACGCAGCACTTTGCATAGTGTGTCTATCAGATGGCAGCGTTTTATCAAGGTGTGGTTGACACTGGCTCCACACAAAGCTCTGTTAAACAGAAATATGGGAAGCCTGTCTCTAATAACTGAGGTGCCACGGCAGCTCTCTCTCTCTCTCTCTCTCTCCCTGTCTGTCTGTCTGTGTGTCTGTCTGTCTCTCACTCATTGCTGACATTTTGCACTCAGCCACTGACAGTAAATGGGACATTTTACAGCCTTGTCTGTTGGCTAAAATAACAAGATTGTCTGGTGACTGCTGCTTCCTCCTTGTGTGAAATGTGTGAAATGTGTGAAATGTGTCATAACACACGCTGTGGTGCAGTGGTGTGTGATACCCGCAGTATTTTCTCTGTATCTGTGCCACACAGAAAAGTATCACTGAGTTGTTGTCAGTTGCACTGGCTTGGTCTATATATAAGTACAGTTGGCGTGGTTTTGAGATGCATTCGTTGCGTATGGTTGGCAGACTGTATATCTAATTATATGGATGCATAGCTGCTCAGTCTAGAGCCTCCCACCCCTGTCAATTATCAGGCTGGTGGGAGGAAGAAGGGAGATTATGCATAATTGCCAACACCGACCATGGCTGTGCCTGGGTGTTTCCTCCTGAGTGGAATCACTGAGACAGAGGGTGATTAGTGGATTTGCCATGCGAGCACACAAATACTATGTTGCTCAACGGCATAGCTGCTACTGGATTTGCCACTAGACAGTATGAGTAATGAGGACGTCTGCTGTAAAGGAAAGATTCAGCCGAACGCATAAAGGTTAAAATAACATTTGTAAAAAAATATTTGCAGGCTTTAATTTTAAATTTAAAGTTATTGCACATCTTTGGGTGTTTTGCAGTTATCATAATAAATAATAGTGTTTGTAAGGTTGTCATATTGGGTCAGATTACATTTTTTTTAAGGTTTCTTTCTAAAATATTATTTCTTCATTGTACCTATTGTGTCAGGATACAATACCATGGAAAACTGGCAAATCCATTTTGATTGACACTCAGCGCTCATGTTACCATAGGGTTCACACAACAAAGGCTTACGGGCAATTAATATTGAATGACGCTAAATTTAGAGGTGGGGTGGGTGTGGGAAACATTATCTTGAGTCGTTAGTTTGTCTTGAGCTGTTGCTGTTGTTGTAAAATTCAGTCTACAAGTGGCAACTGTTGCTAAGGGTCCCATTACCTGAGTTACCGGCGACTGTTTACTCCGGTCTAGTAGGTTTGCAGCGCGACAGACTGAACTGCAGACAGACAGAAGTGTTTTCATTCACAGGCCCTCGGTCTGTTGGTTTGCCGTTTGTCTGGGCCGTGCAGTTGGACTACAAGGTTGAGCACACATGGTGGAAAAGAGTGGATGAGTTTATCTGGATGTTCATGTGTGTGATGACGGCGTTGCAGGTAAAACAGTTTGCTTCCAAATGTAGCTACAAAGACATCATATTTCAACTCCTGTTTCCTGTTGACTATAACACCACCATCTATTTGCAGATGCTACATGAGCTTCACGTGGCATCTTTTAAAAGGCTTGGATTGTGTTTGAACTACACGTGTGTGTACATACAGTCTGGAGGTTTCAGAGGACGGTGCCTGTGAGCTTAGTTACAAAGAGACCATTAAGGTGGGCAGTGAAGTGTAGCTTGTCAGATTGTAAGATTGTGACATTTCACTCTGATGTCGTTGCTATGGGAACAGACCACATCTCTGGAAACCACAAAGTTTGGATTGGTGGCACAAGAATAAATACCATTAAATAAATACCAATTTCCTTGTCAGATGACATCATATCAAATTGATCTTGAAAGAGCCTCAGTGGAATTATTTTTTTTTTTCAAGTTTGATGCAAAAATAATGAGTGTCAACGTGAGAAGAATGTGTTAATCAATTAGACTAGAGCCTCTAGTCTTATTGAGTGGAGTCTTCTCTGAGAAGCTGTAGTTAAGTAGAGCAAAGCATGTTAGCAACATGCTAACAGAGACACAATTCATGTTAAGCAGGACATAAAACATTAAGTGTAGCTGAGGCAGATTATAACATATCATACGTTTGTGTTCATAAACAAAATTATTATAATATATATATGTATATATTAAATACAGTACTAATTATGAAGGCTAAATATGTTTCCTTTCTTTTTTTCTTGTCATCACCAATCTTTAGCATATTCTGACAAAATAAAACCCACCTTCCTCACAGAAAAGGTCCAACTTTCCTCCCATGGAGGAACATTTCGGGCCATTGCCAATAAGCTGCTATCAGCTAATGTGAGGTCATGTTATTTGAGTCCTGCAGTGAGGGCCAAGGAGAGGACACAAGGCTGGAGAAGAAACAAGATGAAGGAATGGAGAAAGAGGAAGTGGAGGTTCCCCGCCACAACAACACGCCCTCAGAGAGCAAAGTGCTAAAAGAGGTGCCACTTGACCACAGTGTCACGCAGGGTGTGATACCAGAATGTGTACTGGAGCAGGTCCAGAGAGAGGAGATCCAGACTCTGGCAGATAGAAAGAGGATTTCCCACATGAATGTCAACCAAGAGAGCCGAGTCCGAGGGTCAGGTGAGTGTGACTTGTGATTGTTGATGATTCAGTGATCCTTTAACACAGCATGTATGTATGAACAACCATATTCTGACATTACATGTGTACATGTGTTCTATGTGAATGTATGAAGGACTGCACTGATGCATGATTTCTGTATGTAACAGGTGTGTGTGTGGTGAAGCAATATCTCCGCAGGTCTTTTCCCAGGGGTGTGTTGACCAAGGACAGAGAGCGACATATAGATGAGCCGCGGGGTCCAGGACTTTTCTATTTCTTTGGTGGAGCCAATGGGGCCGAAATGTAGATATGAAAAATATGAAATAATAACTTGATCATAATATGTGAGGATTTTCTATCGAAGATGCACATTTTAAAAGCAGTAAACTGATGTTACTTTAAAAACGTCTTAATTTTCCATGACCTTCCTGTTTCCTCTACTGTTAGTCAATCATACTTATACTAAAGTACGTTGACTTACGCTGGGAATCTTTCCTGCAGAGTGAGCAGTTACCTTGAAAGCAAGGGGTGGAGGAGGATTTACAACAAGCACAGGGAGGATTTCAAAATCAAATGGTGTGAAACTAAGTCACCAGTCAACTACTGCAACTTCAGAGAAGGTAGCAAGACACAATCATTTACTACACACTGTAGATGTAGCTCAGACATGTGGTGGCTGTTTCATTCCAACTTCTCCCCTCAAACAGATGATTCAGAATCAGAATAACTGACAATAAAGTTGTTTTGTACCATACCGTACCGTACCGTATCGTACCGTACCGTACAGTATCGTATCCCTCTAGATATCTCCTTTCATTTTGCATTTGGTAGAAACAGGTGTATCGCCTTCCATTCACAGTTAAAAATCCTCATGTGCTACTTCCAGGTGAACAGTTGATGTACCAGATTCCTAACAACAAGGTGCTCACCTCCAAGATTGGCCTTCTCAGCAGTCTGCGAGAGTACGAGCGAGTCAGCAGCAAAGTCAACCATGGCCGAGGGCTGAGGTGAAGTGGACAGCTGTGTCTCTGCTGTGTTTGTCTGCTTTTCATCTCTTATCCAGACGGGCTGTATTTATGAAAAGCAGACAGATATAACAGTTTATTTCTTCTCAATCTGAAAATCTCTTAGCAACCATCTGGTACCGTGAACATAGAGCGTTGGCTCTGTGAAAAAAAACACATATCAGCTTGTGATATTATTTATTAAACACAGTCAAACTGCATAATCAAATCACTGAATGAGGTCTCGGCTTTACATCACAATGATATAAACTCATTCACTTGTTAATTACAAAGTAACTATGGAAGCTAATCAATGCACACTTTTAACAGTTGGAAAACCTATACTAGATAAATACAAAAATGTGTTCTTTGGCATCTTAATGTGAACAGAATTTGAAACTAAGTTTTGTTGATAGATTTTTATCAGAATTTTCAGCTAAATGTATCATTACAGACAGATATTTTGACTTGCAACCTGGAAAATGTAATTTGTGGTTGTCTTGTCTGTGATAAAGCTAATTAATCATACTTAGTAGCAATGGTACTGTATATTTTAGCCCATATACAAGAAATTCAACGCACTTTAAATTATTTTTCTGTCAAAACATATTGTACTGTAGAGTTTTTGTTTTGTTTTGGACCTCCTATGCAGCCTCTGCCTTTCAATCTGTTCGAAAATAAATTCCTAGTCTTGTGTCATCTAGCTAAGAATATCTACATCGGTCTTTCTCATTGTTGGTAACAGGAGGCTGAAGATGGAGGACTTCATTCCCACCACCTTCCGCATGGATGTGAAGGAGGAGAGGGATGCTTTCTTTGGTAAAGGGCCGATAACGCACCACCATTCTGATACAACAACACAACACTGGCTGAGTTTTGTTTGCAGGCTTCCAGTCAAACGTGACCTGTCTTGCATCCAACATTGAAAGATGAAAATGTTTGTGCTCAGCGGTGTTAAGACAACAGTTGCCTTGGTGATTGTTTAATCAAGAAGTTGGGACGCTGGAAAATAATGCACTTCACCTCCCACAAGGCATTGATAAAATCACCAGGGGAACATGCTGTTTCCATAGAAATGAGTCAGCAGAGGGCAGGGCTGAGACACAATCACAGCGAGAGACGCTTACAAGCAACTGGGTGTAGAGTTGCTGCAGCACTCCCCACAACTCAAACACATGACATGCTTTTTAATGTTCTAACTCAGTCATTTATAGTCAGTCAGTCTGGAGATGAAATAATTCACACGGTTCTGTATTGTTTGAAGCAGTTGAGACAAACGACGTTATAATAAGTGGTGCACAGCAAATGACAAACATGGTTATCACTAAGTAAACAGGAGGAAGGCAGACAGGTGATTCAGAGGAGGGAAAGGAAAAAAGTCATAAGAAACAGAAACTATTAGAAAGAAGAATAAAGAAAATAAACTGGCCTCAATTTTCTAACGGTGATCCTTTTAACCTGTTGTTAAAGGTTCAGTGTGTGAGACCTTATTGGCAGAAATTGAATAATACTAGAAGTATGCTTGTATATGATCTATTGTTTTTTTTTCTGTAGCCTCAGAATAAGTGCTTTATATGTAATCTGGCCGCCATTTAGCACTGCCATGTTTCAACAGCGGTGTTAAAGTATGTAACTCAAACAAAGAAGAAAGACAACTTTTTCTGGTTTTTAAGGCCACCATAGTTCTCTCGTGTGGGAAAGATGAGTGGACTCCTCTGTCTCACCATTAGATGTCAGTAACTCTTTCTCACAGGACCTTTGAATAAACATAATTCTGGGGTCGGGTACTTTCATTGATTATGGTGCATAGTCTTTAAAAGGTTGATCGAAGCTTTATTTGTTTATTTCTAGTCTCCAACATGTTGTAAAGGTCATCAAAGTCAAGGTCAGTGTTTAAATGAAATACTGAGGTAGAATAAAGTCTTTACAGAATAAAGATAATATTACCATCAATATACAACACAATTTAAAATAACAGGAACAAACATAAACACAACAGAAAAACATCTCATTCACAAGGACTGCGTGTTTCAACTTAGACAAACGTTTACCTGGTGTGTCTCTGTGTGACCGTAACCAGGTGTGAGAAACAACGAGAGTCACATGTGGATCTGTAAACCCACGGGTCTGAACCAGGGCAGAGGGATCTTTCTGCTGAAAAGCCAGGAGGACTTAACTGCGTTCAGACTGAAGCTGCAGAACATGGAGGAAAACCAGGCCAACAGGAGGATGCAACACTGCCAACGCCAGGCTCGCATTGTCCAGCAGTGAGTGAACACACGACATTACAAATAAATATCATGTCACAACCATTTAAGCTTTAGTAACAAACTTGCAAATGACCAAAACTGCAACCATGACATTTGCTCCTTAGCATAAATTATAATAAAAGGATAAATGTGTACTGAATATTTTTCAAATCATTTACAAAGATATTGAGTGAATACACAGATAGACAAAGACATTAAAATACATTAAGAATTCAGGTTTGTAATCCAAAGATAAATTACAAAGATAAAAGATAAATTACATTTATATGAAAAAGGTTCAACTGGAGGGTGAATTTCAAATTTAAAAAATGGAGAAGAAGAGTATATCTAAATTTAAGAATGTGCTGCATTTTGTTCCATGAGCCAATGCACTAAGAGGAAAATAGTTCCAAAATCACAGTGAACTCGTGGCACATGTCGTCAAATACATTTGGTTTTTACTTCCTGTTGTCTTGAAGGTAAAAAGAAAAGTCCCCTTTTGCCCTCAGTTACATTCAGAGCCCGCTTCTCCTGAAAGGGAAGAAGTTTGATGTCCGCTCTTACATGCTTATCGCCTGCACTGCACCGTTCATGGTCTTCTTTCACCATGGTTATGTGCGACTGACCTGTGACCTCTACGACCCTAAGTCCGACAATCTGTCTGCCCACCTGACCAATCAGGTACATCCATGCACACAAACACCTGCTCAACGTGTAGACCAAGAAATTCCATGTGACCTGCGTTGATTTTAGATCCAGTTATTATTGTATTATTATAATATATTATTATTATGAAAATCTGGAAGTTAAAGGGTGACACTTTACAATTCAGTCTGTAATAATATAGCAATTATTTATTATAGTAATACCATTGTATTTCTATAGTAATCTCTGAGTAATATGTATCTTCATGAATTTCAATTACCAAGCTATGACTGTGGAAATAACTTGGTGTTACTGTAATAATGTATCTTATATATATACCATATGTTTACCTTTATTTTTACCAAGCTGGAAATTGCACATGAATAAGGTGGAAATTGCATTAAAAATAAGATGATATGATAACTAATATATTGAGGGACATAATAAACTGCTGCAAAAAAAAAGTAATTATACTGAATAAATCCAAATAAAAGTTTTTATCTAAAGATATTTTGTCACTTCCCTTTTCACGGCGCTTTCCTTACTTTTTTCACTTTACATTTTAAGATTAAAAGTTTTATAAAGGTTATTAAACCTTAGAACACAGAGCAGTTTGGCTGTTTTGTTCCATTAGCTGTGTATTATTACCATGGGTGCAGCTGTAGCACAGCGCTGTGTCGCGTGAGCACTAAGGGTTAATGCAAATGTTGAATTAGTTTGTTTAGAGGGAGATTGCCCAATTAAGAATTTTATTTGACTGTTGTTACTGTGCATATGACAATAAACATCTTGTATCTTCATATATATGCAGTGAGGTTTAATAAATCAACTGTTTGCAGAGCTACACTCCATCTCTCTGTCTTTCTGACTGCTGTGTGTCTCTGGTCCCCCTGCTGTCCGTCTCCAGTACATGCAGAAGAAGAACCCCCTGTACAGTGAGCTGAAGGAGGACACTGTGTGTTCCATGGAGAACTTCAACACCTACGTCAATGAGCGGTTTCAGGTTGCTAAGGCTCTGCCCAGGGACTGGGTGCTGGGTGTCTTTGCAGTGAGTTCTGCTTTTGCTGCTGCTGCTGCTGCTGTGTGTGTGTGTGTGTGTGTGTGTGCTGTAGCTCTCAGGGACCAATTAGCATTTTAATGATGGTTGTTGCTGCTTGCAGCCAAGTGTGATTGTGGTTAAATTTGGGTGATCTCATCTTTGTCTGGGATACATCATCTTTTTACTCAAATGATATATCACTCTTTCTCTTTTGTTTGGTGTTAGTTTTATATCCATATTCCATATAGTATAGCAAACATATATAATAATATAACGATACAGACCTGCTGCTGTTGTTGTGCCACAAGGTCAAACTGAGAGTTGTTTGTGCAGAAAGACTGATGTGAGACAAACTGTTTCCTCTGTTCCCCTCTGCTGTGCTCCACATGAGCATTCACTCAGTCACTGTGGGTTACAATGTAAACAGATTCCATAACGACATGTACATCGTGACTCTTTGCCTCGATACACTTATGAAAAAGGATAATGCACAACTTTTCAAAGTCTTAAGGGCTCGTTGTACTTAGACATAATACACTGAGCTTTAGTGTGTGGCATCACCTGCGTATTTGTTGGGCTTGAAGATGACACACCCCGAACAAAGAGGGTCTCATAAAAGATGCCATCCAGTTGCATAATCTTGATGCTGGACAGCAAACTAATGTTCGAATGAGTTTAAGTCATATTAGGGAGAAACTTGCCGAAATTAATAAAAGTTTTTTTTGTTTTTTTTTAAAGAAATAGAAAAATACTGCAACTTTATGAACTTCAATGCCAGTAAAAAAATACACCAAAAGAAAGCTGAAATATTTACCTCTTTACCAGCTAATGGAGACTTAAACAGAGCTAAGTGAAAGTCCAGACAATACCTTTGGTTTACAGTTTGTTCTGCTGCCCCCAAGTGGCCAACAGAATAATGAATGCAGCGTTTACATTATCTCAACACAAAGACACTCCTGTGTGAAGACATTATCAAATGGATTATTTGTCTTCATTTTGAAGCAGTGGATTAGCTAACTTTTTTTTCTTTTTTTTAAAAAATTCCATGCTTCAGAAGCGAATGCAGCGCATTATGACGCAGTGTTTCTTGGCAGTCAAATCCAAATTAGACTGCCGACTGGGCTTCTTTGACTTGATTGGCTGCGACTTCATGGTCGATGAGGACTTCAAGGTGAGTAGTTAGTAAATAATGTCTGGATGGTTCATGTGTATTAAGGATTAATGGTGTCTTCATGTGGTTCAAAATAGGTGTGGCTGTTGGAAATGAACTGTAATCCAGCTCTGCATACAAACTGTGAGGTGCTGAAGCAGGTGATACCTCAAACTGTGGTGGAGACTCTTGGTGAGCTCTGACCTCATTGTTTTTATGTATTACATTAAACAAGCCAGAAGCTCAAATGTAGCAGATATTCATGTTTCTGTGAGTGTGTGAGTCTCTGACAAGTCATCACATCTTCACACTCATGTGAAGATGTGTGACAGATGTGTGACATCTTCAGTGTGACATCACACTAAATGCACAAGTGCTCTTACTGTTTTGTCCTCTTTTCTAGATTTGACTCTGGAGATCTTCAACAAGCGTCGTCTCAGGCAGAGAATCTTCCCTTTGGCCAATCAGAGAGACTTTGTTCTGCTCTACAATGGAAATTTTCCTTACGATTCAGCACTGACCTGCAACAAGAACAAAACCAGCAGTGAATTACTTTGTAAAACCACAAACAAGACACTAAAAAAGACTAAAGCCAGAAGGTGCAAGTCAGTAATTGATGCGTTAGATGATGACTGTTTGAATGTGTCAGTGAGTGGTGATGAAGCACAGATGAGTTCAAAGACTGGCCACCATCCAAACTCCTCCTCTTCAGTGCTCTTTCTAAACTCATCACCAGTACAGAGACCCATCAACATCCGGCAGACTGTCAGGAGCAAGAGCCACAGGCCGCGGGTCCAACTACAGCTGAGCAAATGTACTGTGCATCACCATTTGAAGTCTGCAGGGGACATGAAGCATCCAAAGACACGGGTCATCATGGCGCTGTCATCATCTTCACAGCTGAGGAAGGGGATCTCTGTCTGTGGCTCTCTGCAGACAGGACTTCCTGTGTGTGAGGATCCTGCTGATCAGGACTTCAGAGAGGAGACAAAGAGTTTAGCGAATGAAAGAGAAGTGGAACTGTGATGAAAGTACACAAACATCTGTGGTCTAAAAATAAATCGACATGTCAGACACCTGGTACTGCATTATTCTTAAAGAAATGCCAACACAATCCATGTCTAACATGACAATAAAGAATCTATTTATCTCCTTAGTGTTGATAAGAAGTGACAAATACGTTTGTAAATAATAAAGAGCAACTTATACTTCAGTTTAAATTGGGTTTTTGTTAAAGGAAACAACACTCTCTGCTCCAGGAAGTACAGTGGCCTTTGCAAACTAACAAGGATGTTGTTTTTCATTTTTGTCTAATAAACTTCAAAATGTGATAGTGTAATGTAGTGTAGTGTAATGTAATGTAGTGTAGTGTAATGTAGTGTAGTGTAGTGTAATGTAGTGTGGTGTAATGTAGTGTAACGTAGTGTAGTGTAATGTAATGTAGTGTAGTGTAGTGTAGTGTAATGTAGTGTAACGTAGTGTAGTGTAATGTAGTGAAATGTAGTGTAGTGTAGTGCAGTGTAACGTAATGTAGTGTAGTGTAGTGTAATGTAGTGTAACGTAGTGTGGTGTAATGTAGTGTGGTGTAATGTAGTGTAACGTAGTGTAGTGTAGTGTAGTGTAATGTAATGTAGTGTAGTGTAGTGTAATGTAGTGTAACGTAGTGTAGTGTAATGTAGTGAAATGTAGTGTAGTGTAGTGCAGTGTAACGTAATGTAGTGTAGTGTAGTGTAATGTAGTGTAACGTAGTGTGGTGTAATGTAGTGTGGTGTAATGTAGTGTAACGTAGTGTAGTGTAGTGTAATGTAATGTAGTGTAGTGTAGTGTAATGTAGTGTAACGTAGTGTAGTGTAATGTAGTGAAATGTAGTGTAGTGTAGTGCAGTGTAACGTAATGTAGTGTAGTGTAGTGTAATGTAGTGTAACGTAGTGTGGTGTAATGTAGTGTAGTGTAGTGCAGTGTAACGTAGTGTAGTGTAGTGTGGTGTATTGTAGTGTAGTGTAATGTAGTGTAGTGTAGTGTAGTGTAGTGTAGTGTAGTGTAGTGTAATGTAGTGTAGTGTAGTGTAATGTAGTGTAGTATAATGTAGTGTAGTGTAGTGTAGTGTAATGTAGTGTAGTGTAGTGTAGTGTAATGTAGTGTAGTGTAACGTAGTGTAGTGTAATGTAGTGTAGTGTAATGTAATGTTGTGTAGTGTAATGCAGTGCAGTGTAATGTAGTATAATGTAATGTAATGTAATGTAGTGTAGTGTAGTGTAACGTAGTGTAGTGTAATGTAGTGTAACCTAGTGTAGTGTAACGTAGTGTAGTGTAACGTAGTGTAATGAAGTGTAATGTAGTGTAACATAGTGTAGTGTTATGTAGTGTAATAACGTATATTCACTTTCTGCCATCTTTCTGCCTTCTAAATGTTACAGACTAGATCTTTAAACAAACAAATGACATTTTCAAAACAACAGCAAGTGTCAAATCCAAAAGAATGTATCCATCGGACATGTTGCATGAAGTTGCATCACCACACAGATGCAGAACAACTCCTGCCATGTGGAAAGAGAGAAAGACTCAGACATGACTGCAAAGCCTCCCACCATCTAATTCTAACCAGGAAGATCAACTCAAGGCTCCACTCTGCCGTTGTTGTGTCTTGTTGTTCTGACTGCAGCTCTTCACCTCTGCGTTTCATAACTCATAATTATCCGTCCACATCCAGGCTCTGTGTCTATAAACACAGGCAGGCATCCTTCCATCTTTCCCAACAGGAAGCTTGCTTCATCCATGTTTCTCAACAAAGAGCACCAGAGTCTGACACAGTCAACGAGAGGAGGTGTGATATTTTGATCCTGTCATTAGGACAGTCTGATTTCTCTTGTCTTTCTTTGTATGTCATCATCAGTGCGTTCCCTGTTTGAGTGTAAATTACCAAAGTGAGGAAGCTGCTCAGCTCTGTGTAGACGGCCAACTGACAGGAAGGAAGGAACGACTTCTACACTGCAACGTGACAAAAACTTCTTGTCACTTTTTTCTTCAGTCCTTCGATCTCGGGGCTCTATGGAAACACAGACTACATGCTGACGAGAAGGGGGAACTAGAGCTTAACAGCACCTCCTCCCTCCTCTCCCTCGCCTTATCCACTGCACACTGTCCTCTTTTGGACCAACCAGCCTTTGGTTTTAAGTTATCGCTTTGGTTTTAGTGTTGCGCTCTCTCTCTCTCTCTCTCTCACCTACACACACACACACACACACACACACACAGACACATGGTGGGGATGACTGACTGGGCAGATGGTGCTCAGTGTGTGGACTAGAAGCTGAGGCAAGGCTGAGAGGGACAGACTCCTCGTCCATGATGGGATGCTGCAGTGTGACCCAGAGGCATACTGGAGTGGACGAGGTGGGCCCTGATGAGATCGAGCTCCTGGAACTCTCTGGAGACAACCTGGGGTAAGACACAAATACAACAAATGTGTGCAAAGCTCAAGAAAAGCGGTTCAAATAGAAAGTGCTGTCAGAAAAAAATTACTGTACATTGTCATGAAGTGTTACAAGAGAAAAAAAGAAAGAAAACTATAAAGAAATATAAATGTGACTCTTTCCTGGGCTCATTATCATAGCTTTAGAGAGAGTATGTATTTTGTTTGTTAAAAAGTGGTTTGTGTACGTGTGTGTGTGTGTGTGTGTGTGTGTGTGAGATGTGGAGGAGGAAGCGGTGACAGCCTGAGATGAACAGAGCTTTAAACCACTGTGGTGTTCTCTGGCATGTGTTGTGTTACAGTTTGGAGCTGGAAATGTAAAACAGCCTCCTGTCTGTCTGTGGAACCTTTCACAAAGCTGCAGAGCAGTCAGTGACACCGGGAGGCTGCTTGTTTTGTTCACACACACACACACACTGACACAGGATGTGCTTTGTGAGAGAAAAGCAGCTCCAGGTTCAATGGTTCAGTGATAAACCGCTCACACTATCATGAAAACACCTGCAGAACAACAGGCGACGTCCGTGTGATTTCCACCCATCAGCATCAGCACAATAAGAAGACAGGCAATAATTGGCTCCTATTTAGTCAACATGAACTCGGGGACTCTGTGATGCTGCACTGATGTGATTAGCAGATTATTATAAGACAATGAAGGGGTTTAATACAGAGTCAGTGCAGGATAAATCCCCGCTTGTTCTCAGATTGGGGGATTAGCAGAGGCTAATCACAAGTGCACGTACATGCAGGTCCATATGTGTGTGTTTAATATTTTACTAACTGAAGACACACACTCACTCACACGGAGATGTACATTTGATCATGTGTAGTGTAGCTCTGACATGTACAGTACATGCAAAATTATTTTGTTATTGTTAGTGTGCAAAAACAGATAAACAGAAAACAGGAAACAAACAATAAATACATAATAAAATAAAATCATAATAGCAATAATGATAATAATAATAACAATAAATGGCAGCTACCACTTTCCTCATTGAATATCCTGTATACATTAAAGATAATAACAGGTGTTTTTCCCTCCCAGGTTTCCTCCAGGTAACAAGCGAAATAAAATCTAAACAAAGTTTATGTTAAACTGTCATTATGTCATTTTAACGACAAAGATAAAGTAAGATATCCGGCTGCTGCTAAAATCTTCCAGAAGACAAAGACCTTTTGTTTTACTTTCTTTTAATTAATTCAATTTAATTCAAGTAATAACACAACTTTATTTCACAATAACTTTTATTTCTCTGCTTAAGGCAGAGTGTAAAATGAGTCCAGTCATGATTCACTGTGAGTCCTGTGTGTTAAGTGTTCCACAGTGAAACAGGAAGATGTCCGTCCAAAGGAGAATTTGCTTAGAGTCACCTCACAAATGACTCAACCAGAAATCCAGTTCAATAATAGCCCTAGAATCAAAACCTAACATGTTGATTTTTGCAAGATCTCCTGATTTCCCAAAATGTGTGCACTGCACTGCGGGACATACACGGTCTCTTTTCCTGTGTATGTGGAAGTCCACTGAAGCATTTGAAATTGGGAAAACTGGGACAAAGCGTGTGTTTGCAGGAGATATTGACTACGAGCTGGTGGTGGTAAAAGGTCAGCAGGTGTCTGTCTCTGCCGTGACTACTGTAAGCAGATTATGTCTGGCTGCTGCTGGGGCTGTGGGGTTGCGGGTGGGGGTCAGGACAAGTAATTAAAATTGTCCCATCGCCTTAGTTTTATTTCCTTTGACGCTCACTGAGTCAGCCTGAGTCATGTGTGTCTAGACAACAGTGCCAAACACATCATGCACTTTAAAGCAACACAATGTTGTATAATGTTTGAGTACAATAGTGTGCTCATTATTTTTATTATTACCTAAACATTAAGCAAGATATCTATAAAATGTTTGCTCTTCACTCCCTTACATGTCAATATAAACATCTGTGTCGGGTGATTAAGTCCTGGACGGCAAAACTAAATGAATAAAAAACATTTACATATGAGTCATCAGTGACTCAAACTGCCAGAGTCAACTGTTGTTGCCAGGTAAGTATTTATGTAATTCCTCAACTTCTACCACAACAATTTCATACTTGCTCAGGAATTAACTGTGTTTTTTAACTAGAAAGTATCCGATTCAAACTGTTATTACTGCTCTATACCAGTAATAAGTTGAGTTCATCGGTAATAGTGTGGGATTTTATAATGTGAAACAGTTTACCAGGTGATTAGGGCACTGTAACCAAGAGTAATTCTGTTTGAGGTCACTTAAAAAAAATTTCAGAATCATCATCAAACTGCATCTGCTCTCAGTGTGGTTGCTACATCACGGACAGCACGTCCAGTAAAACAAAGCCTTGCACGGTGGCTGTGTGGTTAGTAGTGGTTAGAAAGTAACTGCTGCCTCACAGCAGGAAGGTACTGGGTTTGATTCCCGGTCTGTTTGGAGTATGCATGTTCTCTGCGTGGCTTTCCTCTGGTTTCCTACCACCATCAAAACATGTTAGACACATTCAGTTAGGTTGGTCCCTAGTGGTTACGCGCTAAGTCACAGCAGCTCTGACCTCCAAATTACGTTGTGCAATTTCGGTTCTGTAATGACAATACAAATGATTTCCTTTCCTTTAATATTCACACTGTATTACAGCAACTGAAGCTATACTATATGTCATGTGCTGGCAGTGTTTTGTCCTCAGGAAGTTCCACGCTGGGGTTTGAATGTTCATTACCTCCACCAAGAACGTTGTGTTATATTGTGTGTCCTGCTTTTAGCAACTTCCTGTCTACAGTTTTTGATGAATCAATTTGAATTTTGTTGTGATGGCCAAGTAAGCAAATACCTGCAAATACATAAAATGCAGGTGACACAGTGTTTTGGGTTTAGCAGAGGTCTGTGTCTCTGAGTGATTTTGTTGGTGTCTGAGAAAATGTTCTGATGCATGCGTGTGTGTGTGTGTGTGTGTGTGTGTGTTGTTTCAGTGTGTGGAGTCTGGGGGAAACCAGGCTTCAGCTGTCAGTGAGGAGCAGCAGTGACGAGCAGCAGCCGCCACTGCCACATCCACCTCAACCGCGGCAGCCTACAGTGCGACGCCTGGAGAAAGAGGTCCCCATGTCTGTGTCTGTGGTGTGTGATGTGCAGGGCAGTGACAGTGGTAGAAACTTTAGTCAGAAACTAGATTAGACTAGAACAACTTCTCACACAACATTCTGTTTTTTCACACCCCCCCAAAAAAACTAGAGTGTGGTGAGTGCACAACAACAGTTTCCACTCAGTGCAGATATTTGTGTCGAGGTCAGACACACTCTGAAAACACACTGAGTGGGAATTTCCATGACAAAACTGAGAGATGCCCTCTTTGGTATGATTCAAATTTTACAGGAAACAACGGAGGGAGGAGACACTGCCATGAGCAGAAACCTGGAGATTTGTCCATTTAAAATGTTTGAGTATGGAGCGTCTGTTAGGTCCAGTGTGAAAGATTTAGGTGAAACGATTTCACCAAATCAGCTAAATGGCAGAACATGGATAGAACATTTTGGACCACCATGTCTTTAATGGACAAAATAAACAATTAAATAATAAATTGGGGCTATCGTATTGCTTTGAGGGGAAGGGTGAGGTGAACTTTACTAATAGATGTTGCTAAATCCAATACAGTTCACCTCTAACCTTTATTAATTTATGTGACTTTCTGCTCAAACACCCACAGCTGCAGCTGAAAAACACACATTACATGTACAGCGTAATGATGTCTCATCATGATGTGGACTGGACATAGAAGGTGGTAATAAGGTGGTAATATGTAAGAACAAAAGTTTAGAAAGCTTTAAGTGTCAAAAAGACACAAAATAAATGATAACAATATTTAACAACTCACCTTCCTATAAATATACGAATCTGTCACCTTCAGCCTGGTTTGGATCCCTCAGTAACATTTGTGCTAACATCCATCAGACCTGCTCATGGTACATCCTACATTAGTTTTTAGGACTTAGCTAATACATTTTATACAGCAGTGTGTAAATTGGTATGCTTTTTGTTGTTTGTTGCCTCTGTCATGAACTTTTGTTTGTATTTAAAAGTCATCCTTCTAGTGAATAATCATTTAAATGGTATTATGTATGTCTCATATTGATGTAATTGGATTATTACATGCACTCGTGCTGTCTCCTTTAATCTTTAACGTTCCTTTATGGAGAAATAAAGTTATTTAAATTGAACTGAATGCGCTGATACAGTTTAGTGTCTATAGATGGCGCTGTGGGGCAAGAGCAGAGACGAGCTGCACAAGAGGATTTACTCTCAGAAGCCAATCAGGAGCTGGGAGGGTCAGCCTGCACACACGTATGGAGAGGTGATCCACTCGTCCCTGGTGTCTCTCTACAACAGATACACACAGGTAACATGGAGTCAGCTGGGAATCCTCATCGGGCTCCACCCACTCATCATTCACTCAGGTTTAAATGAACCAAAGTCCAACTCTAACATTAATGAGTCGTGTTGTCTTTTACGCAGAAAGAAAAATGTGTTTAAAATGTTATTGTTTAAAATCATGAGCTACTTTACACCATGAAACTCTGTTTCTGCAGGAAACCAGCGAACACTTCCTCGTGTTGTTCTCCTTTCACCTACTGATCCTCTCTCTCGACCACACTCAACAAGACTTCATTTATGGGGTAAATTCTATTCTATTCTATTCTATTCTATTCATTTATTTATCACAATGGGTAAAAAGCCTCCAGAGCTACAGCAGATATTATAAAGCTGATTTCACAGGCTACAGGTACAAACATCAATAGTGTTTCCAAACCTTTTCCTTCAGCGACCCACTTTTTAAAGATGGTGGGGTTTAAGTTAAGGAGTTAACCCTGGTTCTCTGAGCGGTGAGTGAGGTAGTGAGATACTGAAACCTAGAGTGGTCGTTTCAGAAAGCTTGAAATCTTGGTGACCTGTAAGTACAAGACAAACGTGAAGGTTATGACAGGACATGTGACAGGAAGTGACAGACACAGAGCAGTTGATCAGGAGGAAGTTGCTGCACAATGACAAGCAATAATTATAATTAGTCCTATTTTCCTTTTTTTTTTATCTGTATCTCATCTCATCATGCAGGGCGTCCTTCCTCTTTCTGGACTCAACGTCCAAACCGTGTCCCTGGACCCTGACATGTCTCCGTCGTCACCACACGTGTTTGAGATCAGCGGTGAGTGAGGCCGCGGGAAAATCAGCCATAACATGGCATCACGTTAGAAAAGAAGCTGAGTGTGTTCATGTACATGATGTTGTTCCTTGTTGTTCATCCAGGACCAATGGTGGATTCCAAAGTGTTTATATGTGACAGTGCTGCAGCTTTACACACGTGGGTGCAGCAAATTGAAGACAGGAGACACGAGGCAACAGCACAACCCATGAGTCCCTCTCACTGCTCTCTCTCCTATCTGGTAATAAGTTCACGTTTTAAATGCACCTCAGAAAACTTGTGTCTGTGTAAGCTGGAGTTCATAAATGATTTCTCCCTTAGTTACCGTGCGATGTGCGCTGGAAAAGAGAAGAGCTACTGAAATACTTGGTGAAAGCTCCGATATGGCAGTGGGAAGGCTCACCTGTGCAGCACATGGGTCAGCCTGAGTACATATCAGTCGTCAATGTCATCAACTCACACAGACAGGTAATCAATACTCTCTCACTCTGTAATAATAAACTAGACTAATATAATGTTGTAATAATAATAATTATGTGATTTGATTCTCCACGTTTCACTACCAGTTTTATTGTTTGGTACATTTTTGAAAGAGCATTAAACTAAACAGATGTTCCACTCTATTTAAAGATGTGTATGAAGAGCGAATGAGAGAATGAAAGCTGCTGACATGAACTAACATACATGTAATCATTTAGAAAGTAACTGCAAAGTCAGCTCTTTTTAATCTGAAAACCTGAACCACATCCCCCACATGTTCCTTTCTGTCGAAATGAGATTTTATCTCAAAAAACATTGTTGAAGTGTGGATATTTATGTTGTGTGCTATAAAAACACTTCTGAAGAAATGAAGGCGTCAACTTTTCAAACTGACCTGCACTCTCATTTGTTCAGGGAAACTTACTGACGTGAAATGGACATGCAATCGTTTAATTAAATACATAATAATGTAGACATTTATAATAGTTTATGGCAAAACAGTTATTTGTTAGGGTCTCTTTTACTTTTTACTCGGTGACATTCAGATGTTCCTTCAGGACAAAGGTTTATTAAAGTGTCCGTTATGATTTATGATTCATCATTATATGTGTTCATTTAACCTTACCTTACCTTAAATTACATTACCTTACCTTAACGCAATCATCTTTTTTTTTTTTTTAACTTTTTATTTAGTATTTTCAGTATAAGCGACAATTAACATATAAGAAAATAAAACAAAAACACAGACAAAAACAAGGGGGCTCCTCAGTTAAAAGTCCTATATATAATGTCCAGTGACTTTGCTTGTTAGTGTGTAGCGTCCTCAGATGTTTTGATAAAAGCAGTCCATTTTTCCCATTTTAACGCAATCATCTTTGTATCGATATGTATGTGTTAATTTATCCTATCTTACCTTACCTTATCTTACCTTAACTAAATCATCTGTGTATCAATCTATATGTGTTCATTTAACCTTACCTTACCTTAAATTACATTACCTTACTTTACTTTACCGTACCTTACCTTATTTTACTTTACATTACCTCAATCACCTGTGTATTGATTTGTATGTGTTCATTTATCCTACCATACCTTATTTTACCTTACCTTAACTCAATCATCTTTGTATCGATATGTATGTGTTAATTTATCCTATCTTACCTTACCTTACTTTACCTTACCTTAACTAAATCATCTTGTCCTGCCCTGCCTTGCCTTGTTTATTATTATTATAATTATTATTATTGTTGTGGTTGTTGTTGTTGTTATTATGATTACAGTTGACTTGTTCTCTCAGGGTTGCCAGGAAAGACTGATGGTTCTCTTCCCTGAAGACGTGCTGCTGCTGTCAGTTGACAACAATCGAGTGAATATGACATATGAGGTATAGTGTAAAATGACTCAAAACTAGACAAAAACTCCATCCTCACACTTTCTCCTTCACTGTGGCATAACTACGTGTCCTAGTCATTACACAGGTTTGCACATTTAGTGTCTGTGTCGATATTTTCCCCTGAAACATCAGTAAATGACAACAATTCAGCTTCAGCGTGTACTGTGTCCTCTCTAACAGGGCCGGCTGCCCCGACACAGCATCAGAGCAGTGGAGCGCTCAGCTTTGCCTGGACGGCTGCAGTTTGAGCTGATGGGTACAGTGAACTGCGCTTATGTGTGATGTCAATACTTTGTTTTTGTGCGACAGATGAATAGAGATTACACAGCGAGTAATACGGTGGTCTCATATCGTCTCTGTGTTGTTTACAGGTGAGCTGGTGGAGCCACTGCAGGTTTCATGTTTGTGCTTAGACGATTATCAGAACTGGATGTTTCATTTACAGCAGGTTAGAATCTACAATATTATATCTCATATTTAAAACCATATTGTTTTTCACCACTTGGGAGCAGCAGAAGCACAGAATTTGATGAATGGTGCCAAAAAGGGTTCAAACTAGTTTGAGATCATGTCACTCGGGAGAATATACTTTGTAAGGTTTGTGTTTGAAGATACTGTACATCCATGGATGCTGAGGTGTGATTTAACTTTCATTTGATTTAAATGTTGTGACCTGCAGCCTGACAGGAGCAGTCACGTCACTGTGAGTCCGGCTCCACCTCCAATCCTGCCAAAGCTGCACAGGAGCAGGAAAGAGTCCCAGGAGCCGATGATAAGTGCTGACCAATGTCACATCAACGGACGCAGCTGACTCACACTGTGCTTGGGTTTTCGCTGTAATGACAAATACAAATCTAACTTTGTAGATAGCATGTACATACATTTACATTTCACTGCGCCACACACTATGTTCACATATTCATACAATGGTGAAAATGTTCAGAAATGTGCTTGAGGTTTTTTTTTTGTTTCGATACCTGTGGATGATGTCTCCTCAGAGGGGACAAAAAGACGTTTATCATTCTCCTTCACGTGGGGACAAACGGGAACGAGTTTGCCTGGATTAGGAGCAGCTGAAGAAATGTTAGAGCTGTAGATGTTTGACGTTGTCATAACGGTTTACTTTTTCAGAATAAACTGTTTAAGAATGTCCAGGATACTTTGTTAAAAGTCATTATTTCAACACGTCATTAATGGAAGCATCTGGGTTTTTTTTTATTTCAGTGGTTAAACATTTACAGTAGTGTCAAAACATCCAGTGTATTACAGTATTATATTCACTGTGGTATTAGAAATCACTCTGACTGCAAGGTTTATAGCTACGGAATGTCATAACATTTGTTACATCTTTTTATATATAAATTACTGTTAAAAAAAAAAAGTAAATGAACCATTTTCTACTCTTTGTACATGAGGCCATCTACAGTAAAGTACATTTACATCAAGAATCTCCTTAGAGAACAACCAGCTAGAGGAGTATAAATACACGCGCTGCAACAGCAACCACTTAAATTACAACTAACTCTGACATAGAAGAAGACGAAGAGGAGAAATGAGGGTTATAAACATGTCATGTGCCACTGGTGGAGTTAACAACTGAATGTTGATTATAGTGGTTCATGAACAACACATTTAGCACAGTTTCACTGCACTATTGATCATTTTGAGTGGGTTTTTACTCTTGATGAGTGAAATCATGTTAATGAATGTGTAAGAACCATTGAATTTATAAGACAGAAATGATTATGTTTCTTTTTTTATATCCCTATCCAGTCTATGTATTATTTAATCCCTGTGAGGGCAAAGCGTTTTTAAAAACCGCTCATTCACAAGCATATTGTGTAAAAAAACCTTTCAATATTTGTGGGTATTATTACCAGCTGTGAATTAAAATGCATTTGATGCTCTGGCTTTGGTCTTTCTCCAAAGTGTGTGGAGAGTCATAAACATCCTTCCATGAAATTAGGTCACTGACATTAAAACTATTGTAATGAAAATGTAAAAAAACAGCTTTCCAATTCATTAAACCAAATGAGATGATTTTTGTCTGGCCAGTAATTAGTCCACACTGTTACCACAGACTATTTATACGGGGAGGGTGTTGTCCAAATTGCACAGTGAAATGATTAAAGAAGCGGAACAGGAAGCCGCTGATGTGTGTGATGCAGCTCAGCAGCAGCAGTATCAGCCTCGGGTGATTTTCTACTGTTGTATTAAAGCATGACTGAATGTCCTGCACTGACCAGCAGACATAAATGTGCAATTCACCTTTAGATGTGTTTAAGGTTCCATAAGTCTATGGGAAAATAAGCCGAATTCCCACTTGCTTTTTAACGTCTTTAAACATGAGAAGATAATGAGCTCGATCATTCTTCTTCAACAGAACAATATTGGAAATTATGTTCAGATTTTTTGGACAAGAGATAATAAAATAGGGCACACATGATTGGACACCAGTGTAAACGTGGTTGCTGAGATACCTCACAAAAGAACTCATCACACCTTAAATTGGCATTAAACATGTCGTGGATCTGGTTTCACCCGTGCTGTATTGAATAAACACTGACCTCAGAGAGGAGATGAGTAGATCAAAACTCTTGGCAAACAGGAAATAAGATTTTTAACCATTCAAAAAAAGATACTGTCAGAGGACGTTATCTGAGGAGGCGGACTCTAATCCATTCTGAGAGTCTAATCCATTCTCAGAGACGGACTGCTGTCGTGCAGCTCAGGAATGTGGACACATGCCTCTTCAAACCACGTCCAAATGTGCTTTTTGTGATTGGATCTGAGGACACAAGGTATTCAGGACAGATTTGTACTTGGAGCTGTTTAGATGTGATCAGATTACTCAGTTTGGACGTTAATACCAAGTCTATTGAATTTTTCCTCTTGTGGTTTGGGTTACTGTGAACTGTTGTCACACTCAGGTATAAAAGCCTGTCTTTCTGCATGTTCTTTCGTTGCTAACCTGACAAAGAAAACACGTAAGAAGAGTCAGAAACGTTTGATCCAGAAGCAAATGCACCTTCGACACACGACGAGCTGCAGCACAAACAGTGGTCAGTCCTCTCCCTCCAACTTCTGTGTGACACATTTGATGCGGATATTTTCGCGTAGGTTGCGAAGGCGCGCGCTGCGACTTGTGATTTCCTCCACGTAGGTTTTGGGGAACCAGCCCCGTTCCCCATCCGACAATCTGATGCCTTCCACCCAGCCTGGTGATACACATGTTAGACATCAAACGAACCATTACATCTTTTTTATCTATAACTCGTTTAAAGTTGAGACAGCCTCCTGTGAGATTCACAAAGACTCTTTGAGTCATAAGTTACGTTAATTGAGGTGCAGACTGGAGCTCGAAAGCAGCCTCTTAAATTCTTACCGTCACTCGTCATGGTCTTAGCATGAAGAATGTCGGCCTTTTCCAGTGTTAACTCATCGTGCTCTTGGGCCTGGTAGCTCCTGATACACTGAACCTGTGATATATCTAAGAGGAAACAAAACAAAAACATGAACGACAGAACTACAGCGATAAACGCAGATTCATTGTGAACTTTCACCTCTCCACTGACCGGCATTCTCATTGGCCTGTTCGATGTCTTCAAGTGGATCCGATGGGAACATTGCTGTGATCCATCTCTGTTTCCCACTCCTTTGGAAGCAACAGAATGAACAGGGACAGTAAGAGCACCACACCTGCGGAAGCTGCAGCTGTTTTGACTGAAGCAAAGTTGTGGTTGCATTGTTACTCACTCGGTGTGTGATTTGAGCAGGATCTGGTGTTTGAGCTGCTGGCCTTCACACAGCTGCAGGTGGAAGATGAAGCCTGAGATGCCCTGAAGCTTCTGACTGAGATCCTTCACTTTCAGCTCTCCAATCTTGGCGTGAACAAACACCATGAACTTCCAGGTACTGCAAAAGAAAAAAGGGCTAAACATTTTTGGGGAAAACTGATACTGCGATGTCATTTGTAATACATCATTTCACGTGTGGTTTCAATATCGCTGTGTTTTACATTTAAAGCCATAGAGAAAACAAGCTTCTACCTCGATTGTCTTGATTAATAACGTTTTTCTGATGAGTCTCAAGCATGTCAGTTTATGCTCCATTTAGAGTTTCTGGCCCTACATGTCATCGCAGTTTTGACTCTGTTTTTATCAAGCGGACATCACTCACTCCTTCCTCCTGGACAGCAGCAGGCAGTCGTTGAACAGGTGGAGGTACACTGGCTTGGTGGGTAACTTCAGCTTCGATCCAGATATACTCATCATCTGAGTGTCCACTTCCAGGAGTTCACCGTGTTTCACCAGCCAGCGTGACTGAGAGATCAGAGGAAAGATCTGCAAAGAGAGGAAATCACTTACTGAGCAGTGAACGCACAGTTCAAAAAGGTGAAATTTTTTGGATCAACTTCATGATCTCATGCTTTACAACGGATTTTAATGATAAGGCAATAACTGTGATTTTAGAATCATGAGAGTTGTATTATCATGAGTATCCAGCATAACACCATCTATTTATTTTTGTCAGACCCTGATGAAGACCCATTCATCAGGGTCATTGGTCTGTTTGTTTGCCTGTACAGAAAGATATAGTGCCTTAGTTTGGTTTCCTACAGTTTTCTGCAGTATTCACCTCTGGGTTTTTGTGTGTTTTTATGTTTTGGACTGAATCAGTTTTGAGCCTTAGGCCAAGACAGTCATATGTGATGATAAGGTCACTCTGGGTTAAAATCCCTGTGTCATCTGTGTGATCTCTTGGCGCTGGTGCCAATCCCAGCTGACATAGGGCAAAAGGAGGGGTACACTCTGGACAGGTTGCCAGTCCATCACAGGGACACATAGAGACAAACAACCTACGGTCAATTTAGAGTGTCCAGTTTGTCTTATCCCCAAATCTGCATGTTTTCGGACTGTGGGAGGAAACCGGAGGAAACCCACACACACACATTTAAGATTTTCATCTCATTAAAGTATCATAAATGTTTTTCTTAGACATGTTGATCACTATTTTCTACCTACAATGACCCTAATAAGTTAAAAAAAACAAACTTCCATCACCTTTCCCTCAAAATGAATTTTCTTATTGAGGTGAATTAGTTCCTCCATCCTCTTCATTGACTGCACACTGGAGTTACATTCTTTGATGATCTAAGAAGACACACGTCAACACAGTCATTACCACCGATAATACTGGAGCTCATCCAACTGGCTATTAGCCATGATAATCACCACCTTTTTGAGCTCATTGAAAGCTTTTGTGGCAGTGTCCTCATCCCGAGAGCCCGGTGTTGTCCTCTTTAAGATATTCTGCAAAAAATAAAGATGTTTCTGAAGATACGCCAAGGAAAAAACAAACCTCTTTTCATGCACGGCTGGGGGAAGAAACTTGCTGAGGCAAATTGCTTGGCCAGTCCCAATATCATCCCATTTACAGTTTCACATAATTAGGTTTCAAGTGTGAACATGAATTCTGCAGCGAACATTTAATCATGTACCTCCACTAGCATTTTAAGCCGAGTGATCCTCTGAAACGGGAGGATTAGAAAAGAGGTCAAAGGAAGTCTTTGGCAGACGGGGTCCTCCTCCAAACGAGCCAGGATGCTGGGAAAACGAGGGTTGTCGTGCCTGAGATGACAAGAGGTGCATATTTAGAGGAGCACTTTATTGACTTCACGAGAAACCGAGCATGAATTCCAGTATGCTTTTAAAAAAAAATAAAA
The DNA here is from genome assembly GCF_958295425.1 of Solea solea. Classification (NCBI taxonomy): domain Eukaryota; kingdom Metazoa; phylum Chordata; class Actinopteri; order Pleuronectiformes; family Soleidae; genus Solea; species Solea solea. The sequence goes on along the minus strand of NC_081144.1, from coordinate 18,992,893 downwards.
AAATCTTCAGTAATTCAAAACGAACCTTCTGCAAGTTAAGTCATGCAGGTATGAAACAACACCTGAGTACCCTTAGAGGAAATTATGGACATCCAGCATGAAACAATACGTTTGTATGCACTGCATGAATGTGCACACAGAGACAGTATCTCCATATATATTATAACAGTCACTTTATTAGGTACACCACTTCATCTGCAGCAGTTCTCTGGGAGAACGTGCCTTGTGTATCCCAGAGGTCAGAGGAGAGTGACCAGACAAAAATAACCAAGGTACGCAGATGACCAACTCTGAACACACAATGTGTTGAACCTTGAAGCTGATGGCTAAGTCAGGGCACCACTCCTGCCGTTCATTTTCAGGGACAGCATCTTCGTTGTTACTCAGAAAGTAATGTTATTTGTCCATCTCAAAATGTGGGACAAACCCTCAACAGTGATATATTACCACGTTTCATTCTACGGTATCACTTTGCACAATCTTATCCATAACAAGATGTACCACATAATATAGTTTCTGAGCCACAATAAAACACTGCAATTTTCTCAACTGACCAGAAAAAATGTATCTTCAAAATTACTCTAAGTTTAAACTAAAAAAAAGAGGTTAATGCATGTATATATGACTGTATATAATTACACTTAAATACGAGTTATTTCCCATATACTGGAGGCATTTACTCACAGCAAACGCTGGTATGTCTGCTCTTGATAGGCCTGGTTGGTTACATAAGGTAAATAGACCCTCCGCAGAGCTGGGCAGTGATCCAGGACAATGTCACACACGTCAAAACGCAGAATGTCTTCCTCCAGTCTGTGTTCCAGGTCCTGCAGGAACCTACAGCCGATGAGTAAGCAGAAAATACAGTCAGAGCACGAGACTTGATTTGTGACATGTTGAAACAAAGTTCCTGGAGGCATGAGAGATGTCAGAGGCATTTCACTTCACCTCTCACTGACATCTTTGACTTCAGGCAGCTTGGAGAAAAGCCACTGTCTATCTTGAGCCCCGAGGCACTCGGCGAGCTCCTGCGACAGCATGAAGTGGTCCACCGCGATCGTCAAGCTGCGAATGTACGACGCCTCAGAAGTCACCAACTCAAACTTTGCCTAAGTGGAGGGTGAAGATGATGTCAGATTGCCGTATGATGCATTCAAGGACCATCACGTTATTTTTATTTTTTTTTTGAAAAGAGCATCTGTAGCTTTAGATATGGGCAATAAAATGAGCAGGTGCTCAGGTCGGCATCATGCCTGGAGTGGTGCGGAAAAAAGGACAATTCCAGCCTTAACACTGTGATCATTCTCATAGAAACACACACTGCTTCTTTATTATCTGTTTCATCTGTGAACGTCTTAACTGTTTGGTGAAGTGAAGACAGAATAGCCATAAAATGACAATAAGATGTCATCAAAGATTAACAAAATATGTTCAATTATAATACAATGGTACAGCCAGTATATCACAGTTGAAATTTTAACTGATGGTCATGTGATAATGCTCCATCCGCCTGTTGCTGAGTCATAGAAATTAACCAAATAGTTTCAATGTTCAAAACCCAAAGATCCACACATTTTCAGATGTACAATATGAAATGACTAACCTCCTGTAACTTCCTCTCCTCATTGCTGAAATTGTCGAGCTGACCGCTGGTCCGTACGTCGGGTATGTCCTGCCACAGAGCAAAAGCAGAGCCTCGAGAGGAGCGGAAGGAGCTGGACGGAGACAGATTAGATGGAGACGGGGTCCCGTCGGACCCCTCGTCCCTGAGACCTTCCTCCTCCGTGCCTGGCTCCTTCCCCTGTTGCCTCTGGATCTCTCTGTTGATGGCCACATCACTGTATTCCTGGTACAGAATTGCTACAGCAGAAAACACATTTAAATAAAATTAATAAAATCACTACAGGAAAATGTATGAATACACAGTTGACATACATGCAATATAAACAGATGACAATTTGTGTTTTAGGGAAACTTACAACTCGGCAAAAACCTTGACAAGCGATTGGAATTAGCGACCGACGGAAGTGAGCTCAAGTCTTCTTCTATGGATTTCTTTCTCATTCTGTGAGGAAAGTTTGAAAACTCTTTACCCTTTTAACATTTTTACACCTCATGTGCTAACACATACATGAAGTCTGTAAATACCCAAGTTTTGTGCTCCATCTATGCAAAGGCATCCCATTGTCACTGCTGGGTAGAGAAGGTGCAGGTCCTACAGGACTGTGGGGGGCGCTGTCACTGGAGCCTCCTGAGCTGCGGTGCTTGGAGTTTGGCTTATCTGAAGGAGAAAAAAAAAAAATTAATAAAAAGGCACTTGCAGATGTGAGGTTAAGTGATAAAGCTAAATGTCTCAGGTATAAAAGGGGACACAATTTACTGTAAAAGCATGAACACAAGCAATCGAATAACTAGCTTCAGACGTTTCCCACTTTTTCCCACGTTTTTTTATTTTGTATTTTATCAAAATGTATCAAAATGATTTTCTGTCTATTACTTCATCAACTGTTTGTTCTTTATTATGTATTTTAATATTTTGAATCCCATCATGGTTTTGTGTTGTCAGTTTTAGTCATGTACATTTTTAGTTTAGTTTGGTTATTATATATATATATATATATATATATATATATATATATATATACATATATATATACATATGTATATATATATATATATATATATATATATATATACACACACTGCAGTTTAAATGAATAAATAGAATGATCTGATGTTGGATGTGTTGTCTACTCACAGTCGGGGTTTGAGCTGAGGCTGTGGGAGCTCTGTCTGTCTCTGGAGGCAACTCGAGCCGACAGCGACTTCCCCAGCTTCAATGTGAACGAGTTCTTCCTCTGTGACAACTGCAGTCTAGATATGAGCTCCGAGGCTGAGAAGCGTCGCCGCTCTTGGTCCACCTGACGGCTGCGCGACAAAAAGCTCCCTCCTGTGGCACTGGATGTCTCCACACTCCCACAATCTTCCCTCCCCACTAATATGGAGTCCTCTAATATCCTCAGTGGTCCTGTAGGTAGATGAAAAATATCGTCTTGACTGAGGTCTGAAAGATCTGCAGCACCGTCTGTGGATGAGGGACTTGAAAGGCCTAATCCACTGAGGTCCTCTTCCAGGAAAGATGCAAATGGTCCAGGGAAGATGTAGTCTGCATCCAGGACCGGGCTGCAGAGGGATTCATCGCTCGGGCTGTCTGGGGAATAAACCCGCATCTTTCTTCCTGGAAACAAGAAATAACTTTAGTAGATTATGAAGAAACAGAAAAGCCTTTTGAAGTGTCATTATTTCTGTTAGCTCAAGAGATCTTATATATTTATTAATATTTTAGCTACACACACATATACACTTCTGCTTTATTTATTCTGTTTTTATTGTTCTTATTTCATAGATTTTCTTTGTTTTAAACTATTCTTTAGCTCTTGCATAGTGGATTCCCATATAGCAAACTTTCCTCTGACAACCAGGATGTATCTTGTATGAATGTGTATATGTGGTAGAAATTGTAGAAAATGAATTGCCCTTTCTGCATTATCTGTATCTGTGTTGTTAGTTTTATTGCAAAGCCCCCATTTTGAACCTTGCTATACAAATAAACGTATTACTATTATAATTTGTACATAATGTAAAGAAATGCACACTCACTGATTGACTTTTCCTTCAGTGAACCTTGTGACGTTCTCCTCTGCGGCTGGCAGGAGTTTGGGCTCTGACACCCGGGACCTTCAGGCGAGGATGGAGAACATGGTAACTGAGACTCCCATGAGTCTCTGTTTGAGTAGAGAGAGGACAGAGGGAACGACAGAGGGAGGCTAAGCGCTGTGGAGGGAGGACGACATACTGTTGTGCCAGTTTGTGGCTTTTCAGTCACTTCCTCTAAAGAAGTCCCATCCTGGCACTGGAGCTCAGCCTCAGGTGTGTGAGAGTTCAAGTTCAATGTTGTTTCATTGTCTGTCCTGTGGCAGCCGTTCTTCATGGCATTCAGTTCATTTAGTGTGTGTCCAAAACCATTCAGTGGCAGAGAGTGCGTTAAACATCGCGCGTCAGAAATGACTGTCGGCCTCTGAGAGCTGAGGCCGTTCAGTTTTGGAGTCACCGATGGTTGTAGCTCAATAAAAGCCAAAGTTTCCTGCTGACAAACGGCAACATGCTTGTGGTGACACTGGTGGAGGAGCGGCCCGGCGTCCTGGGCCTCGCTCAGAGCCTGGGACTCTCCCGAGCCAGGGATCCACATGCTCGAACGCTCTCCACGGCAGCGAAAAACATGAAGGTGGGGTTGGAAATCAAGAAAAGGTGAGAAGCCATAGCCAGGGAGCATGGCTGAACGAACACATGGGAGCTGCAAAGGGAGAAAAGAAAAGGAAAATTACTTTGAAGCTTCATTTTGATATTGGTATATATATACATACATTACATTAGTAATGATACATATTTTTTCAGGTTTATTACTTTATTCATCTTCATGCAGATTTATTTTTTAGCAAAAACCACAGGGCATTTCCCACATGACATCACAACAAACAACTAACAAACAATAGACGAATCATAGATGCACTTAAAATGCATTTAAAAAGTACATCTTACAATTTACATTGCACAGTGAGTCCATTTAAACACACTGTGGGGAAAATGTAGAACAGAGACCCTGGATACAGCAACAATATGTGTTTCATCTTGTAGTTAAAAAAATACAGATGACTGAACCATCTAAAATAAACAAGGGGCAAACTAGAGGGAAAATGTAAAGAAACAAAATGGTGCCTCAGTCTAAATCAGTAGAACAGCAAACCATAGACCCTGCAATCAGACATGGTCGACTGGACACAACTCCATGTTGACAACTCAGCTTCATCTCACTAGAGATTCCTTAGACTCAATTGAGTGTCACTCAGTATATTCACTTATAAATGAACAGTAACAAGAGTTATGTAAGTTTAATAAACTATCTCACACACACAGGTTTGTGCAAGCTATTCTTCTTGGGACACTTCATTGACATTCCTTCATTTGGACAGTCCAAACCAAGTGACAAACCACATTTTAAATCTTGGGTTTGGTCTCTGTAAGAACTACTGGTCCTGGCAAGAACAGTATTTATTCCTGAAAAGCTCCTAAAGAGATAGTATACACACACTCTCTCTCTCACACACACACACACAGATACAAACACACGCACACATTCTTAAGTCTAGAGTAGTGTGTCTCCTGAGCCGTGTCTTCCTGCTCTAATTAAAGACCTCACAGCATTCAGCCCCTGTACTTAACATCTGTCTGTGTGTCTGTCTGTCTCTCACACACACATATATATATACACACACACACACACACACAAATATGCATGCACACATACATGCACACACACACACACCTCCAGACAGAAAACCACAACAGATGAACAGACGGAGGAAGAGCGAACATCCTCTGCACTCTCAGCGCCTTTCACCTGAGATTTATACTCACCCTTCACTAGTTCACTTCCTGTCAGCTGACTCGAGTGAACATATATAGAGACACAGAGAGTGAGCATCAGTAGTGTCGCAAAGTCTGCCATCCTGACAGGCTGTTTAAACACATGCCCGTGAGCTCAGTCTCTTCTTACCCTCCTGCTTCCTGAGCAGGTAATCCTCCACTTCTCTCTTAAACACCAGGTAAAATGACTGGTGCACACACACACACACACACACACACACACACACACCAGTTGCACAGTCATTCTTCTAAGGACACTGCATTGACTTCCATTCATTTGGACAGCCTTAACAAAGCCTTATCCCTAACCTTAACCACAATTCAATACTCAGCCCTAAACCTGATAAATTAGTTTCAGCCTCATTGGGATCAGGTTTTGGGTTATACCAGAAAACACATATAAGCTTAGCACAAAAGTAAGGAAATGTGTGTTTGCTGGATTATTTCTTTGTTGCCACAGTGTTTCTTGGCAATAAACCTTGTACTGTTGGAAAGACCTGTTTATTTCCTTTTTAAATGGTGCCACATTTGTAAGGAAAATGCATTTGTGGGCTGAGCAGCAGAGTTGAGTATGTGTGTTGCGCCCATGATAAAACTTGCCAAACCTTCTCTGCCAACGCCAAACAGCTTATTCTGCTGTTGACTCTTATGCAGCATCTCCCTCACTGGAAAAACAAGGCCTGTCATCACTGGAGTCAATCTCAAAGGATGGATGGGATGGAATGACCTGCCTGCAGTCCTGACCTCTACCTCATTCAACACTTGTGGGATCAGTTGTTTGTACCAGAGTGGCCAACATAAGCAGTTTTATTATCATTTCTATTATTTTACTGTATTTATTATTTAGTATTGGAGCTGTTTCTCTGTGTGTTAATGCTTCATGATGTGTTTAACTTTTCACAGGCTACACACACATTCACCTAAATATGACACAGATAATCATTCAGTCAAGTCCACTGCATTGAATTAGCAACTGTTATTGCCAAAATCAGAGCCCTCCATTTTCTGTCAGTTCTTGGTCTCTTGATCTTTATATAGTTTTTTACAAAAGATAAAACAAAAGCAAACCTTACTTTTTTGCAACCCTCATCCTTGATTATTATATTATTTTAGTCAGCAGGCAAACCTGTTTAATATACCTGGCACAATATTTGTCATTTTCATTGATAAATAACAAATACTGTTTGTAAAATGGTTTTGTAGTTTACAAAACAAAAAACTTGAACAGCAGTTGATAATCACGCAAGGTCCCTTTTGTAGGGAGGTTTTTGAGGGGCTTTTGTTGTTTCTCAACAGACAAGAAGCTACTTTCATGTTCAAGTTTCCCTTTTACTGAACATGACTTGTCAAGAAAAAAGTTACGATTGATAAAACTGACATTAATGGAAAAATATATAAATGTATTAATTTACTTGTTTTTCAAGATCAACCGAGTTATGTAGAAGACCATTTCTAAATGCACACCACATCCTCGAAGCAGCACAAGCAGACAGCCACACACTCCTGGCCCTTAATCAGGTGAGTCTAATAAATGTGTGCCTAATAAATTGGTCAGTGAGTATAGTATACAATATTGTTGTAACTTTGTTTTAAATAGTGTGTGTTTATCTGAAAAATCACACATTGTTCTTGTGACATAGGCTGCTCCTACTCTGTGTGCACACACACACACACCTTTACATGTGTGCATGTATACACACACAAGAGGGCACACAAGTAAAAACACACACACATGCACGCACACACACACACACACACACACAAGGTATTGGAGGCACAAATGGTTACCTGTTCCCTGCTGTAGACAAAGGCAGCCTTTATCTGTGTGTGTGTGTGTGTGTGTGTGTGTGTGTGTGCTTAGGCCAGGCTGCCTGAGCACAGGACACCTGAGAGGGTGTGGGAACTGCCTACACTGATCCACCCATATACTGCAGCCACTGAACCATATAAACACATCCAGGCCACAGCTGCAGAACGACACAAGCTTATTGGTGTCTGGATGTGGTTACATTGTAATCCTGTTGTCGATGTACAGAATTATCTTAACCCGACTTTGTTCCAGCTCCAGTCTGTCATAGGAGATCAAATATGAAGTATTGTCTGAAATGTGTGTGTCTGATCTTCTGACATTACCACAGTGAGTGGATGTTCACATAATCCTCCACCAACAGCCAACTGGCCAGAAATCAGCATACGATTTTGTTGAAAGTTAGTTTTACACTCATTTGTGAAAGAAAACTCTGCGTCACGTCTGCATCGAAGAAAACATGAAAGCATGCGCATGCACATTCCTTACACTGAGAAAGTTATATCACGCTATATTAAAATTCAATTAAAAAGGCATGTAATTGCTCTTGTCGTAGCAGGTTTTTATTTATGACTGTTATGGACTTTGCTGCCAGTGTTTGCTCCTGTAATTTCAGCAGACTGCTCTGAGGCGGCGTGTCTGCATGCAGCAGTTAATGAACAACACGCTGGTATGACTCCATTGCCAGAAGCAAAACGAGGAACCTTTTTAATTGTGATATTTTTCATCTTAAGAGGTTTCAGAATAGTCATTTAATGGAGCACATCACATGTATGTTGCTTATTCAGCTCTGCTACAGAGTCAAATGTTGTGTAATCAGATCATTAAAGTTTGTTTGAAGTTTGAGACGAGGCCGTTAAATCAAATGGATTCACTGGTGTAGCTGTTAGTGGTTCTTCGATCTGAAGACTATACTGTTTACTTTTACTGACACTGCTTTACGGCAACAGTGCGGAGGATGCTCAGTGTTTCACGGAGGATAATGATCATTGTACAGTTCTTTAATTATGTGTAGTTGATAAGAGTTGTTATCTCTACTACTACTGTACTACTGTGTGTGAGGATGTGGTTTTTGCTGTTGATAAATATCTTTGTTATCTTCAACTGTGTCTGCTAGAAATGACTTGTCCACACACATTAACTGCAAAAGCAAACTGTGTACTGTGACATGTTCTATAGTTTAGGAGCAGAAATTGAATAGGTTACACGTAAGTGTACACGATTCACATTTGGGCCTGGAGGTAGCTATCAAAGGTTAGCACCCACCATGTCTGCCAATGTCGGGCACACTTTATCCGAATAAAAATATCGCTAATGGAGACAACAACCTTGTCAGAGAGCTCCGTTTGATCTGATTGGCTAGAGCCTGTACTGGAATATTTGGGTAACAGGATTTAATTGACTGATGCTCAACTGCCGCACAAACTGTGAGCAAAGCAAAGCAATGGACCCACTATGCAGTTCAGCAATGCTCGACGGTGATTCATTGAAAGTGAATGAGAAGTGTTTAAGTTGATGTTTCCACTGAGTACGTGTCTAAAATGCTTTAGTTTTTGTAACCATAGAATGAGCACATGAGAACGTGTACTTGAGGTAAGGGCCTCGCTCTACAGAGACCGCCATCTTGCACCGCCAGATGTTTTGTGTTTAGAATCAGAAGCTCAATACGAAAACAAATAAAACCAGCTCCACCCACATAAACCCAATGCATAAACCAACAAAGAAGAAGGAGCAAACTGCAGAGAGTGTGGCGAGAGTGGAGAGAGTTATGAAAGGGTGTTTACATGCCACTGTGGTTCAGCAAAAACACCTGAGAAAGTGAGGCATGAGCAGTGAAGTCTTTCATTTGTTGTAATCTACAGTCTCACCATTAGATGTCACTAAATCTTACACACTGGACCTTTAAGGAGTCCCAGGGACACATAGAGACAAACAGCTGTCCACTCTCACACTCACGCCTACAGTCAATTTAGAGTGTCCAATTTACCTGATCCCTAAATCTGCATGTTTTTAGACTGTGGGAGGAAACCAGAGAACTAGGAGAGAACCCCTGCACATACGGGGAGAACATGCAAACAGAAAGGCCCTTGTTCTGACCGGGTCACAAACCTGGGTCTTCCTGCTGCAAAGGCAAGAGCGCTAATCACTGCACCAACCGTGTGGACATTTGTAAAATGCAGCACAAGTGGCTACACTTCATTTCAGTTTATTTTTACACACTCGTTTATAGTGAGGAGTAAATTTTGATCTGCGTTTAATGAAAAAAAAAACGTTCACAGCAATTTTACTGTTTATTTACATTTAACAAAACCCACAGATTTTCCACAAACTGCACCAAAGTGTTTTTGTTGGTTAGGTTGGTTAGATGAGACTGCTGATGCCAACTTTCATCTCTGCTGTGACTCCAAACTCAACCTCAACCAGTGACTCCCCTGCTAATAAAAGCTTTATTCTTTCAAATAAAAACATGACATCTGAGTGTAATGCAGCCAGTGATTATGCGTCTTAAAAAATCATTTGATGTTGCAGCATAGCTGTAGAAAAATGAACTTTCTTGGAGACAGTGTTACTATCTAATGACACTTCTTAGTCTGAAAACAGCCGCGTGCTTTGTTCAGTGTGGAGCTGTGAGTCTGACTGTCAGACATCAATACATCATTCAAACATCAAACATGAAGTGCACAACAAGTCTGGCTGTGAACTTTTGCCTCCGACTTTCTGCACAGGCAGCTGGTGTAGACATCACAGATTCCCCTTTAACGTCGTCTGCGTGTTTTGCCTTCTCTGTGCATTTCTGATCAGCTCACTATAATCCCACAGATTTTCTATGGCGTGTGTGTTAACGGGGCGGGTCCAGACTGTTTTAAAGCTCAAGTCATTTACGAGACCCACGTACAAAAACAAAAACAAACAGTGACCTACAGCAATGAGGGCGTAAATTAACTGAATATGTATTCAAACATATAGTGTTGTATTTTAAAAATACTTGCAAGGACCAAAATATGGACAATTCAACAGACTATGTGCAGCACTCGTCTTCCATAGCCATTCACATGTGGGGTTAAGTGTCTTGGCCCAAGGACACATTGGCATGTAGACGAGCGGAGCCGGGAATCAAACCCACAACCTTCCCGTTGAAAGACGACTCGCTCTACCACTGAGATACCATCAACAACACGCCACAGGTCAAATTAGAGAAATGGCCTCTGTGTTTTTCAGGTCACTCTGATGCTCCAGTGGTGAAGATGAAAACTACAGACTGTGATTACAGTTTCTGTGTTTTGGGTGAAGATAGTGGTCGCACGTCATTCTTCACGAAATGCCCGATTTCATATAAAAACAAAAATAGAGCCTGAGACACTCGATCCCACTCAGGGATCTGAGATTATAGCAATCTATGTCAATTAACAATGACACTGGAATTCAGATTAATCTGTAAAATATATAACTTTCACTTCGTGTTATTTTGCTCTTTAAACGTGGTTTACAGAGTCACATTTGGGATAAGTTGAATAAAATGTGCTTTTAATTGTGCTTTGTCCCTCAATGAGAGGGAAACCCACGTTGGACAAAGATGGAGTCTGTTCCATCCCCCCGCAAACTTTCCACCCACGAGTATAAATCGGGTGTGTTTGGTCAGACAGACTGGAGTGTCCTAACAGTGTGGTGTGACCAGCTCATGTGTGTGTGAGAGATCGCAGATTAACTCAGTCACATCAGACCTCTAATTGCCAGGCAGAAGAGTAAAAAGCCCAGCACTGTCTGCCCAGACAAGACATGACATCATTCAGCGTCATGTCAGGGAAAACCACCATCCACTTCTCCACTGTTTTTACATTTCCTTTCAGCTCTAAAGGGGCGGCAATTATTTTCATCATTTTAAAGAGGTATTTCAAAGTTTAAACACAGCCATGTAATAATATCATATGTGTCTTTTTCACATGATTATGATCTGTGTTACTTTCCATCTCACAATATTACAATGCGCTCGAATATTTATTGTTTTTGCACCAACAACCAGAACAAATTCCTCATATTGTGTAAACTTTACCTTAAAAAAAATTACATTTCAGTTCTGCCAAATGGAAATAATCTCACCTAAATCTCACACTCAGGACCTTTAAGTCTTCTTTCAGTGTTCTGCACATTTGTCTGCTTATTTATTGTGGTGCAGCTTATCATGTGGTGACATAAAAACATAAAAAATTAAGGGCAATGATAATGATAATAATTAGGGGGGAAAAAAACAACAAAGGACAAAGAAAGATTATATTCATATATAATGCTATATTATGTTTTTTATGATGTTTGTGGTTGGCAGGTTTTTGGCAGTTGATAGTGCAGGTGCTGTTGTTCCTGCTGTAAACTATGTCGCTTTGAAAGCTTTTGAAACAGTAAAACAGTGAAAGTCCTCTCGCAAGTGAAATGATTCATTATTTATTTATGATTGGTGAAATGAAGGTTACAGGTTTTTTTTGTTTATCCTTCTTAATCTCAGACTCTATTCTTCCACAATCTTTCCTGTGGAGGACGACGGTCATGCTTGTCGCTTCGATTTCATTCTGTACATGTTTAACGTATGCCTAAAGTACCTGGATGGAAATTCCCCAAGTATCTGCTTGGTATTTTAATGAGCCTCATGAAAGTGTCCCAATCCAAACAAACTCCTCAGCGAGACTCAAATTCCAATGGGCGAGAGCCGAGCAGATGTCAAGGTGATGATATCTGTGCTGTGTGAGAATGGCTGAGTGAATTCAGGTCAGAGAGTTTCTTGGCATTTGTCCCTCCTCCAGCTTCCACCCAGTGAGGCAGGTGAGCGCCCCAGAGGCTACACAGGAGGCGACCGTGGGGGTTACCCTAATGTTTACACTTGGTGTGAGTCCTCTTAATCCTCCTCTACTGCCTCCAGCAACTTACCCACGACCTTCAGCGACACTATGAAGATGCATGCTGACAACCAGGCTTAGCATCACACAAAGCTACAACGTACACACACACACCTGATGAGAGTTTGTGTGTGTTTGAGATGCTATCGATGCTTGAGCCGAAAGTGACGAGACGTAGCGCGACCTTCCCTGACCTTGTCTCACTCAGCGTGGTATTTCCGCTAAACACAGAAAGACAAACAGCAGTGTCTTATTTAAAAGCCTGAAAAAATGGCGAACATCTCACGCGTAAACACCAAGACTTTCGGACCTTTCACCTCCCCTCCCCCCCCTCCCCCGCTGCACTCTGCCACCATAACAACTGCAGCCAGATTAGCTGAGACAGATGAGACAGATGAGACACACAGCCGGGGACAGTAACGACACAAAGAAAACCATTGACAAACATATGGAAATAACCTGACCTAATTATGGTGTTTTATCATAAGTCACAAAAGCTCTGAAGATGATGAAGGCCCGAGGATCCAACACACAGTAAATCCACAAGATCCCATAATCAGCACCTTCTGACAGAAAATGGTTATTCATAGGCAATGAGGTCCCAACGAAAGAAGACCTGATTTTTTATTTTTTTTTGTATTGTTGGCAGTTTACCACATTAGTACTTCCCAATAATCTTAAGACATTATATCACACACTTATCAAAAAAAAAATCCAGTTTACAAACAACTGGGGTCCATTTTCTGTGAAAATCAAAATGATGAGCTAAAATGTGCTCTATTACCATTAACCTGCACACTGTGTTTATATGTTTCCCACATACGTCATCCTGTTGCTATTTAAAGCATAACAGCACCAAATGTGCACAGTTAAAAATAAAAAAAAAGTTGTCTCTGTCTTCTTTTAATTTGTAAATTAGTTAAACTAGTTCATCAGTTCAAAAATTAGACTGTACTTTTGTGACATTTGTGAGCTACTTTTACGGAATCACAGCTTTAGTGAGAACCAACAAACTGACTTGGAACAAGTTGAGGAAGCTAAAGAGAGATGGACGAATGGATCATTATTCATGGGACACTAACCAACAGCAATAAAATGTGAAATAAAACCAACCTTAAGCAACATGTTAAATATGTTTGTATCCTTAATACAAAGCCGTTTCTCTTCCATGACCACGACTCATATCTGCAGCACAAGCACATCAGTAGTTAAAGACTTCCCATCATGGATCTGCAATAAAATCATGTGAGATTTCTTTTTTTAATCTGGTTTGAACAAAAAAAGAAGATTTTAATGAGAAGACTTAGTTTTGCCATGCTCAATCTGTCCATCGGGACACTTTGATTTCTATCTTATCCTTTGAACCTCTGAGCTCTGCAGAATCTGACCTACTTTACATCAAACTGCTGATGCATCTCTTGCTTTCATCTGCTCTTGTGTACACATGCATTCTCTTCCACGCTGTTATTTAGCTCTCGGCTCCACTTTTTTACCAGCTGAGTGCCGACAGTTTCTCCTCACCTCTCTCCTCCTCCTCCTCCTCCTCCTCCTCCTCCCCCTCTGCTTGCTTTCATTAACTGGACAGGTATGCACAAGCAATCCGCTCGGCTGCTTGTTGTTTTGAAATGCGATCGGGCAAAAAGGGGAACACACCTAATGAGACGACCATCCCGACACAACTTCGCTTTAGCCCAGAGTTAAAGCTACAAACTGTTGAAAAACGAGTACCAGCAGTGCCTTCAGCATTAGAGCAACAAACTAAGATAGAATGCTGAATGGTCTGAAAAAGAAGAGTAACACCTGGTTTGCCTTTCCCCCCCTAGAAGAGCAGAGTGAAGAGGCCAGAAAGCCAGAAACTGATTATCTTGCATGAGTGCAAATGTGAAACACACACCACGCTGTATTTGATTAGTCACTAAGTAAAACAACCCGAGGGCTACAGTACTAGACAGGTGTGCACAGACGCAGCCAGAGCCCGGATTTGTATATATCACCTCTGGGCTCCAAGTTTAACCCTTTATTCATTTTAGCCTTCATGTCTGAGCCAAACGCTCCCAGAAACGCCGATTCACTATGAAAGAACAGAACCTGTGCACTGTTATTTCAAAAGTAAATGATTTACGTTTCAAACAGTGAAAACGTTCAGTGCATCCCAGAAATGAACTTTTCTATCGACAAGTCAAAGCAAGCAGTGCAACTCAGTAGGTGGTCTGTTTCATAGTCCAGCTCTCAAGACAAGTTCATGTCCCCCTTCAAAACAACCTAAGACCCGGATGAAACCCCAGACACACACAGAGACACTTTTCCACATTCCCTGGATGACTCCGCAAACCCATTCCTCTGGAATTGACTCATGCTCTGGCCAGGAGACAAACAAAGCAACTCGACTATACACGTGCAGGAGCGAGGCCTGTTATTATGGGCAATTAGAGCTGCTGTTATTTAGGCCACAAGTCAAAAGGCTGGAGAAAATGACTGAAGATATCAGTGTCAGTAATTATTACAGTGCAGGCTGCTTTCAGTCAACGATGCCTAATGATATTAGTCTTGTTTAAACCAGAAAAGGTCAGTGCAAGACGGGGCATAGCAGTCAAAAGTGTGTGTGTGTGCACATGAATGTAAATACCATTAGGAGCACAGGTAGCATTTGCATGCAGGGTTACCAGGGGGAAGTAAGGGAGGTACAGGGGGTAGGATGAGGGTGAGGTGTGGCATCCTGGATTGCTTTACCACAGTGTGTGCACACACATCCACACACGTTCAGACACACACACACATACACACACATGCTCAGACAGCCGCTGTCTGAATGGCAGGTGATGGGGCAGGTGCTCTCCAGACATACAGTTGTGGGGGAGGGAGGAAGTGGGAGGAGGGAAGGGTCGTGTGGTGACCTGAGGTATAGACCTGTGAGTGTTATCAGCAGACATGCAGAGTGAAATCGTATGTACAGGAGTTTACAGGATTATAAAAAAACAACAACAACCGTGGCTATAAAAACACCGACCTTCGTTTCAAATCCAAATGGATGACAATTTAAAATAGATTATTATAAATCATCAATCACACAGGGGATCTTCAGTCTGCGATAAAGAGCAGCACAAACAGTTCAAAGTCCTGACTCATGCCACATGCTGGTTCACACCTGACCAACAATCAGCTGGTGCGTTTGAGTCAGACAGTAAATCAGATAATGCAGGAAAAAAATCCACGGCTATCTAAGTGTGCTCCAGCCAAAATATGCAGCTTTCAGACAATCAGCAGCAGCAGCTTCAGCCATGTGACGTTGCACTTACTCATTATGACTGATGACATCCCCTCATATCACCTGCTCACTGTTTAATAGATGTTAAGAATAGTTTGAACAGTGGTAATCTTTTTTTTTTTTTTTTAAATGTAGGTCACAATCACCACTGTAAGTAGCAGAAAGGAGCAGATTTTATTTTACAGGATTAAGAATTAAACCCTGGCTGCTGAATGTCGTCATTGCTTTGTTTATCTCTCAGAAAGCCGTGTCAACAACTTGACCAGATGGAGATGAGAGAATGAACCTATAGAGTGAGAGAAAAACCCAAACTACTGTGTAGTACACACACACAAGCACACACACACACTGATCCGTGCACAGGCCGCAGTTAAGAACCCAAGTCTTAATCTAAAATGTGTGTGGGGGTGTGTGTGTGTGTGTGTGTGTGCTGTGGCGCCAAGCTTCAGCCATGTACAGTTTTTAACAACCTCTCATCCAACATACTCCAGACATGCACTTACCTGCCCTGCTCTGCAACAGCTCATTGCTGCACTGTCACCATCACACACTGCACTGTCCTGACAGCAGCAGCTTCTTCCAACAGAAGAAATGAATAGAGAAGGAATTGGTCCCGTTGGCAGGATGTGCATGTAGTGCAAGTAAAGACAACTTTTCCAAATTTCCCTGCGACACACATGCGTTATGCTTAGGAGCCTTACTTAAAGGAGACAAAAACAAGTCCAGATAACTCATCTCACTGTGGCACTGTTTCCTGTTTCCAGACACAGTATCTACCTTTGTCTTCAGGGTATTTTGCCATCACATGCATGCAGTTCACCTGGCAAACTGCACACCACTACTTTTGTCGTCCATGTTGCACAGCACAACTTGCACTTTCCAGGCAAATAAACATGGCTCAACTTTCTTGGAGCATTTGGAGAAGAAGGTGGGATGTGTGCACAGATTTCTCTCTTTAGCTGATCGTGTGTACAGAATTCATGTCTGTGATTTTCAGTACTGTACCTCATTGATGATTTAGCAGTCTAGTGCGTGTGCTGGCTGGTGGCCAGCGACAGTGTGTGAATCCAGGCCATCCCAGGGTCAGACTGAGACACTCTTCTATCCATTGCTGCCTTGTGTTCCTCCTGGCTTCTTTCCTCTCTTCTCCTCCTTCAGCTTCTTCTTTATTGTACTCTTTGAACTCAGCTCAGACGTTTAAACATCTGTGCTCTCCTGCCAGAATCTTCTCCTTCTTCTCGTTCTCCTGCTCCTTGAGAAAACAAAAACAGGTTGAAAACGGCCACCACTTGCTCTCAGAGCTACTTACAATGCAGATCCCCTCTCTAAGCTCCTCTGCTCTGCCTTCCCTCTCCTTCCCTTGTCCTCCCTCCCTCCCGCCCTCCCTCCCACCTTCTCTCTCTCTGCTACTGTTGGGGAAGTGCTCTCTCATTTTCTCTTTCTCCTCCCACTCTCTCAGCCTTCCTCTAGCTCTAATAGTTATTTAGTGTCTCATTTCAGCACCTGCTTTGAGACACACAGAGAGACAGAGAGGAAGGAGAGTGACAGAGTTGGACAGAAAAATGTTGTTCCTCCACTGGCTTGTGTACAAAGTTTGAATAAAGTTTGAATGCATGTATTAATAGATGTGTGAACTTGTATGTGTTGACCTTGTCAGGACCAAGTTTAGGGTTAAGATTTTAGGTTAAGGTCCGGGTTAGACATTAACTATTAATGGTTAAGGTTTGGCATAATATTATCTTTAGTTTGTCCAAATAAATGGAAGTCAATGTAGTGTCCTAAGAATGTAGGTTGGTGATGAAAAAAAAGCTGCTAAGACATACTTGAATACACTCATCTTTCGCCATTGCTCCCCGGACACTGCTGCATTCACCACTTTCACTAATCAAACATGAAAACAGTGGGTGGTGGTGGTGGGAAGTTATTTTACCAAGCCACAGCAGTTTCACCCTGCAGTAGAGGGTGACTAATTATTATAATTATAATATATTATATAACACATCCATCCATCTTCTATACCGCAATTTAGTTAATAATAATAATAAAGAAAAAAATATATATATACAGTATATACACACAGTATACATATACTGTATATATCTATATGTATACATATAGATATATATTATAAAATCTATTCAATTAAAAAATGGGGGTATGTAATAGGCAACACTAAAGGGGAAGCACAATTTTGACTTTTTACCTTACTGTATAGGATATTACATAAATGCAGTGTTTGTTTTTGTGCATTTCCTCTTACACGACACAAGTTACACTCATAATATCCACTTATAAAATGATTATATGTGAGGTTAAAAAGGGTAGTTCACACAAAGGATAACAGTGTTACACTGCATGGTAAAGTTTAATTCAATTTCTGATTAGGACCAAATACACTCAGGAATCGTGTGAAATTTAACTCTTTTGGTGTCACTTTCACTCGATGAGAGTTATATTTAACACAGTTGCAGAGTGTATTTAGAGAGTTGTTAGCAGTTTTAAACTCTTTTAGACTGTTTTAGTGTTGCATTAACGCTACAATATTTATTGGGCAATCATATAAAACTGCTAAAGTCCAATTGATTTTTTTTTCAGTGTTTGTGAAGGGAGGAAAAAAAAATCTGTGGATTTATTTCTGGAAAATTCAACAGACACTATCAGCTCAGTGTGTTTCTCTAAACTGAAGTAATAAAAGGCTCAATCCAATGCATTTTTTTTTGCAAGGCTCTGGTTCCACTACATTAAGGGTCTTAAGATATAGGATGTAATTTGTTTGTTAAATGCATTTGATTTTTGCCAAATTTCCTATTTAAACTCTTTGGAGTTTCCATTGGAGTTTAATTTGTACAGTTTTAGTTCATTTAACTCTTTTATCTTTTTTATTTCAAAGTGTTTACTTCTTTGACACTGACCTTTAATCCTTGTACTTGATTTAGGCAGCTAAAAGCAGCTTTATGTAAAGCTGCTTTTACTTTTACTTTTGACACTTTCTAACCTGTTTATTACTCTATTACCAATTGTGTACCTGTTAATAAATACAAATTAACTTTGTGGTTATACTTTACTTACCTATTTATGCATAATTGGACACAAATAAACACATAATCTCAATGTCATACATACAATAATATTCTTGTGCGCCATGTTGATTGAGACGCTGATTGAGACCTTTTATGGCCTGAGCATGTGAGCGCCTCCCTTCATATTCCAGTGCACAGTGAGTGGGTGAGCCGGTGTCCACAGCACATACCTGTGCACGCTGACAAGTACTAACTCACTCTTCCTGCAGGCCATGGCAGAGGAACGCACAGCAATCATAACAATCATTATATGAAAAAGGCAAAGAGAGAGGAAGGGAGGGGACAAAGAGTGTGTATTAAAAAAAGGAGATAAGGATGAATTAAGACCAGACAGAGAGAGCAGAGAAGGGTGCTACAGAGAGGAAAAGATAACAAGGAAGCGGGGAGACGAAATAAAAGTCAGGAGTTGCCCAAGGCCACAACCATTTGTGAGAATGTGAGGGAGGAGGGAGAGGAAGAGAGAAATCATTAAGGAACACCTGTCTGTTTCTGACTCCTAATAAATCAGCGTCCTGCAGCTCTGCCTGCCTCCTGTGTGGTGACGGCTATACTGTACGTCCTGAGGTGAGATGGAGAGAAGAAGAAAGTGGAGAAGGCAAATGGAGAAGAACGATAACATTTCAGATTTATACCTACAGCACAGCGGCTACAGTATCCTCCTGCATACACAACAACATTTCAGATTCCCACGCTGATGAGGCTTTCACTTCCATCAAACTAGATTTATTTAAGGTTTAAAAGGTTCTAAATGCAAAACAGACAAAATACACACAAAATATCTCCTATGACATGGTGGTGTTTTACTCCAGTGCAGCACTGTACTTCAACAAATCCTTCATACATACAAACACTGTAAAAAGACAGACATGCTCAGCATCCATTACAGTAAACATGAACAGTACACAGCATGTGCATAGCACCGACACTCTGCATACACTGCAGATGTAGGTGTAGATTTTTGCATATTTTTAATCACACAGTCACAGCAACAGTTAACCTCGATAACAACAACAGAACTGTCACCTCACAATCACAATAATGTGTGTGTTTGGGCCAATTTACAGTGTCAGCGAGCTGTAAGTCTACGGTGATCAGAGAAGGAAAACACACACTGACCTCATGAAGCTCATTAATTTACCCCTTATCCTGTTGTTTGGTGTCTCTCTCACTGCGGAGAAGCTCTGTGAACAATGGAGACTGTGCTACTAACAGGAGGCGAAGAGCTTAAAAGACATGAGCGTTCACCACGCAGACAAGAGTCCAATCCACAGGACAATAACATCACATGAGAGCAGTCACTGCAGCTATAGTATAGACAGATTTCCCCCTTTTCTAAGTTCCCATTTCAAATAATATCCTTCCAATTCCCTGAATAATGTTATTGTGTAATAATACTGTATGTTTATCTTATCATCATCTCAGTAAAGTATTAAAAACACTTTGTTAACAAATTCACCCAAAATAAATCATTTAATGTATGTACAGTATGTACAGTTTAATGTGCGTATTTTTCTCCATGATGACCAAGACGCAGACATTCTCTAACACAGGTGCTGCTCTGTTGTGTCGATGATTCGACCGCAGAGAAAGATTTCATGCAAAAATATGAATACAAATTGTACTCGTGGGATGCCAGATACCCTAGTAACACCTCCACAATTGCTTTCACACTGCATTATGGGAAACGTTATTGAAGTGTGACCCACACTAACAGTCAGGAGGCCTCAGCCTCTGCTATATTTCCCCCTTTAAAGTTGGTAAAAATCATATAACATTTCTATAACATCATTTGTGACTTTAAAATAATGCTTTAAATAAAATCTGACTTAACCAAAAACTTCAGTTCCAGTTTTAACGCAACAAACTGCTGACATGGATGTGGCATCATCATGGTAGATATAGTAACTTACTTTAGAGAATGTTGCATTTTATCTAAACATTTTATTAATATACACTGTGCATTTAAGCTTATACATTTGATTTATTGACGTATTATCCATATTATAAGTGATGTCAAAGCAAATAATAGAGTCAGTGGACTTATTCCAATATTTTACCTTGACAAAAATAAATACATTTATCATATTTGTTGTCAGGCTGTTGCCCCGTTGCTGTCATCAGGAGTGAGTGTTGATAAAATAATCCTGAGTTCCTTTTTCGATTGGGCATTGATTGTAAATGAATATACAATAAGCCATAGATTGACATTTTTGTAAAATGTATTCTCCATACGATAAGGTGGGTAAACAGAGTTTTAGGCAAGTTCAACAGCCGTCCATCACAAACCTGTTTATCATAATGTCTGTGCTGTGCTGTGCTGTGCTGTGCTGTGCTGTGCATTAGTAAAGTGAGATATAATCCCAGTGCAAAACCCATATTCCACTCAGGTGAAAAGTTCACCCATTATCCCAGATGCAGAGTCTTTTACCATCTTCACTCCTTTTCCATGATGCAGATCTAACTCATGTTTCCAGAGGACGCGTCGCTTGCTTCGGGGGAGGCAGTGCAGTTGAGTTTGGACATGGAAGGAATGGGGAAAGAGAGGAGAGACTTCCGTCAGACCCACGACTGTACGAGGTATGAGGGTGAAAAAAGCTGACGGTACTGTCTTTGCTCCAACATGCTACTGAAATACAGCCTGCAACCCTGATACTACGACACGATATACTGGTCATAAAAGTGACACAGGCAGTAAAAAAAAACATTATTTCAGTAACAGTGTTTTATGACATGTTGTTTGTTGAGATTAGAGTCGATGACTCAGTGTCAACCTGTGTGTTATATACAGTATAAAGTCACCATGGGTTCTGTCTAATCTTAGTCTAATCAGCATAAAAACTGGAGACAAGGAGAATCCACTGGCCTGGTTCTGTCCAAACGCACAACAACAACAACAACAACAACAACAACAACAACAACTTTTATCTAGTTTGTTGAGTACAAATAACACAACTTCACAAGTTAAGAGGATTATGAGTGCAACATAATCCTGCCAGACAACCAGCAGACACTGAAGAAAGTTTTCATCAGATAGTGAGTAAAATTCTTCAGGAGTTACCTGTAGGCAACTGGACTTGCTTGACGTAAGCTGAAACAACTTAACTCGAGCGAGTCCGGTTGAAACAGGTAACTCCTGAAGATGATTTTGACCTGGATGACTGATAATCCTCACAGATATAGCAAGTAGTACATTCCTTAAAATGTTGGCCTCTCACTAAAAATGAAAAATATGAAAAACATAACCAGTGTAACTGTTGCAGAAGAATATTCTCTGTCTAACAACTGACTAACTAGATACGGCTTTAAAGGTCCAGTGTGTAAGAATTAGTGACATCTAATGGTGATGATAAAGCCCTCGGTCAGGCTTTTGTTTCTGAAGACAGCACCTTTACTTGGTATGTGGGCTGTGGGCTGTGGGCTGTGCCTGATGGCCTTGTCAGTGAGATACGAATACTGATGCTGCACTGGTGTAACAACACAACAGACAACAATGGAGAGTATCCAGCAGCTTGTGTTTTTTTTCTGCTCAGTTTGTATGGAATTAGATTTGTGTCAACATTTTCAAACAACACTTTTTAAGAACCAAGTAAAATATTGAATGAATCATTCAAAAATATTGTATTTTATTGTTTGATAATACACTTGTTGTTTGGCTCAATGGACCGGAAGGAGTCACAGGCTTGGAGTCGCTGTCCATCAGTGTGGAAAACTTGGGGAAAGAGTTCCAGATGGACAGCGACTCCAAGCGCGGAATTACTTCCGGTCCATTGAGCTGCCGCTCCAAAACTCAGTCGCCAATCGGCATGCAGCTTCCTAAGGCCTGCCCATGGTCAAATTCGGCAAACAAAAAAACCACTGCAAACCACTATGGTGGGCTTTGTAAGACTAAAGAAAAACGAATGACTCGAATTTTAATTAACACTAAATGCAAACATAGTAATGCATACTACATTAAATGTTACAGACTGGACCTTAAAGATGATATAATGACCTCCAATTCCACTCACTTACATGTGTGCAGTTGTTCATACTCACCTTTCCTCCACCAGCAACACTGACTACATGAGACACATGACAACAGCATGAGTCAGAGCACAGGGACACACACACACACACACACAAACACAGAGAGATGAGATGCACAGTTGTCTCCTGTAATATTGTTACTATAACAGAGAGTAAACCTCTGAGATTTGACAGAGGCTGTATTTAAACCTCTACTGTTTACTTCCTGTTTACATCCTGCTTTCTCCCCCCCCCCCAAGGAAATGTTTTCTGTTCCCCATTAACAATTTTATTTACAGAGGAAATAACACCGGACATCAGCCATCAGTCGATGGCTAGAATCAAATTAAAACGACGATATATTTGGCTCAGATCCCACACATAGAATATTTAATGATCGCGTCGTGCGCAGTGCAGCAGGTTTATGGCAGCTGGCTGAGCCGCAGGTGCTTTGCAAATGCTCTGTGGGGGTGTTGATGGGTGGGTGAGCTTTTAAACACCTTTTAAAATGTGGAATTTATTTATGAGAATCAACAGAAACGCTGAAAGCTTTAACGCAGCGTGTGACCTGTGAACTCTGCTGTTGCAGTGGTCTATTGATCACCTGTGTGAGAAAAACACTTCACTGGGTGCCGAATTATTCTGATACCGAAATGAGTAGAAACTGTAAATAAAGATAAAACTGTGAGATGAGTGAATTATCCTGTGTAACAAAGGAACTGTGTAGTCGAGTTTTTCAAATGCATGGACAATATCTGTTTGCCGTTGCATTTGTGGTGTCAGGAGATATTTCAAACGTGTACACCAGAATACAGCGTCTCCCATCTTTTCCATAATGTCCTGGTCAAACACAGACGTAATGTCAGTCACAGACTGATCCCACTGAGATGCAACCACAGAGCGTCACAGGAAGTCATTCCTGCCTGTGGGGAACTCCACCCTCGCTGTGTCAGACGCTCTGAGTCAATAGACAATGACTGTAATTAACTGCTGTGCCTGAACCACTCAGCACAAATATCCCTGTGCAATATACATGTCCACTGTACTTTTGTTTATAATTGTGCTGCATTTGCATTTACCTTTGGTACCAATGTAGTTGCACATTTCACTTTAACTGTCAATTATGTCTCATTGCAAAAAAACTCTTGTGCTACATATTAGGTTAAACACAGTTCACTTATTTACGTGCAGTTACTTTTTCTAATGCTGTTTATACACTGTATATTGGTACTTCAGTTTGTATATATTTGACACAAAGGTAAATATTTTATTGTTTTTTTCTTCTTTTTTTCTTAGTATATCATACCTTATTAATATCTTCGTTAATATCTGGGCAGCCTATGGCCAAGAGGAAAGGAATTGGGCTCGTAACTGTTAGGTCACTGTGCCCGGCATGTGTGTGTTCACCACTGTGTGTAATAAGGATGGGTTAAATGCAGAAGACAAATTCACTATCTCATATCTTAATTCACGCTGATCCTTTTCACGAATGTTAAATTACAGACACATAGAGTTGGGGATTGTGTCGCATGGCCTCCTGTGTGTGTGTGTCCCATGTTCTACTGACCTGGGCTGGAAGCGCCTGCAGAGGCAGAGGCAGCGGTAGCCCTTCGTTTTCCACTCACCAACAGTGCCTCCTGGTTCTCAGCCAGAGCTTGCTTGGCAAGGTAGCGCTCCCTCTTCATCTTCAGCTCGAGCGACTCGGGGACATCAGGTACGATCCAGTCGATGGCTCGCAGCACAAAGAAAACCATGTGCTGCAGGAAAAGAGACACAGAGACTCTAAGACGTGAGACGCCCACATCAGACGAGGAAAACCGCAATAAGTCACAATATCTAGAGATTAAAAGGTAAATAAACTGTTGAATTAAAAGAGGTAAAAAAAAATTGCTTCATTTAATTAATAAATGTCTTAATTTAAAACCTTCACTATGTGGTGAGAACAGCACAGGGATGCCTATCCTACTTAAGTCTCACTGAGAGAAATTCATGCATGAATAATAGTGACTGCTAGATTCCAAACATTTCAGAAAAATGGGTAAGACATTGATGAATTTTGAAAGATGAAGAAGACAGTAGAAAGGTAGAAGAAAAAACAGTGGAGAGGAAAACAAAAACAGAAATAAATAACCTAAAAAAAGTCAGAGAAACTGTTATAGAAAAGAATTGTTATGGAGAAGGTAAAACATACAGTACATATACTGAAAGAGGGATGGATGGACACCATGGCTGAAAGGTAAAGATGTATAACTTATGAAGATCAATTAATAAATTGTGTCAAAATAACTGAAATAGGAAAAATACAAAACAAAAGTATAAAGTAAAGTAAAAAAGTATAAGATTTACATTTAGAAAGGGCGAAACAAAGCAGCTTCTCATACCTCAAAAGCAATGATAAAACCAAGTCTGACAGCCAGCAGCTCCCAGTAGAACAGTGTGTAGTTTCCATTGTTGTCTCTGTATGCTTTATATCTGGAAAAAGGCAAACAACTTAATATGGAACATAATGTGTAATGGCTGGCATGAGTGTGTGTGTGTGTGTGTGTGTGTGTGTGTGTGTGTGTGTGTGTGTGTGTGTGTGTGAAATGCAGCAGAACAAATATCAGTTGCAACACTACCCTCTGTTGGTCACTCTGAGATTTTTGAGAAACATGAGTTTGAACCCAGTGCATGTTTCTTCACTTTCACATGGATGTACTGACACAATCAAACATACCTGCACATTGAGTACTTCGTGTAGTTGAGTGGGGCGTAAGACAAGGAGAAATTGACGTATCCATTGAGATCATTGTCAAACTTGTACTGGTAGAGTAGGCGAGGTAAAAACTCGGACGTGAAGGCAATGAGAAAGGCCTGAAGGAGGAAAAAAAATAAAGTTCAATACTTTTAACATGGTCACTGATGTGCTTTGGTGCAGGTGGATGTCTCGTGAAGATGTTGTCAGTCGTCTCACATTGGCAATGACAGACAAGTGTGACAGAGCCTCCAGTATGTTGAACCACACTCCGATGTTCTGTGCTCGCTCAGCCACCGGCCTCCGATACTCGCACACAAACTTGTGCGAATCCAGACGGATTTCCACCCAGTTGTTGAGGAGGGCGAAGAGTGGAGCGAGCGGGAAAGCAGCCACGAAGATGGTGATGAACCCAAACTGGAGCACTGCAACACAAGGGTATTTGAATTTGTGCATTATACGCAATGGGCAGTTTCAACATGACGTTCCGGACACTCACCCATTTCTAGATACTCTTCAAAGAGGCCTTCACACTCCACCAGCTGGTAGTCTTCCTCCCAGCGCTGACGCTTACGGGATTTCTTACTTCCCAGCACCTTAGCCAACGTTCTTTTCTGGCGCCAGGCCTTAATTTTACTGACAGAGCAGAGAAATAGACATGATGTAAAATACACATGAAAATAGAGGATATTTTATAGTCAACTAAGAGAACTCAGAGGTAAGGTTGATTGATAAAACAACATATCTGAATTTTCAAGGGTTCGATAGATTCCAAGACAATTAACACCAAGTTGCTCCTGTGTGAACCTCTGAATATAGTTTAACTGTAGTTTAAAAGACTAGAAAAGCCCTATACATTTAATTGGCATTGATGATTTCTCCTTAGCATGGATTTTGATTTCTTCAAAGCTGGATTTATTTACAGTAACATGTCTCTGAGACTTAATCCTGCAAAAGTAGATTGTGACTTTGTACCTGCTGTCTTAGCTGTTCCTTACTTAGCTCTAACAAAAGTGTGATTTATACTGAGAGCATGGCACATGCTAAAACCCCAGACTACCAAAGTTAAGACAATTAATGTTCAAACTGGTCTGACACAAAGGCAGATAACCTCTCAGATTTTAACACAATAAGTGGAATAAGTGTGAAAATCCAGAGCGGAAGATATCGCCACCTAAATGAAGCCCTGCTTCATTGTTGAGTTCACATAAAGCCAGTGTTAAGACAGGCGTGTAAATCCTTTGCGCTGTGCTCCTCAAAGGAGTTATGGCCCTAAATCTGGATGCAGCATCAGTGCAGAAGAAAAAAAAAACCTCAGCACTTAGCTCCTATCAACCATTTAATCTGTCTAACAGCTTCTATTTTGGGACCAGTAAAAAGATCTGCATTAAGAACAACATACAACACACAATGTGCTGATACAAAATAGCAAAAAAAACAAAACACCAGGTGTCACTGTATCGTATCGCCACTAGTGGTCAAAAACTTGAGTGACAATATCTGTCTGAATATCTGCTACAAGTTTTGTTTACTACAGCACTCTGTAACCTGATTCTGCTCTATTGTCTGGACACACACACACACACACACACACACTGTGCCAATGCTGCAGAGCTACCAGGGTGAGCGTTGCTGCACCACAGAATCACAACCGCAATCAGGATGTTGAGCAGTCTAATGCAACAACAACAACAACAATAACCCTGATAATGTCATACAGGTACATTATACATCAGAGAGCAGTAATGCTAATGACTAAATGTCCCACATACTTGGAAATAGAAAATCCATCATTTTCAGTAGAATAGTGAACATTTGTTGGATCTATCAGAAAGTCCATAATGGGACATCAGTGAAATATGAACATACGGGATAATGAACTCCTGGATGTTGTTGATGAGCTGCTTTCCCACCATAATAATGAAAAGTTGTTCAGCCAATTCAATGAGACACCCCCCAGGACCACACTGCAATATGAACACACACAGATAAGAGAAGCATAACTGGTGGAGCATATTTATATGTGTTCAACGATTGGATAACAACCAACATACAATCTTCATTTATTAATCAAGAGTAAAAGACGGGACTCACATCTTCATTTCTCATTCCGAACAAGGTCCCATAGTTGGTGGGATAACCCACAAACCTGTGCACAAGAAAACACGAGACCATTTCATCTCCTATCGGGGCCATTTTCTTACCCATGTGTGTGTGTGTGTCTCTGCTCACTCATGTCTCACCTTCCTTTAAAGAAAGCCACATAGAAAGGAGAAGAGTAGAAGTTGACAAACTGGAAGATGAACACCTTGAAGATGAAGGCGTTGTCATACTGGGTTTGAGTTCTGTGCATCTCTACCGCAAAGAAAACAAGGACACACAGTGTTACGCACTTCACACCAGGGGTGTCAAACATAGGGCCCGCGGGCCACATCTGGCCCACCTGAGGGTCCAATCCGGCCCGCAGGATGAATTACTTAAGATTTCACATTATGATTAAAGTCCAATTGTAATGTGAAATGCTATATTTGTTTCAGATACCTGCAGATCCACTGTGATCTGTACGTTGTGTAAATGGTAAACTTAGGTATAATATTGTTGACATTGCACTTATTTTGCTCAGAACATTTCAGGTTGTTCATAAAAAGATACTTCATTCAATATAAAACAAAGGGAAACATTTGGAGAGCTTGTTGTTTATAGGTTATTATGCTATTATTTTGCTGGTCCGGCCCACTTGAGATCAAATTGCGTTGTATGTGACCCCTTGCCGTTGTTTTCTCTCTCAGTTAAACTAAGTTAACCTTTTGGTCTGCTTTAATATCTGTGTGATCATGTGACCACATTTGTTGTGACTACCTTGCCACGTTCATCACGCTGCCTGACGTACAGCATGTCGCTCTGATGTGTGGATCAATGTGCTCAAAACTGTTTTATTTTCCCACAGTGAAAGACCAGAAGATGAATCCACACTTAATCATGATCTGCTCATTCTCTGGTCTAGATATGGCAGTTATGTATCTTACCCCATTTAGTGAGCTGCTCAGCTAAAGCAGTGTAAACCCGTCCCATCAACAGAATGAGGCCCAGATTCACAATACTGCTGGAGATGTTGGCTATGGTGCCTGCCTGATGACGACAACACACATGCATTAATGCACACAAACTCAGAGAAGTTAGTTTTGCTGACACGCAAAACAGGAGTAGCCTAGAGTCTAAATGTTCAGCTGAAAATACAACAATAACAATAAATAAATAAATCAAATGCATACATTGACTGAAGACACCCTTATGCAGCTCTGATATACGTACCTCTGTACGCAGGACAGGGCTGCCAGTATGGAACATCATCACGCTGATGATACCGCGGCACATGACCACCGTCACCAGGAAGATCATCACCACAGACAGCTGAGTGGAAAGACGCGAGGATAACAGTTACAGCAAAGGACGACTCCGTGAATTCCATATATGTTTTTATTCTCACTATTACGTGAGGTGATTCCCACAAGTTCAGCTTCAAAATACTGCAACAAATGAATTTGCCAAAGAGAAACTCTGATAAGATCATGTTTTCAACTCCAACCCACAGCATGCCAGTGGTTTCACAGTTTCTAATCAAGGAAAACTTTGCTTTGAGTAGATATATTGTATTATTTTCATGGTGTAATTAAAGGCACAGTTTGTTCTCTCAGCAGGAAAACAGTCCCTTGCCTTGGATTTAAAAAATATCAGTGATTTGATACAAACCATGTCTCCTATTGGTTTCTAGATCAATAATGATCAAGGATACTGTACTACACAATTGACCTCTACTGAGTGTATGTGGAGCATGTTCAATCTTCCAACTTTTTAACTAAATTATTAGATCAGGATTAAATGACGACTCTTCACAAAATCAAAAGTATAGTGAAACTGTTAATAATGGGTAAGAAAAGGAGACCAGAGCACTCGTATGTGATCTGACCACGGAGTAAAATTAAAATGACATCATCATATCTTGGAAAAGATATAAAAGATATATTTTTGATTGATTCCCACCATGTAAAGTCTTCAGAAAAGCACTCAGAGAAATGTCTTTCTTCCCCAAATATACATATGCAGTAATGTTAGTGAACTGAAGGTCAAACACAGCTCAGCAACTGTCTTTAAAACATTTCAGACAGTCTCAGTCTCACCATCATGATGATGACCATGGAGCCAGTGAACATGCGGGACAGTCTGGTCTTTTCTGGAAAGTAGGGCTCTTTAATCCCAGTCACTGGATTTTCCTCCATAGTTGGAGCCATTGCTGCAAACTCCGGCCGAGGACGTTCCTGAAGGAAACACACATATGACATCAGGGTTCACTCTTCACTGGGTTTCTGAGAGAAGTCCAGGACAGACAATATTTCTCTCCAGGTGGGATGAGTAAGGTACTGTGTTGTACTGTGATATGAATATAAAAAATATTCGAAAATAACTAATCCTATGTCAAGATTAGCTTGGTTTGTTGTTTGTCTTCAAAGCAAACATTATTCTTCAGTTTGTGTGAACAAACTACTGTTGACCTGGGATCTCCAGACATGATCATGACATAATAAGAAGAACCATAATGTGTTTGCAGCCATACTCTAAAGCAAGTAAAGAAGGATAGTGAGACCTCTTCTTCATGGAAGTCCATGCAGTCCCAGTGATGGGCCAGGGTGGACACCTTTCTTTTCCAGTACTCCAGAAAGGTTACAGCCCAGAAGGACATGAAGACACTGAAGAGGACTGTACCTGGGTGGTCAAATAAGTAGCCCAGCTGCAATGCAGAAAGTTGCAGTCGAGCCAAACCTCACCTCTTACTCGTATTCTGAATTATGATTGTAAATACTTGTTTGTAATATGAGAGTTCTTCACCTTGGCCATGGTGCAGATCTCAGACATGTTCCAGGCCTTGCATGTGTTACAGAGAGGACACATCAGATAACTGGCTCCGCTGGTACAGATCTCCTGACTGACAAAGACACATGGACACAGATTATAATCGTGTTATTACAGTTTACAACACAGGCCAGCGTTTCAGAATTGTCAGAGTCATGGAGCAACTGGTTTGATAGAAACAGAGATATTATTAACATCCATTCAGAGCAATTGACGTGAAAGCTGGGGCACTGAGTGAATTACAGCAACATTAATGTCTTCTGTGCTCACACACATCCTGGGTATATTAAATCAAGGATGAGTGAAGATAGCATAGACGTGTTGAAATGACGCTTCTAGCTTCCTGGCAGGGATTACAGCTCATGTACATTATGTATGTTCCAGAGAATGAGAGAAAACTGGTTGACTAGGAGGCTAACAGGAGCAGTTTCTAGAAAATGTCCTCATTCAAGGACATTTCCATTCTGATATTCAGCCCCTGCAGACAATTCCAATAAAAATGTCTTCAAGCTACTTTAGTGAGTTACTGAAAACTTGACTTTACATAATAGAGTATATGGTGCATAAATAAAGCCTGGATTCACTAAGAAATGTTTATTATCTTAACTTTAGTAATGGGGAGATAAGTGTGCACTAATAGTGCATTATCACATAAAATGGCTGCAGTTTATTATTGATGGAGACTGCTCTCCATCCACTCACCGCTAATCTGTGGTTTTAATCTGCAGTGTGAACTAATGAAACCCATGAATCTGAGACTTGTGCAGACTCGTCTTCCTTTCACTCTCTTGAACCCTCCTTGTTTCTCCATAATGGAATGAAAAAAACAGGGTACCAAAGAAAGAGACTGATAACAAAAAACCAAACAGATGGTAAGACAAAAATATTAGACGTACACTTGAAAATAGAGAAGTGATCCACAGTGCTGCAAGTAACGCATACTATCTAAAGATATGCTTGTTGGATGTTATGTTAGCGATCTTGTGTGAGACAATGGAGTTTACATTTGCAATGGCTTAAAATGAACATTACACAATGGTGTCAGATTTGACAAAACTCACCTGCTAAACTATGATCAGTTTATCTAAGACAACTTTTATGGGGATTAAAGGTCCACTGTCTATTTAGGAGGATTTATTGGCAGAAACTGGATCTACTACGCTACATGTATGCTTACTTAAGTTTTACAATTAGCTTTTATAGGTACGTAAGGTAAGTGCCTTGCTGTATGGAGCCAGAGTGTGCGTTTCAAGTTGTGAAGCAGCAAGTTGACTATGCAAATGAAGAAGAACTACATCCTTTTTGGTATGTGAAGGCCACCGTAGACCAGTTCCCTGATGCACAAGGGAAAGGGAGGGGTGAAAGGAGGAGTCGACTGTTGCATTAGCTGTCACTCATTTTTACATGCTGGACATCAACAGTCATTGACTTGTGCGGGTGTAAATGTTGTGATTTTTGCTTTATAGTATAAAAATAATAATCGTAAAGGAGGAAGAGGCAGTCAGCTCAAGCAACATCACAGCATACAGTATAACAAACTATAACAAACTATATATTATAATCTCCCTCTGAGAGACAAATATGAGTTGATGTCTAGATATTTGCTATGATTGACTGTTAGTGTTTTTGCTTCTGAGGACATTGCTAACGTACAACAATTGCTTTATCATGTAATAACTTTGTTCTGCAGATTAAAGACATTCAAGAGCATTTTATGCCTTAATGAAGAGAGTGAGGTGACAGGGAACAAGGAGGGACAGACCTGGAAAATGTTCTCCAGCAAAGATCACTTGACCCAGGGAAGATATGACTCAACCGCCCGAACACCTCAGCTGACAGAGCCACAACTGCCGCTGATACATCAGCTAAATAACACCCTATACTTATTTAAATGTGTTCAAAATACGTATTGTTCATGTACTCCTAAATGTGGTATCTTTTCACGTGGACTCACGCTGGTGTGTTGGTGCCCATGGACATGACTCCAGACACAAATACCAGGGTTCCAACCACTGCGGCCGGCAGCAGCCAGGCTGTGTAGAAGCCTGCAGAGACATATAGCTCCATTAAGGCCGCAGCTCTCACTTGATGAAGAGGAATAAGCAATTAAACGGCTGCACTGCTGTTTTATGCTGGCGTGTCCTTGATAAAGGGGTTGGCATCATTTTATATATCATTTTAGTGTCTCAAGCTGTTTCTTGCATATGGATCAAAGGAAAGCAAAGGGCAAAAAAATCACAATTTGAAAGAATGTCACAGCAAAATTCTTAAGCTTAAAAAAAGTAAAATAAGCTTGTTACAGCCTGTTATACAGTATCATTTGTAATAGCTTTAAGATGCTGTGCAGTATTAACTTAACAGAATTTTCTTATTGGCTGCCAAATTTCAAAATAAAACAAACAATATCTTCATGAGAAAGTTCATAGAGAGTTCATATTTACCCAGCCAGGCAAAGTAGAGTGCAATCTTCTCTCCAAAGTACTCCCTGATGTGATCCAGTGGCTGGTACTTGTACCACTTGCACCAGCGGGCCCAGTAGTGATAAAGAACCTGCCTCTGATTAAGTTTGTCAGGACTGATCTCATCCCTTGGAAGCTCAAAATGGCCCTGTTGAAAAAAAAATCCAAAATTCTACATGAAAAAAGGGAGGGAAACAGACGTCAGATTACAGAGCAGATGAATGTCATGTGACCTCGTGCAGAGGGAACGCTGCAGTATAAGCCCCTTCATTTATCAGTCTGTCCACACCAACTTCAGCCCTCTTCTTTTTGCCGTAAACCGTCCTGGATAAAATCTCATACACCTGAAATGAAAATTGTCTGTTGGATTAAACTAGCACTGAATACGACCAGTGCACTGTAAAAGACGGCATGTTACTCACAACG
This sequence comes from Solea solea, assembly GCF_958295425.1. NCBI lineage: Eukaryota > Metazoa > Chordata > Actinopteri > Pleuronectiformes > Soleidae > Solea > Solea solea. Next base: position 18,959,839 of record NC_081144.1, on the reverse strand, counting down.
CGGTGTCTTTGTGTATTAGTGAAGTAGTTCTCGTGGTCATCACAGCCAAGGAATCTGTAAATAGCAATTATACTCTTATATGCTTCAACACGACGTGAGCTGATTCTATTACTGACCACAGTCCAGCAGGGACTCACCTGCTCATCTTCGACTTGCGAAAGGCACATGTGTAATAGTCCAGTGGCCTGTTGGGCACCGACTCTCTCATTACATTTGGTATGCATAGTCTACTCAGTACCTGAGCAGATGTGTTCAAGTCCAGATGTGGCTGTGCCTAGAAGCCAAACACACACACACACACACACTGACTCAGTACTGAGAACATTTCATCAACCTTGACTTTAAAAAGTTATAATCCCTAAAAGCACAGAATATCATTTCTGCCGTTAAGACTCTTTCAATAAAAACAATGACAAAAGACGCTTTGTCGTCACCACCATTGCCGCTGAAAATCTATCAACACAACTGAAGGGTGTTCGCCTCAGAGGTTAAAGCAAAGGTGGGTAAAGTGGACGACATCGTTAAACGGTGACCAAAGTGAAAAAGTTCATTAGCTTGAATATAAATTTCTATTGATTTGAAGAGAATTGGAAACATTTTTTACCAAATGTGAGTTCACTGTTCATCAAAATATGTGATACTAGTCTCATCAATTTGAGATATTTCAATGCAGAAATGTGACACATTATATCTAAAAACTCATATTTAGCTCCGTGACACGTGATTACTGATGAAGTCCAGAACGTCACTTAAAAAGAATACTTCACCGATTTGTATTTAGCTTTGTATTACTAGAATATGGGTAGTATTTTTGCTAATTCCGCACTTTTTAGACCCACTCTATTCCCAGGATGTAGACAGTGTCTGCCATCTTGGCTAACAGTTATGCTAACAGGACCAAGCGTCACTGACAAGTAACAAAGAAAAGAATAAAGATATTTCTCAACTCAGGGGAAAATGAGGTTAGGAAGCACAATTTTTCAAAAATACTGCCCCTATTCTAGTAATACAACGCTAAATGCAAATCTGTGAAGTATTCCTTTAAAAGAATAGAATAGAATAGAATAGAATAGAATATACTTTATTAATCCCTTGCGGGAAATTCTTTCGTCACAGCGCTCCAGTGTACAAAGGTAACAAATGTTATAGCAGAAAACGAATCTTATAGCAGCAATTTTTTTGAAAATTACAAAGTTAAAAACTAAAAACTAAAAAATCAAATGTATATTCACCACCGAGGACAGATCATTGTGTCAGTGAGTGGAAAAAGTTTGACAATGAAAATGTTCATTTATATTATATACCTGCAATGGAGCTCTGAGACAGAGTTCTTCAGCACAACCCACCATCACATCCCATGGAGCACTAAGTTTTAGAAAATGTATTGTTCTCTTCTCACTGGCTGTTTCCTCCTGAAAAGACAGACAGAGACAAGAAGGAGGTGTCGATGAAGGAGGTGTCGATTATTGAGTCAACAGAAATCCTTTTCATCATCATAGTTGACTTTTGGTACCTTTTCCATGAGCAACCCAGCACTCTCCAGGTTCTGAACAAACTTCTCCCTCCACTGTGCTAACTGTGCCTTCCTTCGCTCAGACCTGCTTTTCTCCTCAATGGGCACGACCTCCTCTTCCTCAGTGGGCACCTCGCTCTTCCCCTTCCCTCGCCGCTTCCTGCGTGAGCGAACCTCCCACACCAGGACAAAGTCTGAACCCAGATCGACGATAAAGAGCCAAAAGATTAAAAGGAGAAGTGACTCAGTCATCCATCAGTGAGCTGGGTATTTGCCAACTGCTGATGCTGCCTACCAATTTTAGTTCTTCCATCTCTGAAGTAATTCCCCGGCTGTGGCACTGGCTCATTAATTTTTGTATTCCAGTTGAGATGAATGGGATTGTCATTGTCCACATCATCAGCAGCAGCTGTGGCTGAAAACTGAAAACATCCACAGCTTAGTTTTTACGCAAATCTGTTTAATGGAGGCCGCAGGTTCTTTTCCTGTTTTCAGCATGTTCTGTACAAGAATGGTTCATTTCCTTTTTCAATTAATGATGAAATCCAGAGCCATCACACAGCATACACACATCAAAGCCTCTTCTTTGAAGTAATGAGCAAGATGAGAAAGTGATCACTGGCTTTTTTACTTGAGAAGTGTTTTACAGTTCTTCATATTATTTTATGCTGACATTTTATGGACAACAAAGAAACTCGATTCTATTCTTTCAAAGCAGCAAAATCATATATATAACCACAATATGTTGATGCAATAAATCATCCTTGTAGAGCGTGTGAGGGAATGTGTCACTTGTTTTCCAAGTTTAGGTGATTCCTTATATATAAACGTAGAACATACTGCAGCTTTATGAGGAAAGAGTCAAAAAAAACAAGTCCTCACATATCTTGGTGGAATGAAGCACCCGTTCTGCAGACTCCCGTAGCTGTCGGTGGTTGGTGCTTCCCCCACGTAGTCCAGATCCAGGAGGACCTCTCTGTCACCCTTCACCAGCTCCGAGCCCCTCCTCAGCATGGTGTGGCTGCACACATAACACTGAGCATTCACATGAACACATGAAATCACACCGATGAAGACATCTGTGTCAATCACTCAATCATTGTGCACACGACTCCAAACGCCCTGAGACAAGAGAGAACAGAGAGAAGTGCTGATACTGTACCTCTGCTGTAGTGGAATCGAGGCTGAGGATTTGCAGCAAATGTGTGCTTCCCTCCTTCTCTCCCTCTGCTCTATCTCTGCATCTGTGTGGCTCCTCTGCCCGCGCGCCGATAAATAGCAGGGAAATACTGTAATGGACGTGGCATGCAGGCAGCAGCAGATACTTTGCTGCCAGTGCGAGTGGAAATGTACTTATGGACACATTAAAGTGAACATCCCACTTCATAAATAATGCAGCAGTCTGTCAGGGGGGGCAGTGGTTGGGGGAACCAAGCCTGAGGACTCTACCATGCTCATTATGCAGAGTAACACATGAGGGAGAGATTCTGGGTACCACCCACCCACCCACACACAAGCTTTTTGCAGATTTAATTTGATTGGGTTTGAAACGTGCACAAAATCAACATGAAGTATGAACCGAGGAGAAACTCGGCCCCTCTAGGATTTATTTTTTTAAACGCAGACATCAGAGTAACCTCCACAGGCATCAGCACCATAGGTGACATAATTTGTTTTCTCCAGCTTCTCTCCTCCCTTTCAGTTAACTGCAGTGCTGCAGTGAAGACACTGCTGGATTTAAAAAAAAAAGAAAAAAAGAAAGAGCATGAAGAGGTACAGAATGTCGAGAGCAAGATGAAAAGACATGTGGTGGGAGGAAGATCACTGGCTGGTCTTAGTGGTTAAAATTGCATTAGAAAACTGGGAAGAACGGCAAAGTAAATGAAGGGAAGCAAAAAAAAAAACACCAATGAAATACAGAACTGCAAATACTTACTTAAATACTTAGATTTGAGGCAGACATTTGAGCAGAGGACATAATAAACACAATAAACACTGAAATAAATGTTGCGGGGGGGGGCTATATACACTTTAATGGTCAATTGCAATTGACAACATGTTTGCAATGATAATAAATCCATAAATACATCTATTAAAATAAAGTTCTAAATCACACAGAAATCACTTAACCTCACATTTTCATAAGAGATCACAGCAGATTTTTGGAGGTGAAGAATAGAATGAATGGAAAGGCACTAGTACATGGCTGCTCCATGTATCGTGTGGCGTAGGCTACATACATAGCAATAACATATAGTGTTACATTATGATAAATGAGTAAAAGCTCAGTATATCGTGGCATCTTCAACATCTTAATTTGAATCCGAATTGACATAATTTACAAAAAAAAAAATCTACTTTTGTCCTTTAATACGTACAAAAGGTTTCAAATGAAAGATCTTTACTGTTTGTCACTGACTTTATATTCAGTGTCTTAAGTCTTGGATTGGTTTTGTGGGGAACATTTTTTTGTGTAACAAAGATGACTCGACACACATGTTTGTATGATCTTGAAGTGAGGGACAGGAGTTGCAAACCGCTATATACTCTATGTGCAGTGCATCAGATACACTTTAAGTCTCACTGCATTGTCCCTGATAAATAAGGATGAATTAAATTGAATTGAAGTGAATAAACAGGAGGCAGGCATCATAGTTTTCAGAAGAATTGGATCATCAGTGTGCTGTTAATTCAGTCAAACATTTACTATTTGGTGGATTGGATGAAACACTGGATCTGGTGCAGTTCTGTGTCTGAGCTACTCGCACTTTTTTCAACTCTTTATTAAACTTGTTTATCCGACAGCATCTTTCCTTCTTTACCTTGATGTTCCTACCATTAGCTGAGTCACACTCTGATAACAGGAGTGACTTCACTATTGTTACATTGCACTCACTTCCCTTAATAATACCATATAATTTAACTGTGCTTTCTGTTCCAGTCTGATCTTGTGGTCTCCGTAAGCTTTGAACTCTACGTGAGAGAATCTGTTCATGCCTCCTGCAGGAGTCTCCTCCATTACTGCAGAGCATCAATGAGCAGCTCCTTCTTTTCTACTTTAAATGTCTTGACATGATCTTCCTTATTCTTGAAACAAGGAGGCAGATGAACGTCACTGGCTTGGTGAAACCACAAGAAATATCCGAGGTGGCATTATTCTGCTAATCAAATGAGAACAATAAGATGATGTCACAGTGAATCATTCATGTTATTGATTCAGCAGAAATCAATAACATGAATGATTCACTGTGACATCATCTCACAGCAGGAGCTGAGAGACGACGACGACAAGAGGCCGTGGACATTTACTGCTCTGCTCTGTCTTAGATGTTGTCTTATCTGTCTGCTTTAAAAATATCTCACCAAGAGCAAAAGGAGAAGAAAGAGAGAGACAGTGGTTTCTACACCTTTTCAAATTCCAATTTCTGTAGCACTCGCACTGTGGTCTAAACTCATAATGACTCCATTACGAATGATTATCCCCTGAGGACACAGCTTGGTAAACATATTTGCTTTTGCTTTGGCAAAACTAAGAAAAGATCTTGGACATAAATCAAATGAAAAAAATTAATTTCACGATTTTCCTCCCTTTACATAATGAAATAAATCACTGGGTTTAAATCAATATCTCAACATATTTTGTCAACAAGGGTTTAAGCGAGGCACTTATCCCTGCAAAGGCGGTGGTAGAGGTTTATCAGTAATTAACAGCTGTACAAGTTAGTGCAAATAAAATAAAAAACAATAAATGTGGAGCCAGAACAGAAAAGGATACATGAAACAATATTATTACATTCAAAGGGTTTTTGGAGAAAGGTTGCAGGGATTATTCAGCCAGTGTTGGAGGTTGGCAGTTGAGGTCAGGCTTTTTCATATTGTTTGTGTGTGTTATTGTATTTGTGAATTTGTGAGGACCAAAAAGTCATATTAAGCATGTGGAGTGAGGACATTTCGGATGGTCCTCACTTCTTTAAAAGTATTAGAGATTAGTCCTCACTATGAATGAAGCACAAATGTGTGTGTGTGTCCAGGTATTACTAATATTGTGGGGACCTAGACCTGTTTACACAGTCACATTATGGGGACTCTACATTTTAAGGTGAAGATATGTTTTAAGGTTAGGTTGAGATTAGGGTAAGGTTAAAGGTCAGGGTAAGGATTAGGCCAGTAGTAATTATGGTTAAGGTTAGAGTAAGTCTCCTGAAATGAATGTAAGTCAATGCAATGTCCCCTCAAGTCATGTATGTCGAACTAAGCTGAATCAAACAGAATCATGTGTGAAAACAAGCTCCACATACATAAGTGGTTTACATGGATACAAATAACAGGTAATAATACTCATACAGAAAATAAGCATCTTAAAAGTTTTGCATGCATGACAAACTACTTCCATTTCATACACACTTCTGTTTAGAACCCACACGTCTGTTAAGTGCCTTCAAAAAAACTAGGGTATATATGACCTCTACTGGTGACTGGGGGAAGTGCAACAATAGCAAACATTGCCCACAACACATATGTCGAAAAATAAGACTCTCAACAGATCAACAATCTCTGTCAATATCAATATTTTCAATATCTGATCCAGTGATTTTAGCCACTATTGGGACGATTGTGGCACATAGTGAACGTGTTTCACCACAGGAGCCACAGTTTTTTTTGTTCAGTTTATTCAGTTAGGCTGTCCAAACACAAAGGCTTTTTTGCACATCCATTACCAATATGAACAGTAAAAAAGAAAACAACCTCTGAACATGCTCCGCTTTTTATATATATATATATATGCAAATTCATGGTATGTTATACTCAATTAGTGCTATATTTACAGTTCATGAAACCTAGCAAACATAAATATTACATGCGGTTTACATTTGTGGACAGAATCAAAAATCGCTCTTTTCCAAAGTAGGACTGAAAAAAAGTCATCCATCATTGGCCAGCAATGTCCAACATTCAAAAACACTGCTCAAACTACACACTTCATAGGTCTAAGCACTTGTTTTTTTCAATGATAAACCAATGAATGTTTCAAGTTAGCCCAACTATTGCAACTGTCCCCTCCCTAGTGAAAAATGAACCCACCGACAGAGAGGATTTTAAACACACAAAAAACATCCCAGTCCTATTTTGGAGCCCACTGAAATAAAAACTTTTCCAACTAATGGTATCATTTTGCTCTTCTGTGTGTGTGCAAAAATAACTTCATAATGTTGTGTGGAATATTGGAGGAACAAAAGTAGAAAATTTGATTAAAAAAAAGAAATGAATTAGAAAAAACAGCAATTTTAAAAATAACAACACACGGTGACTCTTTAAGGTTTTGGATGTGAAGTACCTTTTTCACCTGAGATTAGATTTCTTTGAAAAAGAGCAGAAGATGAGGCCAAGTGTCACTTTGAAAGCCTGAAAGCACGGAGTAATGCTATAAGTAACAGAAGTAATATAAGTGACAGTGTGACTGAGAGAGACAGACGTTTGTATCAACATATGAGTACGTGATATTATACTGTGTGTATCACTGGGACGTTTTTGATACCGTGAACCTATTCAGGGCCTTTGTTTTGGTATTTTTTCTTTTTACCAACAATATTTTTGACACCTTACTTTGTTGAATATGCATCACCTGGTGGGGATTGGTTTCCCATCAATACATAAAACATGTTTGTGACCTGTTCCAACAACCACAACATTAGTTAAGAGGACAGTTTGCCTGTCCCAGACAGTGCAGTCTGTCACATAATTCAGTGTAAGGCAACTCCTAAATAGACAAACAGTGCTTCATTTAGATTAGACGAACCAAAATGGCTATTTCATACAATATTGTCATTGCAAAAAAAATAAGCCACACTTTTCGTCATACAGCAGCAGTTTAAGTCTCTGATCACTGTTAAGAGACAGATTTTAACACATGCATTATCGCCCAATGACAAGGATTCGTAGAGAAATTAAAAAGGCTTAATTTAAAACAATTTGAATTTCTAATAACAAATGACACTTTAATATTAGATTATTTTATGGGTGATGCACTTGCTCTGACTTTAAAGACTATTAAACCACAGCCATGGTCCTACATCACTTATGGCTGACTAATGCTGAAGAGGATTTCATAGACTAATGTCTCAGAGCTCGTAAAGTGGCCACATCTCACAGTAAGATGTCGCCAACCACAGGTGTAAGCTAAAACTCTTGTAGCTCACAATGGGTCAAGGCAATTATAATTATAAATCTGATAATGCAGAGACAAATGTCTACACCAAGGCAATCACCTCTCAGCCAACTCTTTCTTCTAAAATGGAAATTTCATAGAGCGTTAGATATTACAAACACAAAACAAAAGTGGTACCATTAAAAAAAGCAAAAAGCAAAAACAATGTGCAAGTTTGCATGGAAGCCTCCGCTCATCTGAAGAGTGGAGCAAAAAGGCAAGTCTGTTGCATTTCCTGATAGTTTGACGGACAACATTTAAACCGGTGTAGATGGATGTGAGATAAATATATATAAACATGTAACACTACAATTATCCAGACATACTTCACACTACGGTCCTCTTCCTTCCGTTAGGCTAATTTATTGAACAACATGGACGAGAGAATATTTCATTGAAAAGGTATGAGGCATTAGAACACACCCTAGTAGTGATTATGTGTTCATACTAAAGAGTGCTGTACATTTGCTCCATAGTTATATGTTGGTGTACAGTATAACGTCTTGTAAAGTAACAAAAGCGTCTGCATGTGCGTGTGCAAGGCAAGGAGTGTGAACTTTTCCACATTGCAAAAGAGCAGCATCTGCTCCCTTCATGTATGGCTTTCTTGGTATAGTTTACGTACTATATTACAAGAAGCATTAAAACATGTTTTTAAATAAAAAATTCATCAATACTCATGTCCTCACACTGAGCAGAGAAACTGGAAACGTTTTTTTCAGAGACTTAAGGTCATGAGGGAAAAGAGGAAACACTTACTTCATTGCTGGATTTAAAATGTATAATTTTACTTTGTGGAGGCTGAATTCTCAAAGCAAACGCGAGATACTTCAACAGGCAGTACTTCTGAGTAAAAGATGTACTGCTCATTCATTTAAAACTCCCCCATCACTCAACTCAACTGTGCATGTTGTGCATCTATTATCACCCTTACTATATACCTGTATCACATCATGTGATACCTTAAATGGAAACGTTTTATTCTGCACTGTTGCGCTGTCTGAGAAACAGAATAATGATCATGCATCAGCAGAATCAAATCAAATTCATTGTCAATCTACGAATCTCTCTTCATTTCATTTGAAGAGAGAATGTCTCCTTTTAATGTGATGTCCAATACGCATTAGTACTTCCACAGGTCGTTTCTCTGATAGTTCGGTAAGCAAATGTGAGCATGTGTGTGCATGTGTGTGCATGTGTGAGTGTGTCCATCAGCACCAGGGTTCGCGCTGGGCTCTGCCTCGGGCCAGACTGTCTGCCCTCTGCCAGGCGCTCTTCATCAGACTGAGAGCCTCACTGCAACGCTTCTGCACTGACGGATCACACACTTCTCTGTGGGGAAGGTCGACCTGTGTACAAGTGAGGAGAGAAATGATATGAGGGTTGGTCCGCAAGGTTGTTGACAGTAATATTGCAGTTACTGCTGTTTCACTGTGTTTTCCCTGAAACATTTGACAATGACTGTCCACTCTTTATGTTCGGACCTGGAAAATGGTTTTCCATATGTCGTCTAATGTCTGCAACAGCCGATCTCTCTCTCCACAGCTGCTGAAGTATAAAACCCAGGGCGGAAGGAAATAGGCCCGATCCGCCGTAAACTCCTAACAACAAAACAGAGGGAAAACTACTTACGTTGAAAGTCATAAACATTAGATAATCACAAGAATATGTAATATAGTAGATGCAATAGATGTACTCCCTCCATTTCAGACCTAACTTTCAGAAAACAACGCTCTTATATTTGGGCAAATAGAGCATCTTTTCTAACCAGAGCAGTAGAGCAAAGCTTTTACATTCACTCAGGTTAGTACAGTATAAAAAACAAGAATAATCCTGTCTTGTAACGTAATGAGGATTGGGTCCCTTCTTAGAATGGAAACATCTAATTTACATGATCTTACCATGGTGCTGAAGCCTCTTTAAGGACTCAATTGGAATCTAGATTGTGTGATTGTTATCAAAACAACACAGAATTAAATTATATTATATTATACAGTTACTGCTGGGCATGTATAGAGCTGACACATTAATAGAAATAACAAATAACTAATATAAAATCATATATTAAATCAACACTGAGCATTACTCACAATGACACAGTACTCCTTGTCGGCCTCCAGGTTGACGGTGGTGATATCACAGATATCAACGCTGCCCAGAGAGCGGAAGAAACTCGTCTGACAGTCCTGATGGCAAGTTAGCAGCTTCCCGTCTGTCACCACCAGGCAGCATGGAATACATGGAGTAGGGACCACACCCTGAGGGATGACCTGGTGAGAAAACATGACATGATTTATTTTACCTTGTTTACAAGAATGTACCTTTAATTAATACACATTGATTTTGTGCATAAAAGAACCAACACAAGTTAAAACCTGAAGCGTCCTGCGAACAACGAACATCAGCAGTAACAACTGCTCTAACAAAATCCTAATCAGTGTGCCTACAGGCACCGAGCCTGTACACAGGGGCTTATTGATGAGGTTTATTTATTTATGGACACTTCACATAGAAAGCTGTAAGGAAAGCCAATCCAGCTCGACTTTGCTTCAAATTTAAACTAAAGACATTTGTGCACATTATTTTAAATGGTCTTTTACACATTTACAACACATTTACACAATGGAATTCTTGACTGCCCAACTACAGCTAAATATCTACAGCCTATGTTAACAATCTAAGAACTGTCTGAAACTGTCTGATATTGTTTATTCTCCCCCGTCTTGTTTTACTTTTCTTTGATCTGTGATTTTTGGTAGCTGTACGTCTATAGTGTTATTTTTACAGGATGAGTGAAGCCCAATCTCAAGACTGTTTATTTTTGTTAATTGCCAGTTACTTTGCAAATAATGGCAATAATGTTGAAAAATATTGAATTAAAAATACTGCTACTTGTTACAATAATAACAATAACAAAGACTGGCCTTATCTATGTAGTCTACATAGATAATGAATGAAACAAAATTATATAGGGTTAGTGTGACATTCTGTGCACGGCTGAACAGACCCTGTGACACTCATCACCATTTCCCTCTTTATTGAGATAAGCGGTGCAGTAGAAATAGTGTGACATGTTGTGTGAACCTCCTCACCCCTTTAGAGACAGACTGACAGAGCAACTGCATCCATTCAGCCATGTCCTGCTCATTGTTGGCGCTGAGCTCCAGTGGTGGACGCTCTGTTAGGATGACATGGAAGGCGTGGGGGCGCTCTGTGCTGTTTGAGCGCCGACAGCCTCCACAGTGCTCTCCTCTGTTCAGTAATGCACATGAAAATATAGCAGCGATCATCATTGAGCTCAGAGTTGTTTAATGTTTGGGACAGTGAAATTGTCATCAGATTAACCATCTCTATTTTCATCTTTCAAACACATGGCGCTTACCCCATGGTGACTGACTGAAGAGGTATCACATCAGTTCTTTCTGCATACAGGTAAAGAATCCCATTGCTGCCAGAAAAGAGGATAATCCATTATATTATTCTGAAAAGCTGAATATATGGCACAAATATTACACAGTTACAATTATACAAATATGCTTTTAATTTAATATCAACAATATTTGCTATGTAATGATGACTATTAGAGATCGATTATTCTGAATGTTTTCTGCACTTTTTGGCACTCGGCACACTTTAGGGAGAAGTCTGACATGTTGGGTTTTTTTTATGTAATGTTTTGTAGTAGTATATTGTATAGGTACCAATGACATTAATATTTAAAATAAAATATGAATGCCAGGCTCAAACTACAACCTTCAGAGAATAAGCAGCAATGACAATACAGTAGATGGGAGGATGGATATTAATGATAATTATGGACTGATTTGTTTGACCTTCACTTACCTGAGAACAAGGTAGCAGCTTTTCCACAGCTCTTTGCCCAGGTAGGTGGTTCCAGAGCGGTACTGCACAATCCCTTCCTTGGTAATTCTGGAGCTTGGTATGCCACTTTGTGGAGACAAAGTCATGTCCATTGGATCCTCCCAGTGGACCAATGAATAGAGGTGGATAGATACTTCTGATACCTTGAAAAACAATGTAAGCATTAGATTATCAGTGTTGTGAGTCAACCAAAGAATAAGTAACTAGTCAAAGGACAAGCAATGTCACAGCTATAAAACATTTTCTAGTCAGTACAATCATCAACATCAAGGGCCTGGACGCTCTTGGAAAAGAGATTTGCAATCTCAATGGGATTATGAAAACATTAGTTTCAGCAGACGTTAGTCCAAAGCATAAAGGAGTGGTTACAGCTGTCAAGAGTCATGTTTGACAAAGACTAGCTTCGGCAAGGATGCAAAAATGGCATAACACATGTTGCCATTTTACAGGAGTGTTCCCTTCTTCTATTTACTGGAGTAACTATTTACCTCACAGTGCGATTCCTGGGAGACAAACTTAGTGAGAGCCAGTTTTTCCATGGTAGCGTCAGTCAGAACACAGGGGTAAGGTGGCTCACGACAGCCCTTTACCATGGCCGACTTGAGAACAGATAGGAACCAGCTGTATTTAAGAAGAAGACAGTGTTATCACTCTTAAAAAGCACACCAATAGTTTTTAATAGCCTATTATGGCTGGAATAGAAAAATACAAAAACAATAATTCTACAGGTCACACTGGGTTCCAAACACATAAGACAGAGTAGTTGAGATTTTGTGTGCCTGTTGCCTCTTTGCACAGGGACTCAAATACAATTTGCATTTCTCTGAGAGACATATTAATGAAACAAGGTTAGATGCTATGAATATCAGAATAATATTTGTCTTATGCGACGTGGAGTCAGAGGATGACAAAACATCAGACAAAGATATAAGGGTAGACTTACATAGTCAGTGAGCAATCAGCGGTGTCCAACAGGAATTTCCTTCGCCGGTTTATGCAAACCACTGTCACAGTCTGCTGATCAAGGCCCACCTAAAGGAGAACAAAATCATAACTTGTTTGTCATGTGTCATCTTGAGTGCAGATAAACAATTAACATCACCAGCCAAAGGTGTTGAAAAATGAGAGACAATGACGAGCCCTTGTTGTACATGCACTTACTGAAAGATAGTCCAACTCATTATAAGAAACAGCTTCTTCTACTGTGTAGGGCTTCTCTGCAGCACCTGGGAAGAAAATCACAAATCAATCCTGTTTTCTGCCTTGTGAATACTTTTATGTGTAGTCCTTAAAATATGAATTTTGATCAGCTGCCCAGGTTGTGACCTGGTTAATTTGTCATACACCTTAACAAATCACCCCAGATGTCCTGAGATCTTTCAAAATTAGAAACTAGTGGGTTGTTTGAACAGTGCATGTAATAATGAAAATAATTTACATTTTTACTCCTTAAATAAAAACTCACAAAATTGGAGTCTTGCAACTTACCCTTTCTTAGTAGGTAGATGTAACAGTCAGTGAGGAGCAGGTAAAGTGGCTGCAGGTCACCTTCCATGTGGCCTGTACTCATCCTCATCATCTGAAAACACAAAATAACTCCGATCACTCACTGGGACTGAATTGTAGATCATATCATGCAACTACAAAATAATACAGCAGAAAGACTACAACTCTAAAGTCACATTGTACATTAGAAACTCTGAATTCATCAGCAGATTTAGGTTTTTATCATTTACCAAACCAATTTAAATTCTGATACATCTGCGTTTGTGTTCACAGTTTGGCGACTGTGAAAAGCGTGACTATCATACAGATAGACAACTAAAAGCCTCAGTAAAAGCAGTGAAATGAGAACTGACAAACTGAGCATTGCAACACTTCCAGTGAGCAACAGACTACAAACATGTAATAACGTACGTAGTATGACACCATAGCAGGCTTAAAAATGTAAGCAATCATCACGATCATCAATTTCCTTTAAACAGGCCTATTTAATAAAGCATGACCACAGTGCTCTCATACCAGTCTGAAATCTGTCCTTAATAATAAAATAATAATGTCCCAATGGCGCAATGAAAACAAATGCCTGATGCTTTCACATTTCCTCCCCAAAATACATATATATACATACATACTTTCAATTGATTAAAATAATGACTTTCTGTGTTTTCACCTTGAAGAGCTGCTCCTCATTTTCTCTAAATACATGGATCATGAGAAGAAGCAAGTGATTGTTGTCCACCCTGAAACATCAAAAGTGAAGACCATTAGGCATGCTTAATAACATTTCAATAGCAACTGGGTCTTTTGGATAAACATCATACTTAAACTCTGCAGGGTGAGAACTTTCTGAGGGACTGAGCTTCTCCTCTTGTACTTGTGTTTGCTCATCAAATGTATTCATGTCAGTTTCCTCTCCTTGGACATCTCCCTTCTCCTTCTTCATGAGGTGCTCCTGTCCTGTAAGCGCTTTTGCTTCTCCCTCATCTTCAAAGCAACCTGAAACAGTCTTTGATTGGCTTTGCTCTGTAGTGTCATTGTGGCCACCACCTGTGGGAGCAGAGTCTGGACTGACGGGGGTAAAGCAGCATAAGTCTTTGGTCGGAGCAGAGGCCTGCATAAATTCGTGGCCATTGACCAGAGGAGAGTGAGGCGTCTCCCCTGGTACTGGGTCAGGAGGCTTACACTCTGAGTCTTCTCGAAAGGGCTGCTGAGTAGATTCCTTGGGTCTATGGTCACTACTTTTCTCCTCCTCCTCCGGGTGCTCCCAGCTTGCCTCCTTATCTAAAGCCCCATTAAGACGATCCATGACGTCACAGAGGGGTTGGCCTACATTGTCCATGGAGGTGTCGGTCATCTCTGGGAGGCGCAGAAGGTCTTCTACCCCTTCCTCTTCTCCCTCCTCCACAGTCTCTGATCCCAACCTGCTTCTGCTCAACTCCTCTTCACCATCCACATGAATTACAGTGCAATTTAATGAATCCACATCCTCCGTGGCCATTTCCATGTGATCAGAAGAGATGGAGTTATGGATGCTGCCACTGGAATCTGTAGAGCCCCTCCCTCGTCTCTTCTTGGCTGGTTTCCTTCTTCTGGCCATCCTGGAAGGACACAGTGGTTAGCTGTGTTTCCCAAGTTCTAAATAAGAAAGTTGCTCCTCTCTGCAGATACATTCAGTATGTTTTCAATTTCTCAAAGGCAGACTAACACACCCAGATAATAAAATTGGGATTCAAATTGCTACTGGATGCACAAGTTCAGTCAAAATATGTAAATGCATGAAAATAATAGAAGAGGCCAGCATGAAGAAGAAGACAACAGTGAGAAAAGCATGGCAAAAAACAGAGCAGTGTATTTTTGGACTGATAAAGAGACCAACTTTATGCTGCAGCAGCCTAAAGAATTAAATATTTACACAGTTAGTTAACAAATGGAAGAAAGCAATGGAGTGGAACTAGTTATGCTAACAAGAAGCAGCCAGCTAAACCTGTACTAACAAACTGAAGGGGACATATCACCACCTAGCACCAAAATCGATTCCCTCCTAGTGCTTATATAGTAGGACAAAGACAATGAAGTGGCATATTAAAGCTGCAACCGTATCTCGACTTAACTGGGAGCTGTAGCTACTGTACCTGATGACCTCCAGCTCATTGTTGCCGATCTCTGTGTCATCTCCAGTTGTGGTGGCGTTGTAGCGGCTGGCTACATGAACTGGTGTGACATCAGCTGAGGTGTTGGTGGTGTTGGTGTCTGAGTCTTCATTGAAGGGGTTGTGTCTGAATGTGGGGCTGTGTGGAGAGGGATAGGCTACTACCTTCACCTTGACCATGCTAGCAGGAAGGATCACTGTGTCACTTATGACTGTTTGGGGATCAGATCCACTGGATCGTGGGCAACTGGCCTGGTCAGTCAGGTCACCCTCTATTATCAAGAGCCACAGAAAAGACATATATTTAATGTCAATGCAGCAGTTGCCAACATTTACTTCTATATCATTGAAGAAAAACACTTAAGTTTTGTTTCCGTCTCACTGGAACAACAATTGTACAATATTAAAAAAGTTTGACTTGAAAAGATAAATGTTTCTAAAGTTACACATTTAGAGTACAGTACATGTGTATGTAGTTCCATCAGAATCAAAGAGATGACCAGTGAGACAAGATCACCAAAACTTAGTGTTCTCCTTCATCAACATCACACACAAATGTTAGAGTCTGCGGTGTGTCTGTATTTCTTTGGCAGGGTCAGAGAGGCAGCAGCTTTCTTTGCAGTGGCACAGGCCTAGGTCAGACACAACTTCTAGAGATGGGTCATGCACAACAAGTACAGTTTTCAGAAGATGCAATACTAATTTCAATGAAGCGCTTTCTTACTCTTACTTACTCATACTAAAATATGAATCATATGTCATTAATTATAAGATGTCATTGACCAAGTCACTGAGAACTTACTGAATAATTTTGAAATTACCCACTGTCAACTTTATGCTGTTTCTTCAACCATAACTACAGTATGTCTCCATGTCTTCAACAGAACTAGAAAGAAACATACAAAGTTAAGCCAGAAAGCTGGGTATCCGAGTCAAGTGTAATCAACAAGATAAAAGATTACTGCAAAGAGATGCTGAAATGTTACCAACTATTGTTGAATGTTACCCTTAACAACAGTTGAGATAAACCTAAGCCAGTGCCACACATCATACTGAAGGAGAAGACATTACAAAAACATGACAAAGACAAGCAGATACGCAGTGTACTGGAGACGGACTGGACAAGGTGAATATCAGAAGCTTCAGGTGTTTATCATGATGTGAATAACAAGGCCAAGTAAGAGTCAGTTAGGCTCATTCCCAAAACAAATATAAAACACATGCAGACAGACAGAACAGTTCTCATGTACCAACCCAACACTGCGGACAATGTTATTTAACATTCATGTTCACACACAGTAGGTTCAAGTGAACTTTGCAGTTAAGCTAAAGGCTTCCTATTTAACATTCATGAAATCCAGTCACACAGTAATTAGTCATGTGACTTTAGATCCAGACGCACATACCTTCCATATTTCAAACATTAAGGTACTTTTTACACTAGGAACCAGCCAAAGAGATGCATTTTCATTAATATGTCTAGTTACTGGCTAAAGCACCCAGCATGAAATAAGCACAAGCTGTGGGGGGACCATGCCACAAGGGAGGGAGAGAGAGAAAGAAATAAAGAAATAAAGAGGGATGGAGGGGGAGGGGTTGACCAATGTCCCACCTTCCCAGTCTGCACTTGGCAATGACTGCAACACGGGGAAGATGTCACCAAAATCATAATCTAAAAAAGGAGGGATAACATTCAGCATTAGAGAGATGTGGTGGAGAGAGGAAACACAGAGAATGGCATTAAAAACAACATGAAATTTGTCACTCAAAATAACTGAATCGATGGAGAAATAGACAAATGGGAACTAAAATGGGGGAACTGACTAAGTACTTTGTGGAGAGTTATGGGGAAAGCATGCACTGGGCATTGCAATCACCCCAGTGAGAACATTCTGTAACCACCAGCCTCAGCACACCACGCGATCCATTTGATAAAATGCACTTTGGTGTTTCTGAGTCATAACATTCTGCCAGAATCAACCCCACTTCTGCTTCCACATGCCATTAGCTTGACATCACTGTACAGCTCCAGTCCACATTAAAAAATGTTTTTTGAATCCTGTATGGTCATAAAGCAGCAAAGTAACATGTAAATGGTAGTTGTCCAGATTAGAGTAATTTCAAACAGTAACACTAGATTAATTGTGGCTAATTTATAGAGTAGGAACACTGTGACTGGACATTAATAATCAACTGCTAGTTTGAGACCTAATGATTGTAACACCTGGTAAGTAGGGCTGGGCGATTAATGGATTTTAAATCGAAATCGGATGCATTTGTTTGGACGATGTTAAAAAAATGAAAATCGATTTTTCCTTTTTACTGCGCTCACTCAGCTCCTGTTCCCTCCGCTCCATTACTCTCCCCCACTAGTTCTCTGACAATATCAACACGGCAGCGTGTGCAGAAAACTGCGAGAGTGCCGTCACAGGATGAGACTTCCAACACAAGGATCAAGCCGAACAGTGCCGAACTGTAAATCAGTTAAAAAAGACTTAGGGTGGCGAGCGGCGAGCTGCATAAACTGCCGCTGTATGTGACTGTATCAGACGGAGTCTGTGCTCCGGAGACCTCCGACACAAGGATCAAGCTGAACACTGCCGAACTGTAAATCAGTTAAAAAAGACTTAACAATCCTAAAAACGTGGGTTAATCTCCGACAATTACCAGGGAAATGTCTAAAATCTCAATATTTAAGCATCACACTGCCGCTGTATTGCATTCCAGAGTCTGTGCTCCGGTCATGGAGGACGTACTGAAAAAAAGGTTTTTAATTAACTGACACTGAAAACAACTGCTTTACAAGTCACGAGACACTCCTTTGTGTGTGTGTGAAGAATGTCATTCATTTGCATAATTATAATAATAAATATAATAATTATTTTGTATTTAGTAGTTATAAAAAAAAAAAATGATTAAAATCGAAAATTGGATCTGGTATAAAAAAAAACTGGGATTTTATTTTTTGGCCATATTGCCCAGCCCTACTAGTAAGTAATGACCCTCTTCTTAAATTGGAAGGTAAGAGTGCACCTTACCTTCACTGGAAGGGGCTATGGCACTGTCATCCCACTCCAGGTTGGTGGATGTGAGGGAAGTAAAGGAGTGCAATGACAAGCTGTCTGAACTGGGCAGCCTTTCTTCAAAGTCCAGCAGGTTGTGGGGTTTGTAGTATTCTGGCATGTAGGGGGCCACATCCAAATAGGGCGCATCCTGACAAGTAGAACCAAGACAAGAATGTTACTGACGTGTTGCTATTTTTAACATTTGAATTGCAACAGTAATGTTATTGTAATGAAAATAACGCATACCAGCTCCAGATCAAAACGAATGAACTCCAGGCCAGACACCAGTGTGAGGAAGAGTGTGAGGTGGTCATGACTGCAGACCAGTGCATTCCTAAAAGAGAAGGAAATCACTTAAGACCATGTTTGTGTGTGACATAGACATACAATAACCACACACAAGCAATGTTAAAAAAATATTCATGGGATATGTGACGCTAAATCAATTTGTTCTCCAGCAGAAGAACTGAAGCAAGTGATTCTTGGTAAACACTCGATCTTCTTTTAAGTTGTCTGAATGTTTTTTTCAATCATGTAATCGAGATCAGGATTACTGGTCGACTTACTTGAAATAATACTTGTGCAGTAATCCTTGGTTCTCCTGGAAGAGGCGCAGGTAGCTCTCTAAAGAGCTCTCACTCAATGCCAGGTATAACCACGCACGGCCTGAACAGAGCAGAGAAAGGTTCTTTTCTACATAGTCAACATGAATCACTGAATTACTATTATTTCTGATGCTTTAGTCTTGTACGCATGAGCATGTTTAACTATATGAGAGATGTCTCACTTCGACCAAGGTTGGTTGCTATGTGCTGAAGCTCGTCTATCTGGCGGACAGCCTCTCTCCTGGTGAAGTGAAGGACTAAAACCCAGTAGCCTGAGGAGATGTCTTGTAGCCTGCAGTGGTGAAAACAGTCAACAATATCACATGCCTGAGTCCTTAAGGGGAATTCAGCAAATTAATCAATAAAAGCTTGAAAAAGATGTTTCTAACTTGCGTTTAAACACTGTCAGTATTGCTAAAAAGCATTTGTGACAGTTAATATTAGAGAACTTACTTTTGGAATGAATTAAATAAGCAAATCTCCTCATTGCAGTGCAAAATATACTTGCAATGAGCCACTTACCCATATAGCAGAGCATGGTCAAGGTGTTCGCAGAGGCGCTGCAGGACCCGGTCATGATTCCTGATAGCTGGAGTCTCATCTTCACAGGCTGCAAAATAGCTCTGCAACTGTAGACAACAGATATTGCAACATTATTGATCCATTTGAATTGCTTGTTACATCATTGCTACAATGTCTCTTTTACACAGATGATTGTAATAGAAAATTGAACACAGGAGATGTACTTTTGAATTACACCAATTTAAATGCATTTCTTATACAGCAAGGTTGGACTCATGACTGGTACTGTATGTAAAATTAATGGTGGGATAACTTCATTGCCCATTTCTAATTTTTGCTGTGAGCACAGTTACCTCTACTATGGCATTATTCTGGCAATCAGGCATATTGGTGAGGGAGCCTTTGAACGCATGCAGTAATGGCTGTTATGAATTTATTTTTATGCAAACAAGCCTTCCCTGAAACAGCACTTGAGTAGCTATTTTCTGTCTTTAATAAATCTAATGATGAAGCCATATTGTTGCTTCTGCTCTATACTCCAGCACTCTGGATATAAAACAGTGCAATAACTAAAAATAACAAGTAATTTAACATGCATAATGTTGTTTACATTGATATGGGGTGAACAGCAGAATATAATGTGACAAGACATCTCACAGTAGAACATAGATTCAAAATAACCTAGGACTTAAGGGCAAATCAGTGGAATGTTCTTGACCTAAATCCAGTGTGATTTCAGTGTTCACAAACACATACCACTTGTATTTCAGTTTTACAGCTTAGAGCCAGAATAAATGCAATAAACCCAGGAAAGAAGAAGGAAACCTAACAGGCTACAGCACAGGTTTGACAGATTGTCACAGGGAAGATACAAGCACTGCTGGTGTCTTTGGGTTGGAGGCGAGCCAAGTATTTTTAAGCATTTTGCATTGTATTTGCATTACATACAAATAAAATGTATTATTATTATTACTGTTATTATTGCTATACTTTTTTGCCCCCTCAAATTAAAAGACAGTATAATAAAGGGGCATTTATTGAACGGATGTTGATGTAATTAATAACTTATAGGTGCCACTTTTAACTTTTTATAGTCACACCAAACCTGGTGTGCTGGCAAAAAGAGTAAAATCTACAAGAACTTGCTACAGCAGTAACATTTCCTCTCTGGATGAACTCCACTGTAGGTATCTTGTCAAACTGGAATCATTTGACTAAGCAATGTTTGTCTGAGTTAAACACTGTGTACTTTCATGAAGGCCTAACATTCAGTGTGGTGCAGTGGATTTGGAATGGTTAAATGGAGACAATTTGGATTAAAGAAGTAAGACACTGCACTGACCTCACTGTACTAATTAGACATTAGATTATTTTTCCTATTAATATAATGAATGTTTGTTTGGCCCACATAATGTCAAGAAATGTGGAAAATGTTAACCATTGTTTCCCAAAACTGAAACTGAACCCCCATATAGTCTTGACCCATACAGACAGGGTCAAGACAACCTGCTGACGTTCAGAGCATCAATGTGAAATGAAAGGTGACTTAAGTGAAACTGCTTGATCTGTTGTGAGTTTTACACACAGCAATGAGTGTCAATTCTGAGTGAAAAGGCCTTGTTTAGCCAGTAGTTGGAGAACAACAGACTGATTTGAGAGAATAGAAAGGCAACAGTAGCTAAAAAGGGTTACAGCAGCAGGAAATCTACTGGGCCAATTTATTAGGTACATAAACACCTAATGAAGAGACTGGTGACTATAAATTCTCACTGAAGAAGCTGAAAGCATAGCTTATTTGAGTATTCTTAAACCGCTCAAACCAATGAATTATGGAAATGGTCATCAATGTTACTTACTTATCCGTTTAATAACTGATTAATCAAGGGACTGACACAGCCCAAGTGCAAAGCAATGTAGGTAGACAAGGAGATGCTGTGCGCTCAAAAAAATAATTCATACAAACCCATTCATACTTTGTTATGTGTGTCATATAAAATATTCCATAAAATGAAAGCAAATTGGGTTAACACTCATGCTGCAGTGTGTACATGCAGGTGTGTTTACAACACATGCCGCAGTGAACTCACACACTTGGGCTTGGTGCTACTATTGTTCAGTATGCTTAGAAAATAAGCTACAACATGTCATGCGAAAACAAGAGGATGAGTTGAGAAATTGTAGGTTATAGTGCTTTATGTCAGTGAGGGCAAGGCCCTTTTGTACGCCAATGAAGAGGTAATGTCTCCCGCTACACGACTTGAAAGTTGACCTCTTTACATACAAAAAAGATCAAAAGCTCTAAGCACTTCAACCGTGTGAAAAAGCTTAAATTCTGACACAAATAGTAAAGTGTGCTGACTGACTTACCTTCTTCACAGACAGAGAGATATTTTCCAGTATACGATCCTTTACTTTGAGTTGGTCCATCACTGGTCTGTTGGCAGCTTACAGCAGGTTGTCAGCTGACTCTCAACGCAGAGATCTTGTTTTGCTAATGCTAATGCCGCCCGCCTAAGCTAGTTGACATGATACTGTTCTACCAGACTAACGACGGAGTCACTTGGGCGCACAGAGTTGATTTGACAACACCGCTATTTCACAGCAGGCATATTAACGCCCCACAAGCACCGCGTGATACGTCGACCTCTGACAATAGATTCTGTTAGCAATGTGATGTTAGCTTGGCTTCGCTTTAGCCACTTGACTTTTTCGGAACGCTAATCAAGCCGGGGGTCGCTAGCAGCAGCTTCTGAAAACCAGTAATAAAAAAACTTATAGCGACAACTATATTCATCATACTCTAAGTTTCACTAGTATTGTTGGTTACTACTAACCACTATCAGTTGCCCTTTCGCAGATATTTACCAAATTACATCTAACTTTTTGTGCTATTGCTTTAAATGAAGTGGACTCGATGTCGTCACCAGAAACCTCAGTGCGCATGCGCGGCGCGCCACTGTGGCTGTGAAAAATTACAAGCGATAGGTTTATATTCAGCTGAAGTAAACAACGCCTTGTATAATTATAATAAAGCTTGATTTTGAATCATCACAGCTATATCAGAAATCCCGCGTGTCATTTAATGATTCATACATCTCAATGAATTGCTACACGTTGATCAGTGGTACTTTATGCACCTAGGTGACACAAGGATAAACTTAAAGCCAGAACAGAAGGTTTTCAGAAGTAATTATAAGGCCATGGCTAAATAGCATAATCCATAAACTATGGTGTTTTGTTTTTGAAAATGAGATTATCTCTGTAAATATGCAATGTATGCCCTCACATGTTACTGCTGAGCATCCTGGACAATGCCAGCCACCCTCTGCACACTGCACACTGTCATCAGCAGCCAGAGGAGCTACAGAAGCCTCAGCAACAGGTTGCTCCTCCCAAAGTACAGGACCAACAGGCTGGGGGACTCGTTTGTCCCCCAGGCCATCAAGCTGTACAACTCCTCATTGGGGGGGAGGAGGGCAAACAAAACAAACAGTACGAACTAAACAAACAATTGTCCATAATCACAACCCACAGAAATGTGCAATAACCACAAAAAAACTCATAAAAACATGTGCAATAAAACATTGGGCAATATAGGGTAAAGGTATGTGTGTATATATACATGTATATGTATATATGTGTGTATATATATATGTATACATATATATATTATATGCACAGTTAATTTTTATCTTACATTTTATTTTACTTCTTTATTCTATATTTTAGTCTATATTTTATGGTGTTTGGTACCTGTGGTGTTTTTCTTTCCTGTCTCCTGTATAGTGTGACATCTTTACACTCTAACAATCATTAACAGTGCTGTGTGTGGATGCTGGAGCTTTTAAGTTCCCCGAAGGAACCTCCCAAAGGGATTAATAAAGTCGCCTGTCTGTCTGTCTTTATTCCATTAACTTTATAATAAAATGTATTTGTCACGCACTTTTCTTTTAAATGTTACAAAGTACTTCAATCAAGCCTAATCAAGTATTACAAGGTGTCTTGTCTAGTAAGGCAAGAAAAGAAACCCAACAGTTCACACAATGAGCAAGCACTAGGCAGTGGAGAGAAAATAGCTCCCTTTTAACAGGAAGAAATCTCTGACAGAACCAAATTCATCAGCATTCCACCTCTTGTATCACAAATATCCTTCAGTTTTGAGATCAACGACGTAGGACATCATCTATAAAATTAACTACTTAATACCTATTCAGATTACAGCATGAATAGCATATAATTCTTTGCCATGACAATTCAACGGTCAGTGTTCAGTATTACAAACATAAATCTTTTTTACATGGACACATTAAATCACAAAGACTTTCACATCACAGAAATATCAAGTGTTTCTACTGAGTGGAATGTCAGTGTTTTATTAAGATGATGATTTTTGGAAACACATTAAAGTTTTATCAAAAACAAAAACGTTGACATATTCAGTGCATGTAGTTACTACAAGAATTTTTCCTGACTGACAAAATGGGGGTCAAATGTTTTATGTATTACTTTCATGTCCCAGGGCAAGTGCTCTACTTGAATACATTTTATCAATTGTAAAGCAACTTTATATAAACACCAACTCACTTCAGAACAAGTACAGGTCTTTAAATTATTACCAAGTAGAAAAAAACCCAGTCAGGATCCCGTTTGGCCTCTCCCCAAATAGTTGAAAGTTCCAACAACTGAAAAGAAACTGTATTTTTATTTATTTTTTTATCACAGACTGCAGTCCCAAGTCCCTGTGTGATGATTAGAGCCATCCAAACATCAAAATTCAGCAAATTCAATTCACACAAGTTAAAATTTCTAATCTCATTTTCACATCCCCGCTGTTTCTCCACATTAGTCTGACTTCTCCTTCTCTTTCATGTGCAGGAAAACTATGGTGAAGACAAAGAGACCCGACATCATGGAGAAGACGCTGGCATAGTAAGGGAAGGCTGAGGGGATGAAACGCTCGTACTGAGTGTGCTGCAGGGGGCGCACTGATACCTGTAGTAAAGAGACATTTGTAGAAGTTTGTCCAACGCATACTTGATCATGCCTGTTACAAGTATTATCAAAAACTAACTTTGTAATTTTAAATGTGAAGTAATGAGTAATGACATTTTAAGTAATGAGCAAACAAGTTTAGCAGTAAGCAACTTAGATATCAAGAACTTAAATTTTTTTTAATTGGCATACCAATAAAATGTAGATTAACAGTTTTTTCTTGCACTGAGATTTGATTAGGTTACTACCAAGTAAAGGGAACCATTGGATTAACTTGCCTGGGTGGAGGAGTAAAGGTGTGTGTATCCCAGTCGGTTGTAGTCTACCTTGAACTGAAAGACTCCGTACACATCAGGCAACTTGAATTGGATGGTGTATTTACCTCCTTGTAGAGATTAAACACAGGGTTAGGGGTGTGGTTAAGGGCAGCAAAGGTGAGTGCACCTCAAATCTTAAGGATACAAAATATTTAAGTTGTATAAATATTAAACTATATATTTACAAACATACCATTTTTCTTGAGGTAAGTCCTGACGAAGGGGTCAATCCTAACAAACTCGAGCTGAATGTCTTCTCCATCGAAAGGGACCCAGCGGCCTTCTGACAGCATCTCAATGACAACACTGTACTCCTGTGAGGAAATGATTTACACTAATTGAAATATACAAGTACAAATACAGGCTAAAAATAAAACCTTAAGTGTGAGGACTGTTCATATACTACATCACTGAAGATTTGAGCTCACCACAAGGTCAGTGATGGTATATGCTGCTGGGGGAGAGGTCTCTCCCACAGGATGATGGGTAACAGCTCCCACCCTGAGGACTCCGGCCTCCTTGAACACCCAACGAGACAGAGCCTCTGCCAGCTCCATGTTTCCTGTTTGCTCATGCCTAAAGAGACAGCAAGGAGAGAAGGGATTCAATCACAATCAAGGTCAACACAAACTGCCATTCCAGTCACATTTTACAGGTTAATTACATGGGTATTTAACTGTAATAAGTGAACAGTAATTTAAGTCTAATTTTCCTTTAAAAAAAAAAATTGGCGTAATGATTAAAGTAGGTTTAAGTGAACATTAATGGGCTGATTACAAATGGGCTGATAACAACACCTGTTAACATACAAAACTAAACAATTTAACTGCACGTAACAAGTGAGTCAGTGGTGATCATTTTGATTAAGGAACAGAAGCTGTAACAGTATCGATGAGACAGTAAGAAAATGGAAGAGATGAATAATGAAGCCCACCTCTGGGATCCGGCTGTGGCCTTCTGCACAGCAGAGTTAAAGAAAGCATCGCTGAAGAATTCCAGTGAGCCGCTGAAAACCACTCTGGCATTGTTTCTGGCCTGAAGGCCAGCGATCAGCAGGGTGTTCTTGCCAACAGCATGTGGGTACTTGAGAAGTAAAAAGTAAAAGTAAAGAAAATGTATTGAAGGTTCGAAATGCCATACTTAATTTGAATGCAGTGAATACTAATACTATGTATGCATATTAAATATATAGATTGCACCTAAATGGCTTTCAAAAGCAACATACTGCAAGATGCCACTAATAGAGCTCAGCACAAAGTAGGATAATTTAACTATTATCGATACTTTTATTTCTTAAATAAACTTGTAATTTAAACTTATAATTTATAATCTGACATTATGATGAGATGTGCATGATGTTGTGATGTTACCTGACTGATGGGTCTGTCAGGAAAAAAGGAGTAAGAGGTGGAAGAGCCTGTGAGAATGTCCAGGACAAGTGGGTTCTCTGGGTCTGCCACCATGCTGGAAAAAGGAGGGAGGTATAGATTTTATTGCTGTAAGTTTTATGACCGATATTTGAATACAAGTGTACAAAAAGGTCGTCTTCTGTCACAAGTCATTGCTATACCGGAGCACCTCAGCTAAGAATAAAAAGGAAACATATTATTTATCATAGTGTCCATTGAAAATGTACAACACAACAACGATATAATATGAGCACTGACATCTTTTGAAAGTAAAGAGCTGAACATGAACAAATTGAATACTGACAGCGATTTAGCACCCTCCCAAATTCAATAAATTATGGACAATTAGTGCAACTTGTGGAAGAGGGGACACTGTCATATCAATTAAATAAATTGACACTTAAGCTTTGCTTACCCAACACCCTTGAATAGAACAGGCTTGTTGGTGGGTTTGCCAACAATAGTGGGAGCTTTCAGCAGGTTCTCTGGGTCAGCAACAATCAAAGAGTGCTGGAGACAAGAAGAATCAAGTGTAAATAATAAACGACTGAAAACTGGGTTTATGAAGCAAAGTACAATAAATGGTCCCATTGTCTGTTTACCTCTCCAGGATCAGACACATCATAGTTGTGATGGTCAATAACAGCAGTCTTCTCCTCATCAAATTCAATGCCACACTCACTTCCCAGCTCCCTCAGAGGGTCACCTGTGTAGTAAAGGAAAATCATAAATGAAGTAGAGCGTTTGAGGATTTTAACTGACTAGATAATGACTGTAGAAAAAGCTGTTAGAACCCAACTGACCGATATCTGAACTGGCAGCAACCAGAACATTCCCTCCACCGTCAATGAAGGACGTAATGGTTTCCACATTTATATTTCCTCCAAAGTCTGCAGATGACCACAAAAATACAGTTTAGAATTTCCTTCAATTGGACAAACAAGCAATTAAACTAACTGAATTGTGACTAAAGTGTGAAATGTACCTTCAACTGATGGAGCAAAGATGACTAAGTGGTCATACAAGAACTGGCCGTATTTGATCAGAGATAGGGAGGGATCATCAGCTGTCTTGAATGAAAGGTCAAAGCCACGATCTGAAAAGTTGAGTTATATTATGAGCAGCATTGACAAAACAATGACACACTGTTGTATCATAAAGTCCCAACAATTTACACCTGCATTATATTTTCCAAACTATAAGATCATTAAAGGTCTGCAAACACTACATCCAGTCAGTAACTATTTATACTTACATTTATACTTATATATATATACTTGTATATATATATATATATATATATATATATATATATATATATATACTTATATATATATATATATATATATATATATATATATGTGTGTGTAAATAATTTCCTACTTGTATTACTTACTTGTATATTGTTTGTTTGTTTTTTATCTATTGTTGAGCTGCTGTAACGCCGTTCTCTCTCCACTGTGAGATAAATAAAGCTATCTTATCTTATCTTATTATCACAGGGGACAAGAAGTATTCAAATTTGCATTTCCAAAACAATTTCTTTGCCCACATTATTCCACACCTCCCTGTGTGTCTGTTAACTTAGACATGCTAACACTACAGCAAATGCAACATAACTGCAATGCAACATGTTAAAGTCCTGATTTATTTTGTTAATAACGTTACTCTAATGTAAGGAAATATCTGGTTGAAATGATAGCTACTATACCCCAATGAACAGCTAATGACAGCTATATGCGATTAATTAAAAACGCCTTGGTGTACTACAGGTATGCAGAACTGAGGAGCGCATGTGTATAGATTCAATGCAGTATAAGTTGACGTTTAAAAGAACAGTTTAAACCGTGTGTCGCTGAAATAGACTGAAGTTCGGCGAGACACCGACAACAGTACAGCTAAGCTAATGTTAGCAGCCTCGGTGTGTTGCAAGATTCGTAAGTGTAGAAGTTCATGTCCTAAAGGCTCTTTATTCTCTGCCCGAGGTACATTTGTATTACAAGTAAGAACTATAACACTGTGGAGAAGAGGGGTTCTAGATTCAAAACGTTTATGAATCCTTTACTGACCTGCCAGGCTGCGGAAGAACATTGAATGGGTGTCTCTGATGTTGAGGTTGTCCAGCAGAACCAGCGTCTTGCCGTCAGCCAGAGCACAATGCAGCATGGAGGCTAACGAGAGGAGCATAATAACACGGTTGTCCATGAGCCTAAACCTCATTTGGGTCGCCATTCTGCTCCGTTTGTTAGACGTTGGTAAAGAATTAGACCGGTTTGTCTGCACGTCTCCTGTCAGCGACACCATTTTGCTGCAGAAGTGGACGTCAGCGTTAGCAGGAGACTCAACTTTGACCCATAGATCGAGCCAATCAGAGAGAGGAACGCGTCATCCTCTGACTGCCACTCCACCAATGGGATCAAAGCTTTATTACAAGCGTGACAATTGCGGAAATATCTGCTGCATTTGCTGAATTATCACAAACAAGGCCAGAAAATATTAAAAATATGCACGTTGAACTAACATCAATAAAAAAGCCATGTTATTCTAGTAATTTCACGAGCAGTGACATGTGAAAGAAAATTAAGTATAGCTTTATAAATGAGCATAACAACACAAAACAAGGGTGGTCATTTATTTTCTTTTTTATTAATCTGATGATGATTATTCCAGTGAGACTAACCAAGGTTACTTATTTTCATTTGAACATCTTGCAGGTTAATGTAAACAATGACAAGACCCTTCATAACAATGTAATCAAGTTATTGTAATAAAAGAAAAAAATAACTGTCTTGTAATGTTGACAAGTCTGACATTAAAACAAATGTTTCTTTTAATCTTTTACCAGAGGTGATAAGATTTTTCGAGGACACAGCAAATCTACAAACTTTACACATGCACAGTATTTACAGTGTCAGGACGTTACAAGTCACCTCATATAATTTATCTGCTTTTCATGAAAATACTTCTACAATAAAATAGTTTGTTTAATAGAAATGTACATTGTCGCCAGAGTGGAATGGGGAGTAACACAGAGAGGTGTTTGAATTATTTTGTGGCCATCTACTGTAAATGTCTTGCACAAATTACAATGCACAAACCTGCATTTCAGTCTAAAAAACTATACACAGTATAACCACCTCAATATTTACCAAATGATCACATCTCATTATGTAAATTTTACTTCTGACATTGTGTGTCTTCTGCTCCTCCTCCTGTATAAATTAGATTTCTATTATAAACAATATTTCAGACATCTTTCACAAATCTTCACTAAAGTTGACACGCTCATCCTCTCATTCTCCAGCTTTCATCAATGTGGGTTTCCTCCTTCTTGGTCTCACGTATCCCTCATCATCCATCTTTCTGCTTGTCTCTTCATCATGGGCACAGCAGATTAGTTTTCCCCTTCCTGGATGACCTGCTCAGTCGTGGCTTGCCATGTTGTGGTAGTTTCCCCCTCAGTGGTAGTGGCTGTGGTGTACTGGTAAAAGTCAGAATCTGCCTGAAACATGACCAAGGCCTGAGCTGTGTGGATCCGTACGTGCTGAGCTAGGGAGCTTGCATCCAAGAATTTATCGCCACATGAATCACAAGCATACAAGATCTGGGTGTCTGGGTCTAGGAACAGAAGACATTTTAGAAAGTGAGCCATTCATATTCATCAAAACTTACATTTTCCAATAAACCCCACAGACGGAAATCACATTTTCAATAAAAAAACGTTTTGTTATTAAGCTGTGTCTATAGAAAACATGCAAATGCTACATATAAGGATAGATTGCATGTGCATGTTTACTCAAATCAAAAAGTATTACATTTAAATTCTCATACACCTTTAGTTTGCTTTAATTGCATTTTCTTTCTCCTATCCTGTTATAGTTTGACATACAATGTTTTTCAAATATAGAGGTTTGAGTTTATATATTTAGTTATTTAAAGACTTACCTTCTTCTTGCACTTTCTCTACTGCTTTGGTGATTTCAGCTTTCAAAGCCTCGGTCTCATCTGCAGACACCGTAGCAGCCACTGGTACGACTGTAATCATACACGTGAGGTCAATAACACATCATTTACATAGTGCAGGATGTTCTGTCTGAAGGATGCTGTCTGACCTGTCAGCTGAGCGACAGCACTTCCCGCCAAAGTGACGATATCATCTGTGGTAACAGTAACGATGTTAATCTCACTGTCAGAGGTGGCTGAGCCTGGGTAACCGTCAGCCCCATCGTCTGTGCTGCCCCCAGCCACTACCAGCCGCTTCATGCCGGCCTTGCCATGGTGGACGGTTTTGACGTGGGATCGCAGATTGTCCACGCGGTTAAATCCTCTCCCACATTTGTCACACAGGAAAGGTTTCTCCCCTGAGGAAAAGAAAGAACGCAAAATGAAGGATAAAATATGCAAGTGTCGAACATTATGAAGTGAAAGCCTCGATGGCCCAAAAGCTCAATAATCCTTACCCGTGTGTATGATTATGTGCTTTGACAGATCTCCCACGTTGACGAATGCCTTGTTGCACATCTGACACTTGTGAGGACGGACATTGTCGTGATGGCGAATGTGATTGGCCAGTTGACTGGACTGCACAAACCTGTCCAGAGAGAAACATAAGATACAACTCACATTTAATTCTAAATTTTTGTTTGAAATGTCTTGTCAGTACAAAATGCTTTGTTGAAGACTGAAGGAAACATGTTAGTGAAAAAAAAAGAAAAAAACACAATTGTGTAGCTCAGACAGAAACATAATGATCTGTGTTTCTTGCAAACCAATAGCTTATGTTTTCACATATTTCCATATTTTCTCAATTGATAAATTCAGGTTTGGACCTATAGCATCACTGTGTCCGTTCTCTTGTATCAAACTGACCTTTTGCCGCAGCGATCACACACATAAGGCTTCTCTCCTGTGTGCTGGCGGACATGAGCGATAAGCGAGCTGGCCTGGGTGAAGGCTTTACCACAGATACCACAGACACACGGCTTTTCTCCTGTAACACACAAATGATTGTCTCACTGTACTTGTGTATTGAAAAATGAGAATTGAGTCCTTTGCCTTCACATTTACCAACATGTCAGAGTCTGTCTTATTACCTGTGTGGATGCGTTCATGTCGCTGCAGAGCTCCAGGGTCACTGAAGGCTCTCTGACAGTGCACACAGATGTATGGCTTCTCCCCGCTGTGAACCCGCAGGTGTCTCTTCAGATTTCCTAAAAAGCAGACACCGCCACTAAAGCTTAGACCCAAAAACAGACAACTACACACACACAGCTTCATTTGGATATTGTGCAAACTATTGTTTTCAATAGTGTGCACGATGTAATATAATGATAATCTCATCGCGTCACAACACAAGATTTTAAACATTATCCAACTCCTATATTAGAATGAGTCAGATGAGGTGAGCAGCAATTAAAAAGAGTAATTTGAATCTGTTTTGCTATTTTGTGAATACTGATATTTTCTTTTTCTCTTTCATTATAAAGATATAGGACACATTTTGTCAAAATTAAACTAAAATCAACATTTAAAAAATATATATTTTAACAAACACCAAATTAATCTTTAGTTGCCCTCCTTTGGTGTGGGCGATCCACTTGCCACTAGGACTTTTCTTTGGTAGGCAGATTTGTATGTAGTGAGAGACTGTGAGCCTTTAACCCGTTTTTTAAATTACTACTTAAATTACTTACAAATGTCTTCAGTTATTTAGAGATGTTCTTACCTGAAGTGGTAAACTGTTTTCCACATTCTTTGCATTTGAGAGGCCCGTCTGTTATATGGATCTTTAAGTGCGCCTTCAAATTCCCCATCTACAACACACAATCAGATAGATAGATAGATAGATACTTTATTGATCGTGAAGGAAATTCAAGATAAATTCAAGATTACATTATCAGATAAATAATGTAAATAATTCACAAACATGCAACAAGTTATTTAATGTATAGAGGACAAAAATCATTCGAAAGAAAGATAACGTGTTTAAGAACTTCTCTGACAGATAAGGATTTCAGTAATGTTTGAAGAACTGTAGAAAAGGTGTGTTTTATGAAGAAAAATGCAGTTATGGCTGCTGTGGAGCAAAGCGTAACACACACAAATGTGCCTTTACCTGATTAAATCTTTTTTCACAGTGTGGACATTTGTGGCCCTTGTCTGTGTCGTGTATCTCTAGATGTCTCATCTTGGCGGTGGGGTCGGAAAAGGCCTTATTGCAGAAGTGGCAGTGATATGGCTTCTCCCCGCTGTGCACCAACTGGTGCCTCTTCAGGTTGCCAGATGTGGTGAAGAGCTTGCTGCACACACTGCAGCTGTAGCGCGCTTCGCCTGTGTGGCGTTTGCGGTGCAGGTTGAGCAGGCTGATCTGACGGTAGCTCTTTCCACATGTAGAGCAGCAGTATGGCTTCAGGGGGCTAGAGGGCAACAACAACTCAATTTAAAACACAAACTTGACAGCGGTTTGTCAGGAGGTATAATTAGATGGCCATGAAGGTGAAGTAACAAAGTAACTCACCTGTGTGTTTTCTCGTGGGCTTTACAGGCTGCTGGGTCAGAGAAGGCTTTGTTGCAGTCCCGGCAGCTGAAAGGCTTCTCTCCGGTGTGAATGCGCATGTGTCTCTTAAAGTTGCCAGTGTGGGTGAATTTCTTCCCACAGTCCTAGAGAGAAGAACATGTGTAATTGAAATAAAAAGAATGAACGATAATACATATGGAACAAGGAAGTGAAAAGGTGGCTGAAGCGAAGTCAGAGATGTATTTTTTTATTTTTAAATCTAGTTTACAATGTTCTATGAATGTGTGCTGGAACAGTAGGTAACATTGCTATCTAACATGTGCTGCTTTTATATATATTTTTTTTAATTCCACTGCATATCATAAATGGATGTGAACTTGATTTAAACATTTTAATATTTTAATTCTTCCTCATTAATCATACCTGCTATTGTTTGTAATCTTGATTTTTAATACAAGGGCCTGACTAAGGACATAATAATAATCAACTTTACTACCACAACACACAGCACCAGAAGAAACACTACATAGAGTAAGATATTCCTTACCTCACATTTGTGTGTCACGGAGCTGTAAGGCTTTGACTCAGATCGGCTGCTCATTGATGCTGACTGTGTTTGTCTCTCATCTTGCTCAGTGCTAGAATCGACTTCTTTTGACTTCTGGCTGTCCTCACCGTCTTCCTCTCCATCTCCATCTTCATCTTCATCTTCATCTTCAATATCACTCTCCCCAGAATCGTCTTCCTCTCCCTCATCCACATCTACTGGCTCCACCACCTTCTTCTGGGGTTTTGTCTTTGTTGTGCCTTCATCCTCTGAGTTACTGTCTGTGAGGATCAAAACACAGAACACTTAAAACTTACATACTGTGTCTAAGTGTCTTGGCTATTCACATAATAGGACATATAAGATTTCAGAAAGACACTTTGCAAATGATAAATATTTTACTGACAACCAAGAATTAGAACGTAGGACTTTCTCAATTGGAAATACTCCAGCCTTGGAGGCGGAGGTGTTTAGGTGTTCAGGTTGATACAGCAAAGGCGACCTGTGCATCCTGCTCACCAGGGAAGGAGTTTCGTCTCTGAGATCTTCTGATTCTTCTCCCTCGAGAGCTTATGTACGTTGATCTGCCACCAGACTTTGACTGTGCTTCTGCAAAAACAGAGATAGTATGCCCAGGTTTATTTGTTGAAACATCATGCGGGCCCTCAACAATTGGTTTAACGATGCAAACACACATGCCAAATGGACTGAATGTAAATATCAGCTTTACTCACTCGGTGTGTAGTCTGTGTCGGAGGGGTCATCCTGAAATCCAGTTGCGTCTTGAGTAACACTTTCAATCTTTATTTGAGCAGTATGGGGAATGGATTTGGGCGGGCGTCCTCTTGACTTGGTTGTAGAAGGACTGGTTTCTGTAGAGATGTCCCCCTTCATGTCATCCTGATTTTGTGTGGGCTCTTTATCTTCTGTGGGGGTGCAAGCAGGAATCTCCTCAGCCTGTGATGCCACTTCTGGCAGGTCACTCTCCTTCTCTTTCTGCTCACTGTCACCTGCCTTTTCGTCTGTTTGATTCAATAAAAATAAAAAAAAGGAAGAAAAGGTGTTTTCTTTACTTACCAGAAATATGGTGGACACCTATGGAATAACATATTTAATATTTCATGTATGGATTACAATGTAAAATCTAATCAAATGTAAATATTTCTTACTTCTTTATAATATAGATAAGAGAAGTTATTTGTAATGACTGCCACCAACCAAAGTGTAGAAATATATCTGCACTAAACCCATGTAAAGACTGGACTCACCGACAGTGAAATCCAATGTTATGACTGAAGGAGCTGGATTTGACATTGACTGGTATGCAGAACAGGCGTTCACAATCTCTTGCATTTGTAGAAAGTTTGCAACAGCCAGTACGTCCTCTACATTCTGTGGACTTAAATTCAGTTTGGCCGTGTACATAAATTCCAGGACCTGACCCAAACCTGTAACGATAATCAGGAGCATAATAGGTCAACTGGAGAGAGAGCAGAAATGATTTGAGCAAAAGTATTAGGGGTAGTATGCTGCAATGCCAATAATAACAATAATAATAATAATAATGATTTACAACTCAGAAGTGTGTCTGCAGCCCGAAACCTACCTGCTGCATTGCTGATGTCCAGATGCACCACATCTTTCTGGTCCAGAAAGAGGGTGCGGAAGTAAACGCTGCAGGCTGCCAGCAGAGCTTTGTGAGCCTTGAAGTCCACCCCATCCACAACAAAGGTGCAGTCACACAGCAGACCCTGCTTACGCTGCCGATCAAGCTGCTCCAGGACCTTCCCACTGTGCCACGGGAACTCCATCTCTCTGGTGGAAGAAGCTGGTAGTGAGACACAGGCTCTGTGGACATCCACTGACAAGGAGGATGTAACATGTCACATTTCTCTATGTTCAAACATATGTCATCTTTTAAAAGGCTCTGGTAAAACTGTGTAGCGTTATTGTTATTGAAGTCATGATGCATAACTATGTCATAATAATATAAACAGACTGTATCAATAAGTCATTTGATACCATTTCAAGCACATAATTGTCTTGTTGGACCATGTCTTGCTTTGTATATGCTTTGGCATGTTACTCTCTGCTCTGAGAAGTAGAATAACAAGATCTGTATCTAGGGGTGAGTGTAGTGTACCCCAACACAAAACTGTATTTGGCAAGTCATCTTTTTCCTGTATAGCCATGACTCAGTGGAATACTAGTCCCCACACCTTCTCACATCTTGCTAAGCGTTGGCTACTGTCAGGACAGGAGTTCTGTAGTTTTATATTTGTTGTTGTTATTATTATGTTTTAATGTACTATTCCATCAACCTGCCCAGGGACTACAGGTGGAAAATAGCAATCTGCTACAACCTGGCACAATGCATATTCTCTTGTTGTACAAGATTAATGTTTTATTGTGCATTGTCCCTGTCTTGAAAAAAAATAAAATTAATTAAAGTTATCAACGAATATTTTTAATAGCGACTAAAAAAGAAGTTTTAGATTTCAGCCTCTTCAATACAAAACACTTGATTAAGTAATCATTTTGACGTTTTGGGAAAAACAGATCCACTTTTTTTACCAAAAAGAAATCAGGCCTGCAACAATTAATTTTTTCAATAGTTTGATTATGATATTAACTGTCTACTATTTTGACAATGAATTAATATCCTATTAATAATAGAACACATCTTCATATCGTTCAGCTTCTTCAATAAAATCATAGAAGATCATAATTTCAAGGTTTAGAAAAAAACAATTACAATTTAATCGATAAATGAAATAATCGTTATTCCTTATTTGTACCAAAACACAGAGACAGAGACCTAAACTGTAATATAATTATAGCTAGCTAACTAAACAACGACATGCGATATGAAAATAACACACGAATTCACTTTAATGTCCCGTTAAAGCACCATTTACAATGAGTAGCGACAGAAAAAGCATTTTCTCTGAAACTTTTCACCACATGAGTTTAACAATGCAATATATCGATTACAATTCCTCCATCCTTGCAACTTAGCTATCAGGGATTAATTTAGCATGCCTTGACATGCATGCAAGGCAGGGACAAGATGGCGGCCCGGGGAGTCTGGCCTGTGTTAATCTCCTGTTCTTTTAACAGCTAACTCATTCTTCATGCTTACAGGGAGCGCCATTTTAACAAAAACTACCTCTTTGTTGTCTTTTCTTCACTCCGTGTCCAAACCCCTCACTTCAGGCGGCGTCTGCTTTTGTTTCACTCAATTATGAAAAACAAACCCAATCGAGTTTTTCGGTGATCGATCTTGCAGCGCTGAGTCCGTCTACCGCCATCTTCCTCTCTCTGATCGATTGATAGGGACCGGCCGGATGTGTCAGTGGGTCGTGCGCAGTGTGAACACACGTCGTTTCAATGATGACCGCGTGGTGGCGCAAATGGCCCGTGTTTTAAAATCTGTATCACTGATAATTGTCTTTTTGTTCAAGTTTTTTTTGTTATTTTTTTTTTTTTTTAAGTTTTAAATGATTATTTAAATATTTACAAATTTACAATTTACCAAACTCCATTCCCAAACATTAGTTTATATAAGAAACTATAGTCCAAACTCATTCATGTATGTGTATACACAGACAGTTAACATAAGTAACAGAACAAAAAAGGGATAAAGAATATAATATAGAACAACAGATTAAAAAACTATATATGCGGTATATATAATTGCGTCAATATAGGGAACTACTTGACTTGACTTGATATAAATCTTGTAAAAATAAAGGACTTTTTATTATGAAAAGCGCCTTTGAAAATCTGTTCTCATGAAAGCAGGGCAGATGCCTCATTAATGCCTTGACACACAAGACAGAATCAAAACACATAATTGTCATGTGATGTTCACAGTATATCCAGCTTTATTCCTTTTTTCTATTATAATCTGGATGTATGATGATGAAAATTGTGCTGCCAGGTCAATCATACTAACAATCATTTCTAAAATTGCTGTGCAGTGACAATTACAAAAGGGATTCAGAAGTGACAGCAGGTTGATACAAATACAAAATATATCGTTGTCTAAATGTCAAAAAAATAAATTCTACATCTCAAGAAAATGTCTGATGTAGAGTTTAAAGTTTGCTTTGCCTGTAGTTTAAAAATATTGATCATAGTTCATGCTGTTTATGTCTTGTCGCCCATGGAAGATAAAGAGGTTTGATTTATTACCATTTCCCATTAAAACGTAAATAACTCAAAACACTGACTTTATACACACTGTACATAGCATTTCCATTTTAATTTATAATCTTCCTGTACTGTACGTTCAAACAGAAATCAAAAGGTCAGGATGTTTACTGTCAAATGAGAGTTTTATTCACACAAATAATAATATACAACAAGTTATGAATGAGAAATGTGTTTGTTTGTGGGTGTCTGTGTGTGTGTGTGTGTCACCTCTTTAGGACCTTTTCTGGCATAAACACTGACCATGTCAGAACCTAATTTCTGTGAAACTGGTTCAGTCTAGGTCTAAGATTTGAATTGTGGTTAGGATAAGTTTAGGGTAAATTATTAACTGGTTATGGTTAAGGATAAGGCCTTGAGTCGCCTCTCCTGCGCCTGAGTTTCTTGGGAGAGTTCACTCCATGAGCTCTGTGATGGATGGTCAGTCAAAGATGTTTTGTGGACTTCCTCATGGCATTTCAGATGTTTGTACAGTCTCTTAATGTACTCATTTTGAGGCAGCATTTGGGGACGGTTCCATTTCTTTTGATATAGTGTCTTCAGCGCATTAGCTGACACGTGTTGTCAATTGTAGCTCAATTAGTTTATGGAATTGCTCTGCTGTTCCCTTCAAGGCATCATCCTCTTGCCGCAGAGCCTCTCCTTGCAAAATATGTGTCACTATTACAAGGGAATGACGCAGTTTGCGAGCTGTCGTAGGAGTTGAAAATCGGTTTGTCGATTCATCAAACCCGGTCACCTTTTTAACAGCCTCCAGAACGGTGTTGAATTTTCCCGGGTTGATCAAATCTCTTAAATAGACGATGTCTTTGTCGATTGTTCTAGCCATCAAAACAAGTCTGGCAAGTTCCCTCATCTTGTTCCTGACGTCAGCCCGTTGTCGTCCAACCTCTCCGTTTTTAGGGAACATTCTCTCTCCCAGTGAAATGATGAGCGCATCAGATTTCACCAGATCAGTGACAGAGTCACGTGTCATGTCCTCCAGAATGTTTTTAAGTCTATTGGAAACTGTCTTGTCCATCAGCGGCAACATCAGAGAACACCTGGCTTGGACTCCTCTCTTCAAAGGTCGATCCTTTTCAACCTGCAGTTTGCAGTGCTTATGGTGTCTCCAGAGGTCTGTTTTCAGGTACATGGCACAGCAAAACCTGCAAGGCAAATAATCTGTTGCTATTGTTCTGTGGGTTGCTTGTCTTTTTGGTATTATTTGTCCTTTTCCGGAAGACAACACCAAACAATTATGATTGTAATTGCCCATGTTTCTGATTTTGCCCAGAAGTAGATTACGCATGGCTGATCCTTGCTTGTGGACAAATGCCTCGGCCACCTCAGCTTTGTTGCGATGCTTTTGCATCAGATGTCTTGTAATCTTTGCAAAAGGCCTCTCGCAGTAAAGGCAGAAATTCTTTTTGTCATAGATTCGCTGATGTGCAGTGTTAGAGGAAACCTTGACTTCCAGATCAGTTATTTGAGAATTACCACCACAGGCACTTTGATCCATTTTTGAGGGTGATTTTCCTTGAGATACATTATTTTCAGCAAATTCTTCTGCCTCTGCCTGTTGCTGTTGTTCTTCCTCATCATCTGCCTCTTCATTGAAAGCCTGTCGCTCAGGGGTCTGGAATAAAAAAAAGTAACATATTTATATACATAAGTATAGCACTACTTTTTTTCCATGCTTATGATATGCATTTTTCACCCTCTCTGTCTTTGTAATGAAATAAATAATTACCATTTCACAGTCAAAATCCTCTTCAGTGGAAGAAAATGAATCTGCTTCTGCCTGATGTTGTTGTTTTTCTTCTGACTTTATCAGGGAAAGAGAAACCTGCTGCTCTGTGTTCAGACTGGACTCATCAACAGTGAAATCCAATGTTATAACTGTAGGAGCTGGGTTTGACATTGACTGGTATGCAGAACAGGCACTTTGATCCATTTTTGAGGGTGATTTTCCTTGAGATACATTATTTTCAGACAATTCTTCTGCCTCTGCCTGTTGCTCTTTAGCTGGGTTTGACATTGACTGGTATGCAGAACAGGCGTTCACAACCTCTTGCATTTCTAGAATGTTTGCAACAGCCAGCACGTCCTCTACATTCTGTGGACTTAAATTCAGTTTGGCCGTGTATATAAAATCCAGGACCTGACCCAAACCTGCAACGATAATCAGGAACAAAGTTTTAGGAGTGGTATGCTGCAATGCCAACAACAATAATAATAATAATTTGCAAGTCAGAAGTGTGTCTGCAGCCCGAAACCTACCTGCTCCACTGGTGATGTCCACATCATCCTGGTCCAGAAAGAGGGTGTGGAAGTACACGCTGCAGGCTGCCAGCACAGTTTTGTGAGCCTTGAAGTCCACCCCATCCACAACAAAGGTGCAGTCACACAGCAGACCCTGCTTGCGCTGCCGATCAAGCTGCTCCAGAACCTTCCCACTGTGCCACGGGAACTCCATCTCTCTGGTGGAAGAAGCTGGCAGTGAGACACAAGCTCTGTGGACATCCACTTTACAGTTAATTAACAGTTAACAATGTGAGTAGCAACAGAAAACACAGTTTCTCTAAAGCTTTTAACCACATGGGTTTAACAATGCAAAATATCGATTACAATTCCTTCATCCTATCAGGGATTCATTTAGCATGTCTTGACATGCATGCCGGGTTCGTACAGCTTTTTAAGTGTAAAATTCAAGCACTTTTCCAGCACTTTCAAGATAAAATATCAACTTTTTCAAGGAACCCGAAGCTTTAAATAAACTCTATATATACATATATATGACAAATAATCCACCCTGTTTACATTCATTCATGTTTTACTGTTATGACAACCCAATTTACATAGCAAGGGAACAATCTTTCATGAATGACAAACCCAGGATTTACCAGTAACATTAATTAAGGTTCCACTCAAGTATTTACAGAGTTGTGTTATTGTTCAAGTGTAAGGGTAGATCACGCTAAATACTTGACACCTGTAGAGGGTGTTTTTAAAAACAACAAAAAAAACTGCATACATATTTTCTGGATGTGTTCCAGTAAAGTGAAATAGAAATAATTATCCTCTATAGCACATACAGAGAGGTGTGGTTTATCCTTTTGGCCACAAGATGGAGTATCAACTAAAGTGAGCACCGCTCAGGAGTAAACAGGCAAGCACATGTGTATTAGAACATTTCCTCCCGGTTCCATAGCGATAGCGGCGCACCGCGTGAGAAATACAATGTGTGGCGGTAGAGCGTGACAAAAGAAAGAAAATCGTGACTGCCACGCTCAGTGTGTGAGACATGAGAGACCTGCGTTAGGATGAAGTAACCCCCGAGCTAACGCTATCTAGCAAACAACATGCATTTGATGCAATGACTGAATGAGAATTAGCTGGCCAGCTAATTTTTAACGGTTCTGAGCGTCAATTTAGAATACTGTTTATTTGTATCGACATGTGTTAACACCACATGAGCACATAACAATGCAATATATCGATTACAATTCCTCCATCCTTGCAATTTAGCTATCGGGGATTAATTTAGCATGCCTTAACATGCATTCAATGCAGGGACAAGATGGCGGCCCGAGGAGTCTGGCCTGTGTTAATCTCCTGTTCTTTTAACAGCTAAGCATTCTTCATGCTTACAGGGAGCGCCATTTTAACAAAACCTACCTATTTGTTGCCTTTTCTTCACTCCGTGTTCAAACCACTCACTTCAGGCGGGGCTTTCGTTTGTTTCGCTCAATTACGAAAAACAAACACAATCGAGTTTTTCGGTGATCGATCTTGCAGCACTGAGTACGTCTACCGCCATCTTACTCTCTCTGCTCGATTGATAGGGGCTGGCCGGATGTGTCAGTGTAGCGTGCGCAGTGTGAACACACGTCGTGTCAAGGATGACCGCGTGGTGGCGCAAACGGCTCGTGTTTTAAAATCTATATCACTGACGGCGATATTGTAAAAAAGATAATAATATAGAACAACAGAAAAAAGAAAAATAATGGTTTAACAAAAACTATATATGCTTTTTAATAAAAAAAAAAAGGATTCACCTACACATAAATCATTTATGGACTGATTTACTTTACTTTAGAATAGCACCTTTAAGGATGTTAAATAGTGTTCGTTTTTAAAATAAGCTAAGGTTTACTGTTCTTTCACTTATTTGAATCAATATATTTATCCATAATAAAGTATTATAGTATATATAGTATTTATATAAACATAGCTAATCATACAAATATAGTTATAGTTTTATATATATATATAAATATATACTGTATATATACATATAGAGAGAGAGAGAGAGAGAGATTAAATCAAAATTCAAAGGTCTGTTTAATTACAGCCACATAATAAAGGACTTTTTATTATAAAAAGCACCTTTGAAAATCTGTTCTCATGAAAGCAGGGCAGATGCATCATTAATGCCTTGACGCATAAAAGACAGAATCAAAACACCCTCTGTTATCAGTAAATGTAGTCAGTGCTCTGTACTCAGTATTGATTATGAAAAGATAATTGTCATGTGATGTTCACAGTATATCCAACTTTATTCCTTTTTTCTATTATAATCTGGATGTATGCTGAAGAAAGATTGTGCTGCCAGGTCAATCATACTAACAATCGTTTCTAAAATTGCTGTGCAGTGACAATTACAAAAGGGATTCAGAAGTGACAGCAGGTTTATACAAATACAAAATGTCATTTCACATCTTTGCCTAAATGTCAAAAACCAATTCTATATATCAAGAAAATATCTGCTGTAGAGTTTAAAGTTTGCTTTGCCTGTAGTTTAAAATATTGATCATAGTTCATGCTGTTTGTATCTTGTAGCCTGTGGAAGATAAAGAGGTTTGATTTATTACCACTTCCCATTAAAACTTAAATAACTCAAAACACTGACTTTATATACACTGTACCTTGCATGTATAATCCAATGTCCTGTACTGTACTGTGCATTCAAACAGAAATCAAAAGGTCAGGATGTTTACTGTCAAATGAGTGTTTTATTCACACAAATAATAATATTATATAATATACAACAAATTATGAATGAGAAACGTGTTTGTATGTGTGTGTGTCACCTCTTCAGGACCTTTTCTGGCATAAACACCGACCTTGTCAGGACCAGAACTCCTCATGGAGACCAAAACCTGGTCCTAATGAGGTAGAACCTAATTTCTGAGGAGCTGGTTAAGTTGAGGGCTAAGATTTGAATTGCGGTTAGGTTAAGCTTAGGGCTAGTTATTAACTGGTTATGGTTATGGTTAAGGTTAAGAATAAGGCCTTGAGTAGCCTGTATGTCCAAATAAATGGAGGTCAATGCAGGTCTTAAAATGGATAGAAATATGAGAGGGGGGGGGGGTGAGGGGGTGGGGGTCTGTTTAGATGGACCACATGTCCAAGCCTCTGTCTCAGTCTGTTATTAACAGGTATGACCTACTGCTGCTGTGTATGTGCATTGTGAACTAATTCAGACTTTAAATGAGCAGCAACAGGTCGTGTTGCAGTCATGGAGGGAGGGAGGCGACGTGTTTTAAAGTGAGTGTTAAATGTTTCAATGAAGACAGGGAATAGAAGAAGTAAAATAATAAAAAAAAAAAACACAGGAAGCCAGAGATCTGTTTTTATAAATTCATCACTGTTTAGATCTTGATCTCAGTGCGGAAGGTCTGTACGAGCTCGTGTTTGGCCGGATGCCGCCGCGCCCGAACTGTGAGGGTTCCCTCTGCGCCCAGTGATGATGTCACTGAGGTGGGGTCCACGTCCTCAGGGAGCTGACACTTGTGGGTGAACGTGTTCATGACTGAACCGTCCTGGGCCAACTGTCAATAAAGCCATATAACAGATTTAGAGTTAATGCATGTTTTACACTGTGGTGAGTGGATCCTCTGCTCATACTGTGGCACGTATGAAGGCTACAGACGCCCTCTTAACACCATTCTAGTTCCAGGTTTCCACCACGTGAAGACAACAACAACATCGTCTTATCACTTGTGAGACAGACCACATTAGAAGAAAAGCTGCCCACCTTCTCGGCACGAACTTCTATCTGGTTGTTGGATGTGGTGACGATGACATCTTCAGGAGAGAAGTCTTGCACGTCAACTGTGAACTGGTACGAATCTCCAAGAGATTTGATATTCCCAGCTCCACCTGAAACCACCACAGGATAAAGAAGCTCAGGAGGAAACATGCTCATGCATTTATTTCTTTGAAAGTAATCCCAGTTAGACCACATAGTCCTCTGATAATTATAAAAACTGCAGGTGGTGTTTCACTCCAAACTATAGAAAAAAAGCATAATAACATAACTGATTTAAGAGACTATGTGCTACATGAGTGCAAAACATGTTCATTTAATGTGTATTCCAAACAGTTAAAGAGATTCATGCTAAAAACAAAGGTTATTAACGATTCAGATTATTTTCTGGTTCTTTTTTCATCGATCCAAACACCAGCATTTATTTTAATAGCTGTGCTTCACATTCTCAAAAAGGTTACAGTGGCTATTTCTCATCCCTTTCAACATGAAAATCAGCAACTATATACAACTATACAGTATATATATCACTTTAAATGTTCACATTAATTAGATTCAAATTAT
This sequence comes from Solea solea, assembly GCF_958295425.1. Classification (NCBI taxonomy): domain Eukaryota; kingdom Metazoa; phylum Chordata; class Actinopteri; order Pleuronectiformes; family Soleidae; genus Solea; species Solea solea. The sequence continues at coordinate 18,915,800 of NC_081144.1, read as the reverse complement.
TGGGTTGTCCAGTTATTAGAACTGTTATTAACAACCCAGAATATAGCTATATTTTTATATAAAATGTCATTTTTGGGTTCAACAGATTCTGATTCAGAAGAAAAACGTATTTTATTTTTCATTTTATCGCAGCAACCTTTTGTACAATGAATGTAAAAACTGGGGGGAAAAAACCCCAACCTCATTTTCAAGTCTTAGACTCTCAAAACACTATGATTAGACTCTCTGATGTGGACTGGAACTGCAGCACAGCCAATCTGGCACCAGGAAGCAGAGAAATGGGGATGATCATTTTGCAGTCTGATGTACCGTCCACACTGATCCTGTGCTCAGCGGAGGATGATGTGGTCACACATGACCCTATGTGCGTGCGTGTGTGTGCGAGTCATTCCTCATGCAGGCGTCATCCCAGATACTCAGTGTGTGAAGTCACACTGCTGGCACTCAGTCCAACATTCCCCAGTTTGCACGCGTATGTGTGTGTGTGTGTGTGTGTGTGTGTGTGTGTGTGTGTGTGTGCGCTTTGCTTTGCTTTAGTCTCCAAACGTCAGTGTCCTGTGCTGTAACTGTGAGACACCAATCATGGCTCCAAAACAATTCCACCCTGATGCATGCAGCACATGGAGTCAGGCTCCATTTAAGGTTCAGATGTCACACACACACACACACACACACACACACAAATTACCTAATTTCTCCTAACCCTCTCATCTTTCACGGGTGAGGTAACGTTTTAAAACAACATAAGTTGCATATTAAAACAGAATAGTTTTAACAACTCTACAGTATATTGTGTTGTGTAAAAGCTTTCCAATTTCCATGGATTAGTTCAAGTAGTAAGTAAACTATGAAAAGCACCAGATTTGCACACTTTTTCTTTCCCTTTAGGTGAATTCTTCTCTTTTTTGAACCTGTATGAAGTATGATTTACCAGGTGAATCAGGTAGTGAAGGTCACCACATTGTACAGAGCATGTTTGATGGCCAGTCTTCAGGTCTTACATCAGAAGATGAACTTCATCAGTCAGCACCATGGCTACTCTCATACTTAGAAAACATCTTATACAAACAGACAGAGACGTTTGTCTTTTCGCCTTCTAAACTCAGCTCTGTCTCTTCTCCTCCTCTGAACTGTCACCTCTTGACATGCTTTATAACCACTTTAAGGAGAAAAACAGCACACTGTACACAAATCGCTTCCCAGCAGAGACATAAATCTACTTTATAGGCAAAATTGTCCCTCTAACCTCCCGTAGCTATTATTGAAAACCACTTTTGTTTACACAGAGCGCTACAGAGACCTGAAATTGCTTCCAACTTACTGGAAAATCCCAAGGCGTCACTCCCAGGCCTCATGAAGGAGCCAAAGTCCTCGGCAAACAGTCCCCGGCTTTTCTCCATGTATGGGTTACCAGAGGACGAGGATGAGGATGAGGATGAGGTCTGGTGGAAACTACGCTCCGATCGATAGGCAGAGGAGTTGGTTCCACTCATGGATGGGCGTGAGTGTTGGGTAAGGCAGAGGAGGAGAACAAGGGGAGAGAGGAGGGAGGTGCAGAGAGTTGATTCGTTGGGTGGCTCCTCTGGGAGTCTCTCAGAAAAATAATACACAGACCTTTCCTTTTACTCAGTATTTGTTTTGTTTTGTTTGAGTGTTTAAGGTACCCGTTTTCCCACTCTCCTGCTGCCACCTTGGCCCTTATATACCCTATGGCTCCATGTGTGGTTGGGAGGTGTGTGCATGTGTCACAGCTCAACGGGAAAGAGAATAGCGTTCTATAATTATCATTAAACGCACAGTGACGGAGATAAGGGTCAGTGGTTGGAAAAGTTCTGGGCATTGAAGGGTCCTGAGGTTAAGACCAGGCAAGTGAGTGGGATTTGATAGAGAGAGGTAGAGCTTGAGAGAGAGAGAGAGAGAGACAGCGATCAGGGGTGGGTGGTAGTGGAGGCAACAGTTGTCATTCCAGACACATCATCCCTGAAATAGCTTCCCTCTTCTCTCTTTAAATCCCACTGCACTGCATCGCTCCATCTGTCTCTTTCTTCTCCCTTCTTCATGTTTAGTGACATGTCTTTGTCCCGAAACTGGATCCTCGCATGTTTTCACTGCGTGATGACATAATGTCCAATGTTTCCACAGCATAGTTTCATCTTATCAGAGTGTGCGTGCGTGTCATTTTGCAGGCTCTCTGTCCTCTGCTTATTAATTTAATCTTTCCTCCTAAGCAGCAGCATTAAGACTCTCCTGCTGAGCTGCTGAAATAGAGACTTAAAAGGTGGAAAAGGAGACTTGAGTCTTCCTTATCTCAGAGGATAAGTGCAGAGCAAAAGGAAGACGGAAAGAATGTGCTTGAAAACAAAAGCCTCGGCGAGAGCACAGGACTTAGTAGTGACATTGCTTTGTGGCTATTAATATCTGCCTGGCACTCACTGCTCTCACCTCTGGTTAGTGCTCCTGACGACTAATTCATTCAAATACATTTATGGAGTCGGATCAGTATGACATAAGCTACTGGACTTTATTCAGTCATGAGAATGATTCCTATAATTTACAGATGACCTGTACGTGACGAACACAGCCTCAGCTCCTCAGTCTGACTGATCCCGACGAGTTGCCATCTTTGTTTTGCACACATGTTTGAAAGGTTACCCAGCAATTATTAACGGCCCCAAACAGTGTTGTGTTCAGTCTTATCAGTGTTGAGCTCAAAGCCTCTGATGAAGTTCTAAATCCAGCTCAGCAACTCAGCAGCTCTCTGCCAGGAAGCACACTCACTCACCTCCCCTCCCTGGTAACAGCACTAGACTGGCCTTTTATTCTATCAACTGCACTCTGAATTTGGCATTTTTTTGAAAATCAAATAAAAGACAATGAAATCACCAAAGGTGTAAGAAAAAAAGAAAAAAAATAGAAATATAAGAATCACCAATAAATAAATAAACTAAATCAAACATTGCTTATAATCCAGTTGGGCAGCAGACCAGGAACACATGGGTTTATTACAGTAACAAACAGGAATGACAACAGAGCGAGCGAGATCCCGTCCTCCACACTGTCCCACCCGTGACATTGAGTCACCTCTATTATGTGTGTGTGTGTCAGCTGTGCACAGACGCACATACACACACACACACAGACACAGCTGATGTGTGTTACATAATGTCACGGAACAAATAAAATAAATTCCTCAGTGATAAATTGAGGCAGAGTTGAAAGGTCACCTCACTGCTTACTTTCATAGCTCTGCTCTCGATGCAAATGTCCTTCCTCTAACAATAAGACCCAGTGACTGGGAGCTCCATTAACATCCTGAAGGAGACCACTCCCACTCAGGAAAGACGATCCATCAGGACAACTTTGTGTCGGTATGCGTTGACCCTTCACTGTGAAACCCTTCCAGCAAAGAAGAGCCTCTCACTGTGGGACTCGAGCCTTCAGCCCAGTAAATTTTTGCATGCGTCACATCTGCAGCCACTCAGCTGTGGTGAATATGGTGATGACTCATCTACCTCTGTTTTCCACTTCACTGTAGACCAGTGTCTGTGGTCGCTGCACTCAACACAAATGTGCACGTCTTCATGTTTGTAATGGGAGTTACAAACATGAAGACGTTACAACCCACGACAGTTAGTAAGTGAACACAACAGTCTGATCACGTCCTCTATTCGTGCTGTCAGATAACATCCCATTCAGCAGATGTCACAGTCACTAACTGACATCTTTTCCATAGAGAGAAATGGAGATTGCTCCTCTTAAAGTAATTCCCAGCTCTGCAGCTGAATCGTTTCTTTCTTCCAGTTTAGTTTGGAGAGCGGGTAAAAAAACAGCAAGCTCGACGCTCATGCTAAAGTAACACAGAAGGATTTGCTCTCAGGGCATAGTTCGTATAATATAATGTTGTAGTAACGTGCATTTGTATGTACCATCAGCCATGTCTTCAGACCAGGGACAGTCGCATTTTATTTACATATGATAACATTGTTTTATTAAACTAACCCATGGGAAAAAAACTACAGAAGAACGATAGTGCTTTAGTGCCACGGTTCTCAAGGTGTGGTACGTGTACCACCACTGGTACGCAAGCTTCCACTGGTGGTCAGACAGTCTGTTCTACTGTATAAACCAGAGTATGTGGTCAGAGTGCAGCTGAGGAAGTTTGAATAGAAAAATGAAACAATAACAATTACCGTCACTTTATCTCTCGCTCCATCTTCTGCCATGTTCACGCCGAACGCGATTTGTCGTGTCGCTCCCCGCCAATCGCGTCTATCACAATGTATCACAACAGCGGAAAACAAAGCATTAGTACATTTTGCACAGCATAAATCTCATTTCACTACATCAGTGTGTCAAGTATATGTGAGGAAGAGGAGGATGATGAGAGAGCAAATTATCTTGTCGGGACTAAACCTGCCTCTTGTGAAAAAGTCTGTGGCTGACTTTGCTCGGTGTGTTTACGCCACTGTGTTTTAACATTAGTACAATGGTTTTACTTCAAGAGCTCAATGTTTTCTCAGGTGGTTCTTGGTATAAGAAGTTTGAGAACCAATGCTTTAGTGCGTAGCTTACATTTTCAACCCCTGCTAATCTAACCTGTTGTTGTGCCTGATGAGTAAAAGGTTATTTTATAACTGTTGTGCACAACTTTTAAATAAACAAGTGATTAAAACCACTGTCAAACAAGTTCACACTATTACTGATAAAGCCCATCAGCACCATGTGACTCTCTCCGTGTACGTCTCCATTTTTTATGTTGTTTAGAGTTCAGTGCTGCCCACAGGAAGTCATTTATTTGATGTCAGGACAGACGGAGGCCACAGCGACATTGCACTAGTGAAGGCCGTTCAGTAGTTTGTGGAGATGAACACATGCCCTCGTTCAACTCCGATAATAAAGCTTGACAAGTTGAAGGAGGCAGCAAACAAATAACGTTACGGCATTTCTGTTCAGAAAGACCAAACAGAGGCAGAATGACAACAAAAATCCCCCAAAAGTTACTCACTGCAGCTGTGATCTCCTTAATGTGCTTTGATCACATTTTCTCCAGCTAATTTGTTGTTTGATGTTGAGTCTGAAACACATAATGGCTTTATTAGATCTTTCTCACCAAAAACAGCTGCTGCTGCTGAAAATTGATTTTGATTGGCAAGCCAACATTGTGAGTTAATTAATATCAATTGCAAAGCCGATTACTGTCTGCACTGTCTTGGGTTCACTGGGATGTTGTTGTCAGAGAAACACATTAACACCTCAAACAGGTACTAACTTAGTAAAGATGCTGTGCTCTTAATTAAAGCTTTTATATTTTACATGGGGCCACACGGGTTGGTGTAGTGGTTAGCACTCTTGCCTTTGCAGCAAGAAGACGTGGTTTGAACAAGGGCCTTTGTGCATGGAGTTTGCATGTTCTCCCTGTGTGTGTGTGGGTTTTCTCCAGGTTCTCCGGTTTCCTCCCATAGTCTAAAAACATGCAATAATGGGGATTAGGTAAATTGGTCACTCTAAATTGACCATAGGT